>NC_141776.1:18205066-18531566 GCF_051362555.1 Lingula anatina | reverse complement strand
TCTATCTGTTACAGTTCCTGCTGTGTCTTACCTCTCCATTCTGTTATCCTTCTGTTCCTCCCACTTTGCCCTCTTTTGTAATAAATCTTTACTTTGGGTGGCATTGGCAATGAAAATGACCGCCAGACCTTTTTATTTCTTGATAATCATAAACTTATGTTTCTGTTTTGTGAGAGAAAACTTAAACTTTTGTGCTTAAACTTTTGTGAAACAAATTCTTTAACTTTATCATGCAGGGTTTGAAGCCCCTCTCCCTCTTGAAACCTCACTACAGATTAAACAATCTGTTTGTTTCTATCCTGTTGTCATTAACAAAAAGCTAGTAGTGCTTGTTGTGGTAAGTGATATATATGTTGATTGTGCCAGGTGGCTCTTTCACAGAAGAGTGTGTTAGGTGAGACGAAAGGATTGTGTCCTGGGCAGTTGTGCAATACATCAAGGAATTTCTTTTAAATTAAACATATCATAGGTTGCAATCAGATGACAATGCTCATTTTCCCCCTCACCTTTGTAACTCCCCAAGACAAGATGAACAAAGCTTAATCTCCCCTCCAATCACTTCTCCATAATTAAAAAAAAAAAAAAAAAAAGCAAACCTTTGGTTCAATACCTCTTTCCTGTTTATATAAAGATCAAAATTGATGTATAGTGCATTTCATATTGTATAGCTTTTGTTCAATCCCATTTCTTTAGGAGATATTGGTTAAAGGGGAGATTGCGTCCTGGGAAGGGACATCACCAGTTATAGCATATAAGGCTGAAATGGCATAAGAAAAGACTAGGGAAGACTGCTAATACTCACACATAGGTATGCTTGTGTGCGGAAATGCTTCTCAGCTTCAGGGATAGTTCTTTGAAATTTTATACAAAATTAATGATTAGTTTAAGTTAGCTAAAGTCCTCAATTAATATTTTTAATTTCCATTATCCAGAGTTGATTATATTAAGATTTATTTGGAAATTTTATAATTACATAAACTTGTTTACTAATTTAAATCGATTAAATCTGCACCTGCAGGGCTGTCGTGTGCAGTAGTTGGGGAGGCCATTAGGGAATTAGCATCATTGCTTTGAAGTGGGTTGACCATATTTGATACCCAGACCAGTTGGTCTGCAGATCATCTTTTCTGCATGCGGCCTTATATCAGCATCCCAAGACTCTTGGTCCATCATTATCGTAGTTACAGTAGACATCCTGATAGTAGACAAGAAAGCATTGTGATGCAGCCATATACAGTCAAGTTGTTATGACTCTGCTGAAGGATGTGAATTTGGCTTTTGGTATTAATATTGCTGGGGAATTTTGCTGTCATTTTTCTCCTCTTGGTTATAAAGCACCCTTGCTTTACTTCAAACATAACATAGTTTAAGGTGGGGGAGGGGGTAATGTTTGCAATTCCTGTTTCCTTCTTTTTGGCAGACATTTTGATTTTTAGAAGAAGGTGGGTGCTTGGATCCTTGAGGTGTCTTTCTCTTTCCTCCATTCTGGACTCATTGTGGCATAAAAATATTAGAAGATCCAGAAACTCAAAAATTCAAAGGAAAAATGTGAGCTAAATGAATAGAAACTTGACTTTTTTCTCACTTTCTCTTGATTTTTTTTGAAAAAAAATCTCATTTATGCCAGGATGAGCCAATGTTTTAAGGTCTGTTAAAATGAGGCCCCTTTCACCCCACCCCCACCCCCCACCCCCTTTAGCCCACAACAGTCACCCCACCCCTATAGCCCAAGGCTCTCTCAGAGAGTCCTTATTGTTCGAATGTCGCAATTTTCTCCCGTTTAACAGACCAATCCAAACCCTGTACAGCAGGTATTAGTGCATGTGTGTGTGTCTGTGTAATGGCATTATTATGGCTTACTCCTCATGGTCCTTCTTTCTCTGCTGTTTTGCACCCTGCAGGATTCAGAAGGGTGGGCAAGAGTTCACGCCGGAGACGCTCCACCTCCAGAACCCCCGGGCACGGAGACTGGACTCCCAGGGACGCGTTATGAAAGAAAAACTGCTGTACACGGATGAGATCGAACTTGGCATTGACCCAGATTCTCGCCCAGAGGATATTCCCGAACCTGACTGTGCACAGAACGGGAGTAGCAGGCATTCTGGGAGTGGGGAATATTTCTCCAGCGAGGCGGAAAATGAGAGGAATGAGGTTGCCAGCAGTGAAGTGCGACCCGTGATGTCAACTTTTACTACTTAAATTGATCAACAGCTGGATAATTTTTTCTCTGTGATACCTCTTTCTTATCCTACCATCATATTATGACAGTTATCCTCATTTATGTGACTTAATCCCAAAAAACTTACAACGCCACTTATTTTAGCAAGTCCATATTATAAATGTGAATGAACTTGATGTTACAGTCATTTCTGTTCTTTTCACATAAATTAATTTCTGGCTTAGTTGGTCTGAAGTTGAAAAGATTAATGGATTGTTATTAAATCCCTCAGTGTTAAAGATTTTGTTATTGTTATTTTTTTAATTAAAGTGTTTTTAACACAAATGAATGCCTGGGAATGCCTAAGTGTCATAAATTCAGACTGGGACAATGCATTTTATCAGACAATTTAGAAATAATTTTACAATGAGTCAAGTCAGTGAAAAGCATATTTCTGAACAGCAGACTAACAGATCTGCAGATCAAATAAGGCTGACCCTCTTGAATGCTTGTTGCGTAATCCCTGAGGGGAATCTATTCAGTGTGTAATTGGGAATTAAGCAGCAAGCTTTTAAGAAGGTTGCCATATTCGATTTGCAGATCTGTTAGTCCACTGTTCTGAATGCGCTGTATGTCCCTCTTCACATTGAGGTATACACTTAACGGGATGGATCCATTTTTACAGGCGCTGCATGTAATATGTGAATATACTGCTGGAGATTGGGGGGTGGGGGGGGTGGGGGGGGGGGGTAGGAGTGGTGACTCCCTTTCACAAGTTGGCTTCCTGCTGTTACATTACCTTGATTATTTTAGGGTGGATGGAGGCTGTCTTCTGGAAGATGATCAGAATTTTTCAAGTTAACATTGACAGGCATTTAATTAAATGAACAAGTAGTATATTTCGATGAAATAATGAATTGTATTAGATCTGACTGTTTTTCAGTGTCATTGTCAAAATTATATTTTTTATTGACAACTTGAAATGGATTTCTTCAATTAAAAATATATTCAGTAAAAAAGTGTAAGATTATCTTAAGTTAATTTTTGATAACCCTTAACAGAAAAGGGGGAAAAAAATTACTGTGAACGTTCTCTGTGATGTAGGAAAGCATCCTTCAGTGTTTGCCAGAGGTGTGTGTTTAACGTTATCACAAAGCAATTACAGCCATGTGTTTTGAGATGTGCAATTTTGCTGTATGTTATCTATACAAATTACTTTGTAAAAATGATGCCACAAGGCAGAGAATAGAAGAAGCTACTAAAGGTTTTAAGGGTGTGTTCCCTGTGAAGCTGCTGTCCTAGGTAGATCGATCCTACTCTGTGGAGACCGTTGCTGAATGCAATCAGATTAACAGATTAACACGCCTCCTCTTGGTTTCAACGTACTCATATAATCACCAGTTTCTGTTGCGGTTTATTAAATTATTCAGCTATTGTTTAGAGCTGTTACTGAATGACTCATGTTTGTGTGTAAACAGATCCACTGAAGTCTATTTCAGGTTTAAAGGGATAATAACTCTTTGTTTTGGCCAAAAAATGAATTTTCCTGGAGTAAACAACAATTTTCCCATACTTACCAATGGTTAATGAATCCATTTTTACTTTCAAAGTTAGTCCCTGGTTTTTTTCTAAAAAGTTTGGTTTTTTGTTAAAATCTCTTAAGAGATTATAACAGAGTACAGCCATCAATGGAAGTCACGTGATCTGAAGACAAGTTCAGATATCAGAATAATAGCTATAACTGCTGTTTTTGGGGTAAAACAGAATATATTATATTTCTATGAGTTGTTCACAATGTTTTTATTGTGAAATAAAGATATCATACGAAGAGTTATTATCCCTTTAAGTCTGTATATTTATGAATGTTAAAAAAAGGTTGCTCACTTCAGTTTAAAACATGTCACAAGTCCATGAAATTGTGTCTACTTTGGTTTGAAAGAGATTGACGTATTTCATTACTACCTCACTGTAGAACTAAGATCTTCAACACTATTTTTGTTTTAAGACACAAGTAACTTAAATATTCTTG
Source organism: Lingula anatina (assembly GCF_051362555.1). Classification (NCBI taxonomy): domain Eukaryota; kingdom Metazoa; phylum Brachiopoda; class Lingulata; order Lingulida; family Lingulidae; genus Lingula; species Lingula anatina. Next base: position 18,527,379 of record NC_141776.1, on the reverse strand, counting down.
AGGGAAACTTGTTGTTATATATTTCTGTAAATGCCATGCACTCCTATATGAAATAGTGAAATAATTATATTGAAGAAGGTGTGAATATACCTGCATGGTATTTTCCTGAAGGCACAGAAATGACAAAGGTTTAACTTTTCTGGGGAAGGGACAGGCATTCCTGGGAAGTTTTGTTAAACCACAATAAAAATCATAATGGTCAGAAGATACAACCCAAAGCATTTTGATCTCATGTAGATTTGGACAATTTTTCAAAAAATATATCAGAGATTGAGCACAATTAGTTCAAAAACGGGTGTACCACTGGCACAAAGCATGTTCATTTTCAACCTTAGTCCAAGCTACTGATAAACTCCCACTTGACAACAAATATGCTTTCATTACTGCCACTTCATCATCCCCTTGTCATTCTATGTTAAAATACATTAGCCTTTACTTAAATATATTTACCAAGTGATATTACAAATTTATTTGTAGTACAAAATAATTTTTTGTTTTCAAATTTGTATTGCTAGGCTCTTTCTATCAAAATTTCTCTTAAGCTATATGCCTGTCTGTATACCCTCCATAGATAACACACTGCCATTAGTAAAGTGTTGAAACTAAGAATATTATATGCTATGAGACCCTTAGGTGTATTCTTATTAATGCAGCAGTGCATGTGCTACTAAGTTAGGTCATTACTTTGTAAATTTAAACAACGTGAATAAAGTAAAAGTATTTTTTAAAAATGTTTGTTACCAATGCTTAAAATGTTCTATTAGTATTTCTTTAAAATTCTGGTACTAAAGTTTTGAAAAGTTAGTTGGTTTCCTCTTGGACATTAAAAGTATTATGTCCAAGGTTTCCTGTTGATGAAAACAATTGAGTTTTTAAAAATGATAAATCTTAAAAGAGGAAAACAATCAATTGAGCGGTTTGGAATTTTTTAGTAACTGGGGTATCAGGAATGACCTTTGTGTCAGTATTCTACATCTTACCTGGTAGTTTCAAAAACTTGAGATGTTTCAGAATAAATAAATAACGATATTTTTATGCTCTGGGCATGTTTGATATGTTTTTATGAACAAACATATGGAGACATTTTGAATGTAAAAAAATGATATATGTGGACTAAAACCCAGCAGTGTACCCAGGGAATCGCACACGATACTTCCTCAGATTTAAGGCCAACAACATGGAATTATCCTGCCAAAATGAATTTTCCTGAGATAAAGAGCAATTTTCTCTCACAAATTATTGCTGGACCAGTCCCTGCACTTGGATTCGAAGTTTTTTCATTATTCATTATGATACTCTAGTTTTAGAGACCATTCCCAGAGATTGTCATACTAACTTTGGTTTGAACTATCTCCAAGGGGATTCTCGCTTAATTGCAATATGCCTGTCATGCCTACTGAAGCTGCTAGGGGGTAATTAACTAATTTTAATTAGTAAATTACCCCGTAGCAGCTTCAGTTAAAACTATCGTTTTGCAACTGAAGCAGGCATGCCAGACATTTAAGCCACCTAAGCTGAAAGCAATTTAGCGAGAAACCCCGTGGAGATGGACTGATCCTGTTAAATCGATCTAGGGATGGGAACCCAGTCTTAAAAGACTGGTCAGTCATTTTAACCATATCCGTCGTCACGCACATTGCCTCATTTTCACACAAGAAAACGGTAATTTTTATTGCAGCTCTGTGCTGTGTATAATACAAATGTTGCAGGCTGGCAAATGGCTACCAAAGACAGACTTAAAAGAAAATAACAAAACAAAGTACACCTCTGATAAACATTTATTTAAATTTTTTTTTGTCTTTCATTGAGAAACGCAGTGGAAATATAAGAAGCTTTATAAGACGCGAGTATGACTGGGCGATTTTCAAAAGTGTGGAGATAATCTCTGAATGTAAATTTTGGCAAGAAAATCCCATGGAGTGTCCCTTGGAGTCTCCCCCCCCCCCCCTTCCAAAAAAAAAAAAAAAAATGTTAAGTGAATGGAGAAAGATAAAAATAAATTAATAAATAAATAAAATAATCAATTGCTATGTTTGTCCTGTCTAGTTATAGATTCAACGGGGCACCCAGTAGCTTACTTTACAAATTAACACATCCAGTCTGTCATATATGTAACGAACCTTTTCATACATATATGGAATGAATGTCCTAAACTTATTATTTTGTACGCTTAATTCAAGCATGGGCTCGAAAAAGGACAATACGTTTTCGTCTTACTTAGTAGATAACGCAATCTAAAGATTCCACAGTTCGTGTCAGATTTACGTAAGGTCGCGAAGGTCCCTAGTCCACATAATGACCTGTTAGATGATTTATTCATAGATGCTCAGTATCTACATATAGGCCTAATACATGTATGTTATGTCCCACATAAAGATATCTTAAGAGGTCATATGTCTTTATGTCAGACACAACACGTATCACTCAGTGCCCTACTTTCTTATCACAGGGACTGCACATCTGTTGACACTAACAGGCCTGATTAGATTGACCTGCCAAGTGGATATTCTCGGGACATAATTTTGTCCTATTCACGAATCATTTATCTACCCCTTTCTCCACTTGGATTGGACCTTTGATAAAATTTTTAAAGATTGCTTTTAGGGTGAAATAATTGGTCAGTCATAACAGCAACCATTTCCAATAATTAAGAACCAATAGAAATATCAACATCAGGTACACTCCAGAAAACAATATTTAAAGGCCAAAAAAAAAAAAAGATTTTCCTGAGTTACAGGTTAAATTTCCCCATACTTACCATGCAGTGGTTAATGAACCCATTCCGACATTAATAGTTAGTCCCTGTTTTCTTTTTTTTTAGCAAAAAGTTTTTTGTAATATTCTCTTTAGAGATTACTACAAAGTATAGCCTTCTGTGGAGGTCACGTGATGTGATGGCAAGCACAAATTCCAGAATAATATTGTGTCAACCTCTGTTTTGGTGGTAAAATAGAATTTATTATATTTCTATGAGTTGTTTACAATTTATTTAATGTGAAATATATGGGTATAATAAGGACAGTTGTTATCCCTTTAAGAGGTTAAATCTGTTTAACAAAACTGTGAAGCTATCCCATGCAAACGTTCGGATAGTTAGCAAGCTAGCTTTACAGTGGTCCTGACACTCAAAGCAGTACAGACTGTGTCAAATCCGAAACATTTGATATGATAAGCCCGCACTGGAGTGGACGTGACATTTGCAATTGGTGGCTCTGTGCCAGATTCTATTTTATATTAAACCCATGGTATACGTCATCGTTCATCGCTGTACGTTATAGCATAGAAGTAGACTTTGGCCATGGTCTAGATTTATGTTATTTACCCAGGATTTCATAAAGAGCTAGGAGGTCAGAACTGATAAGAAAGAACAGCCTACTGCGATCATGTATCTGAGATTTTATTAACATCTTATTGCACGCGTCACGTAGATACACCTGGATGGTGAAGAAACGGCGACAGAGTATAATTACTACAAGTTTATGAGCTACAGGTACTTTCGCTTTCATTATTAGGGCGTATGCAACCGAGAAATTACCTTGTTAAGTTTTTTATGAAATTGCTGAACAGTAAAAGATGCATTTTTCCTGATTGGAATGATGTGATGACAGTACAAAGGTTTTAGCTAAAGAGATGAACTCAGACAGGTCGCAGTAAAAGGGTAGTTGTTCAGTGAGTTGGTACAATGTATTGATTAAAAGTTCAGTACCTTGAGACGGCGAACAGTTTTCTCGCGTCTTGCTCTTATTAAACAATGTTGAACTTTATAAAGACACACTATGAGATTTTCAAATTCTGTATGTGTAAAGATTCTCTCAACACGTTTGTAAGTGGCCTACAGTCATATTCATGTCTTGTAAAACTTTTTACATTTTCCAGTTCAGACTCTAAAGATAATATTAAGATAAAATATTAAGATAAAAGCACAAGTATTTGGATGTAAAAAATTTTAATTTCATATAATCCTTGTGTATTTTCAGTGATGGCAGAGAAACTGAGAGAAGTGGAGCATGATGTGCCCATAGCTTTTGACACTAAGGATAAAAAGGAGAAAGAACAACTATTGAAAGGTTTGTGGAGATGAATATAACCCAGTCCAGTATTTTGAACCATGAAATTTATTTATGTCAGTTTAATTGCTGCTGTAGCAGTGATATTCCAATATAATATACATGTATTTCACAATCTCAGTGAAGGAAGGCTGGTCAAAGTTATATTGTAGAATGTAAGTTCTACCATCAGCTGACATTGCGAGATTACATGAGATGTGCACGCATATATATCTACCCAGAATGCAGTTAGCGCTGCATAATGGTTACCCAGAGCAGTGAACGATTTTTGCTGATGCAAAATCGCGTTTTTTCCTATTAATTTCCTATTATATGGTCCTTTTCTGCGGCGAAGGACATTGCCTTACTGATGTGGTAAGCATTTGCAATTTATGCCGAAACTGTGGCTCTTAATTTTGAGGCTCTCATGCATGGGAAGTTAATTGAATTAAAGGTTATGTAATAATATGTAATATTTTACTTACCTAAACAAGAAGCATTCATATAATCCTTGTGTATTTCCAGTGATGGCAGAGAAAGTGAGAGAAGTGGAGCAAATTACAGGCAAATTATTTTTATTACATTAATTTAAAATGAATGCATTCAGTAAATTCCAGCAAAATGCATGTGCATCTAGAGTTGAAAATATAACTTTCATTTTGCATTTGTTTACCAGATTCAGCAAGGCAAAGGGTGACTTGTATGTTAATTGAAAGAGACTTTATATATATTTGGAATGAGAGAGTATGTATCTGATGTATCTTTTTTGTGAATGCATTGGAACTGACAATTAATTTAGACACAGTGGACTTCTTTGATTATCTGCTGAGAGCAAATGTGATCTTGGCTACATCTGCCTATCAAAGTGTGTGCAAGATGAGTATAATAAGTAAATAACTTGTGTATTTCCAGGGGAAGATATTGAATATGATGTTTCCATTTTTTATGACGAAAGAGACGAGATGGAGGTGGAAAAACTATCTCAGGGTTTGTGGAGATTAGTATAACTCATTTTAATACTTTGAACTAAGAAAAGTTTTATGGCCATTCAACACATAACATGTTAACTTATAGTATAAAATTATTTCCCAATCAGGATGATGTTGGAGGCAGGTCATATTGTTGAAAGTAAGTCAATTATATTACTTATGTGTAACAGTAAATAAGTAAAAATATGATGTGTCCATAGTTTATGATGGAAGAGACGGAAAAGAAGTTGAACAACTATCTAAAGGTTAGTGCAGATGAGCAACACTCAGTTCAATAATTTGAACCAAGAAATTTAATGTATTAATGTCATTTAAATTGCTATTGTAATGGTAATATTCATACAAGGAAATCTGCTACAAGTTGTGTTGTAGAACGTACTTTAAAGGTGAGGGAATACAATATACTACTTAACAGTACGTACTAGTAAATGAGAAGCTAATTTTAATTTTAAAGTTAAAACTCTTCTAGTAAATGCTTTATGTTACATGTAGTTTAAAATGATAACATAAAGTAAGTTCTAGTGAAGTGCATGTATATCTTAAGTTGAATATCTAACATATATATTTTACATTTTTTCCAGATTTAGCAGGACAAGGGGTGACTTGTATGTTGATTGAAATTGACTCTGTATTTGGAAAGAGAAAGTATGCCTTGAAACATTCCAGGAAGATACTGCTTTATATAACTAACAATACCCTGGAGGGGTAAGTCTAAGGTCTTTATTTTCTCTTGTCTGGGAGCAATAGAATGTTTTGTACCCATTGTGCTTTGATTTGTAATTTGATTACATTGTTTTTTTACTTGCTAGAGCTACACATTCCATTGTTACCTCTGCCAAGGAGGTTATGTTTTCACCCCTGTTTGTCTATCTGACATGTCTGTCTGTCTGTTTGTCATCAACATATAAATCAAAAAGTAATGGACGGATCTTGATGAAATTTTCAGGGTAGGTGGGAAATGGGTTAACTTAGAAGTGATTAGTTTTTGGTGGTGATCTGGATCAATAATTAATCAGTAATCAAAAATCAATCATCAACAGAACTCAAAAAGTTATGGACCGATTTTGATTTAAATTTCAGGGTAGGTCAGAAATGGGTTAATTTAAAAGTGATTAGGTTTTGGTGGTGATCCAGATCAATAATCAATCAATAATCAATGATAAATATTTTATTGACATTTCTAGAGCAGAGTGTAGGAGTTAGAGATAAGGCCTTAGATTTTTTTACGATCCTATCTTGTTGGGAGAATGCATCAAGTTAATATAAATGCATATGGTGTGCTTTCTGAACTCTCACAGCTTTTATTTGGTGTTCCTCAGGGGAGCGTTCTTGGCCCACTAAAGTTTTGTGTTTACACGTTACCCCTTGGAGCAATTCTGCGTTATCATAAGATAGGTTACCACTTTTATGCCGATGATACCCAGTTGTACATATCTTGTAACATCCATGATCCAGCATTGTCTGTGAACACCATTGCTGATTGCATATCAGACCTCAGAGGTTGGCTCATTTGAAACAAATTGAAGATAAATGATGGAAAAACAGAATTTTTAGTCATTACTCAACCCCACAACAAGGGCCTTGCTCACAACTTGCAACTTAAAATTGGAGCTAGTATGGCACTAACCTCCCCCCATGTAAAAAATTTAGGAGTATACTTTGATTCTTCACTTTCAATGGACAAACAGATCTCTAACATTACAAGGCCTTGTTTATTCAACATTCGGAATATTGGCACCATAAGGAAATATCTGAATCAATCATCTGCTGCTACTGTTATACACTCATTGGTAATTTCCAGGTTGGACTAATGCAATTCTGTTTTATATGGATGTCCAGATGATGAGATCAAAAGATTACAACACGTCCAGAATATCTCAGCACGGCTTTTAATGCTACAGCCTAGGGATTGCCATATCACTCCAATTTTAAAGCAGCTGCACTGGTTACCAGTTAGGGCCAGAATTTTATTTAAGGTTTTAGTTTTTACACATGCTGCTTTTTATAACCTAGCTCCACCATATATAACTGATCTAGTAAAACATTATAGCCCTCAAAGATCCCTGAGGTCTGGTGACAAACTTTTACTGAAAGTTCCCAAATCAAAGTTAAAACATATGGTGACATATCATTTTGTGTAGCTGCACCAGTAGAGTGGAATAAGTTGCCAATTATTATTAGACGAATAGAATCACAAGAATCTTTTAAAAAGGAATTGAAAACTCACATTTTTAAGACATTTTATTTATGAATTTTAAACTTTACATTATAGAAACCTTGGATTTTTTACTTTTATTACTGTTTATTACAATTTAGTCTAGTTCTGATTTATATAATATATATCTTAACTATTTTTATCTATACTTCTTTGTATATATGTTGTACAGTCTATTGATCAGAACATTTTATGGATTTTAGACTCGAAATAAATATATTATTATTATTATCCAGATGATAAGATCAAAAGATTACAACACATCCAGAATATCTCAGCACGGCTTTTAATGCTACAGCCTAGGGATTGCCATATCACTCCAATTTTAAAGCAGCTGCACTGGTTACCAGTTAGGGCCAGAATTTTATTTAAGGTTTTAGTTTTTACACATGCTGCTTTTTATAACCTAGCTCCACCATATATAACTGATCTAGTAAAACATTATAGCCCTCAAAGATCCCTGAGGTCTGGTGACAAACTTTTACTGAAAGTTCCCAAATCAAAGTTAAAAACATATGGTGACATATCATTTTGTGTAGCTGCACCAGTAGAGTGGAATAAGTTGCCAATTTTTATTAGACGAATAGAATCACAAGAATCTTTTAAAAAGGAATTGAAAACTCACATTTTTAAGACATTTTATTTATGAATTTTAAACTTTACATTATAGAAACCTTGGATTTTTTACTTTTATTACTGTTTATTACAATTTAGTCTAGTTCTGATTTATATAATATATATCTTAACTATTTTTATCTATACTTCTTTGTATATATGTTGTACAGTCTATTGATCAGAACATTTTATGGATTTTAGACTCGAAATAAATATATTATTATTATTATATAATAATAAATTGCTGCCTTGGTGGAGGTCTGTGCTCTCGGAGTGCTTTTCTAGTTAATTCCTTTAATTATGAGCAGGTGAGGGGCCCGGATGTAGCATGTTTCTTAGAGTTACGATCTAAAAAAAGCATAAGGGTTGCCAATTGATTTAATTCACTGAGTGGTTTAACTCGTGTTGCGATTTAATTCGAAGGCATCAACAACACCTAACATTTGAATGTACAGAAGTGCAAATTACCATGCTATATGTACAAGTGGAGAGCAACTGTTGTCTGCCATTATTTTTCATTTAAGAAATGCAGGACTAGACCTCTCATTAGGAACAGTGTTATGGAAATTATAACCAACAGCTAAGAATACTAAGTGGACTAATTAACTTTTTCATAATGATTGTGAATTACTGTTTACTCTGGTCCCAAAACAGATAACATCTGATTTTGCATGATGAGAATATTTATTGGATGAAAGATATCTTTTAGAATTTTTTTCATATGTTTGTCTATTTTTGTTGTATGTTCTGTCAGTTGTAAGTGTATTGTAATTGTCTTCTATGTTTTTAATTGTAAGTGTTGTTTTAGCTTTAGATTGCCTTTTGGAAGAATACACTTTGTGCATAGGAATGTGCATTTTTTTACTGACAGTTGTATGTGTATCATGTGTTTATTTTAAGTATTTAAATTGTACATATTGTCTTTTTCTGTGTTGTTTTTTTTTTTGCATTTGACAATAAATTCTTTTTAAAAAGTCTCTCTCTCTCTCTCTCTCACACACACCTTTTTATGTACAGACACAGATGTGTCTGTACATATAGCTGTCATCTGTGTCTGTCATCGCCGTCGCTGTTGCCGTCGCCGTTGGCGTGCACTTTAACCGTAAACACGATAAGTGAAAAACCGTTTTACATTTTGGCTTGAAAGTTGCAGAACTGATGAGTATTCATAATACGCCGGTCAAGTGTGAAAATCAGCATGATCGGGTCATTTTTAGGGAATTTATGCTGTTTTTTCACTTTTTTAAGCATATATGCAACACCGTAAACACGATAAGTGGAAAATGGTTTTACCTTTTGGCTTGAAAGTTACAGAACTGATGAATATTCATAATAAGCCGGTCAAGTTCGAAAATCAGCATGATCGGGTCATTTTTAGGGAAGTTATGCTTTTTTTTCACTTTTTTCAGCATATATGCAACACTGTAAACTCGATAAGTGGAAAACCGTTTTACCTTTTGGCTTGAAAGTTACAGAACTGATGAAAATTCACAATAGACGGTCAAGTGTGAAAATCAGCATGATCGGGTCATTTTTAGGGAATTTATGCTGTTTTTTCACTTTTTTCAGCATATATGCAACACCGTAAACACGATAAGTGGAAAACGGTTTTACCTTTTGGTTTGAAACTTGCAGAACTGATGAGTATTTTTAATACGCAGGTCAAGTTCAAAAATCAGCATGATAGAGCCACTTTTATGGAAGTTATGCTGTTTTTTCATTTTTTTTTCAGCATATATGCAACACTGATAACACAATATAAGAAAAACAGATGGGCCAATTGTCATTGTACTCACAGGAGTGGTCAATCTTACTAAAACATAGGTTGAGTATGAAAATCAGCATAATCGGGCCATTGTTTTAGAAGTTATGTTTTTTTTTTCACATTTCCTCAGATTCAATTCTTAGGCATGTTAATAGTCTCATTATTGAACTAATAAGATACGTAAAAGTGTTTGTTTGACATTTCCTGCATCTTTACAACATTGTCAGTTGATTATGTAAAAATGATGTTAAATTTGTTATCGTGTATTGTGTAATGAAGTGTCAAAAATGGAAATAAACACATATCATTGCAGTTTGTCAGATTCAATCATCCACTATGTTCAGAATCTCAGAATGGAGGAAATTGGACATTTTACACTGTTCTATTGATATTTTTCCCATCTCATCAATTTTCTTAGTTGGTCATATAAAAATGGCAGTAAACTTAATTTTGTTTTATGTTAAAAAAGTGTTAAAAATGGAAATAGCCCCATTTCAGAAAAGTGCTGTCTTGTTTACATTTTGGCATTTTCAAGATGTGACTTTGAAGTTCCATGGTCCTGAAGACCTTTGCTAATCACATTTTCTGAATATCCATGATACTTATATTTTATTATTAAAAATTGATGGTCATGATACTGTTAAACATTATGTAAAGTTGCATCAAAATAGAAGAAAACACAATTTTTGGTGTTGCTGCCATGATGACCATTATGGGAAAACCATGTTACTTATGACTGTCAAACTTTCAAAAAAGAAACACAGGACTAAAATGCAGCCTGAGTTGGAAAAGCAGTCTAATTAGCTTCTTTTTCTTGAAGTTATACATTTAAATGAAATATTCATTATTATCTTTTTGGAATATTCATTGTGGGACTCAGAACTCCCATGGACATAAAGCCGAATGGTAATCAAATTTTCTACGTCCTTGCTATTTATAGTCAATAGTCAAAAATTGGTGATAATTATTCTATAAATTATTATGTAATGTTACATCAAAATTGACAAAAAATTTTGGCACTGCTACTGCAAGCATTATGAAAAGAAAACTGTGTTACTTATTATTATTTTTAATATACAAGTATGATTTTTAGGATTGGCATGCAGTTCAAATTAGAAAGCCAGGTCAATTGGTCAATTCTTTTATTATTGAATTTATGCAATTTTGTGTGAAATTTTCATTTTTTCTCATTCTGGCACTTTCAAAGTATAAACTTGAACTCTGATGGGCATGAAGCCTTATGCTTTTACTTTCGTCAGTGTTACCTGTTGTGCATAATTAAAATTTGATATTGACTGTGCAGTTAAACAATGTATTATTGCATCAGAATTGGTAGTCTCCTATTTTGTACATTATTGTGTTGTGCTTTTCTTAAGATGTGACTTATGGGCCTGAAAGACCTTTGAGAGGGTCAGTCTGTAAATTTCCCTTGGGTATCACTTAGCTAATTTCAGAGTTATAAAGTCATTTGCCTAATTGATAGGTCTTTTAATGAGATTACATAAAGCACACTTGTTGATATTTCCCTGTAAACTCCCAAAGGTTAAGCTCTCCGCTAGATTAATAATAAGGAAGCAGTGATAATTATGCAGGTAAATTTTGTTTAATATTGCAAATAAGTTATATATATATATATATATATATATATATATATATATATATATATATATATATATATATATATAAACTCGAAGATTAAAAGTTTGAATAGCAGCTTCATTGGAATTACTAGTATATTTACCTCTGCCAAGGAGGGTATGTTTTCACCCCTGTCTGTCATCAACATAACCCAAAAAGTTATGGACCGATTTTGATGAAATTTTCAGGAACTGTCGGAAGTGGGCAAGGAGGACAATGATTAGTTTTTGGTGGTGGTCCAGATCAATCAGTCAATAAGCAATGATAATCAACAATTGCTGTCTTGGCAGAGGTCTGCGCTCTCAGAGTGCTTTTCTAGTTTTGTTATGTTTTCCTTTTTAATTTTCAAACACTGGCATTTGTGACTTTTAACTCTCATCGGCCTCAGGCTCTGCACATTTTCTGTATTTCCACATAAGCAGTTGTATTGTTTTTTATGTCTTTAAACATTATGTAATATTATTTTATGCACTGTCATCATTTTTCAAAAATTGAGACTTTCATCATGTGAATTTGAACTCTCATGGTCCTGAAACTGTAATCTTATTGAATTGATTGAGACCATCTTCTGGGTCTTCCGGAAGACGGTCAGGTTATTAAGTTTATGTGTTGACTGGTATCTATTTTTTTCTGTTGGAAGACCATAAAAATGGGGGATGGATCAACATAGAGACTTTGGAATACTGTCAGAAAATATCTCTGTGTTCGCTCCTATTATTTACCATGGTACCTGTTGTGCATGATTAAAATTCAGTGTTGACTGACAGTGCTATTATAAGCATTATTTATTATTGCATCAAAATTGACAAAATGGCCTATTTTGCATCTTTATTTTCTGTTTTTTGTCTGTACATTTGACAGCTTTGCTGCCTTGTTTACTTTTTTGTACTGCTGTTTATAACTACTACTTACCTGCAAAATTAAAATATGGCAAAATTCATATTATGGATCTTTATTTTAGTCTATTTTCGGGGTATGAAACAGAAAGGATAGTTAATGAGGCAATGTCACAGCAAATGCAAGTCATCCCTGTATATGGAGACATTACCAGTGAAGAACAGAGAAATTTGCCTTTGCCGTTGAGACATTTGACTCCAATAGATAGCAAGAAGGAAAGATTTTTGGAACATTTGTCAATAAAGATCAAAGGTAATATCCCTGGGTATTAAAATTTTGTCTATATCAGTAACTGTTTTTGTAAGTTTACCATACATGTACTTTTCATTTTGAATTTGATAGTTTGGTATCACTACTGTATTAACTAGTTTTTCCACATTGATTGTTGATTGTACCACCAAATGCAAACATTACAGACAAAGTTGCTGTTTGTAGGGGTGGGATGCTCCCCTAGAAAATATTCTATTGAGGAGATAAATAAAACATTATAAAACTATGGGTATAACTGCCTTGCAATTAATCAATAAAATATTCTGAATATTTTATTTAAAAGTAAAACTATGTTTGTTTTTATATAGTGATATCTTTTGTGTGAGTAAATTGGAATTGACATATTATTAATTTAGACATATGGAGATTTAATAACTGTGCCCCTGCAGGGACAATGTGTGGGGAAGAGTGTGAGAGGCAGAGAGCCTATTACAGGATTAAGCAGTCTTCCTTTCATGTACTGTAGGTCTGCCATATTAGGGTTGTAGCCTAGCTAGCACTCGGCTCTTCATATATTGACTGGTCCCATATGGACTTTTGTGATTTTCTGCTGAGAGCAAATGGGATCTTGGCTACATCTGCCAATCAAAGTGTGTGCAAGATGAGTATAATAAGTAAATAACTTGTGTATTTCCAGGGGAAGATATTGAATATGATGTTTCCATTTTTTATGACAAAAGAGACGAGATGGAGGTGGAAAAACTATCTCAGGGTTTGTTGAGATTAGTATAACTCATTTTAATACTTTGAACTAAGAAAAGTTTTATGGCCATTCAACACGTAACATGTTAAGTTATAGTATAAAAATTATTTCCCAATCACGATGATGTTGGAGGCAGGTCATATTGTTGAATTTAAGTTAATTATATTACTTGTGTGTACCAGTAAATAAGAATTAAGCACCCTCTATAGATAAATGATACATATTTAACATTGTTAGTTAATTTAAATTAGATATATTAAGTAAGTTCCAGTGAAATGCATGTGTATCTGGAGTAGAATATATAACATATATTTTATATTTTTCCCAGATTTAGCAGGACAAGGGGTGACTTGTATGTTGATTGAAAGTGACCCTCTACATGGAATGAGAGTAAAGGGTATGTTTTATTATGCCTTGAAACAATCCAGGAGTGTACTGCTGTATAAACCTACACATTACCTTCAACAGTAAGTATAAGCTACATGTAGGTGTTGTCTCTCTTTGAAATTTGTTATTTCTGTCTGGATGTGGTAGAATCCATTACACACCTTATATTTGAATGTAAAGTGTATAGTGCAAATTGCCATATGCTATATGTAATGGTAGAGAGCTGGCTACTTTATTTTTGATTTAAGTAATGCATAACTTGACTTTTCATTAACAACAGTCTTATGGGCCTTAGAAATGATAGTTAAGAACACACAGATTAATCCATTAATTATAGTTGTGAAATTATTGTTTACTGAAGAACCAAAAGGGGAACAAGCCCAATTTTTGCAGAATAAGAATGCTTTTTGAATGAAACTTATACTATCTTAGAAAAAAACTTTTTAAAATATATTGTTTGTAGTATTGTGACGATGTAGTGTGTTAGATGAGATTATTTTATATTGCTACCGGTAGATGTCTCTGTAAGTAAAGTGTTGTCCGGTGTGCAAGTTTGAATCTCTCCCGTGATTGGTAACTTAAAGGTAAAACTGTTCACTGTATAGTTGGTTCTGATTGGTAAACGTGTACTATCTGAACTAGTATATAAGGGGTAACGTGAAATAAATCGGCCTCTTTGGCTTCTTTGCGGCTGACTTTGCAGCTCTCTTGGTTCTTTTGCTCTTCTCTTGGGGCTGATCTCTTTGGGCTATTTGGCTTTGTGCTTATACTCTGAGACACCAGTAAGTACATTGTTATTTGTACCTTCATAAGGCACTCGGCCGCGAAGGCGTAACAATTGGCGCAGTCGACAGGATAGAGTTTGTGTTGCTTATTAATTGAAAGGATACAATTTGTGTAGCATATGTTGTTAAATTGACAGAATTCAATTTGTGTAGCTAACGTTGTCAATTTACGGGATAGAATTTGTGTAGCTTGTGTAGTTAGAGGATAGAATTAGTAGTTATTAGTGATATTGGAATTTTTGAAAAGCTTTGTGTATGGCTGAGTGAGAGTTGGAAAGATAGTGACACGTGTTAGTCGGGACTTGTTGCAAGACGCGAACTAGTCGGAATATATAGCAGTGATATTTCATTTTCATTGTTGTTTGATACTCGCGGCAATTCAGTAAATATTTTCAGTTTAGTATTCATTTTAGTAGTTTAGAGATATTTTGTATTAATTTTCTGTTGTGATGCTACAGCTGCGGAGACATTGCGGACCACGTGTACTGAGTAGTAGTCGGAAAGACCACGTGTACTGAGTAGTATTCAGATAGACCACGTGTAATTACAGGCCCGTGCGTGTAGAGCCTTATGTTGTAATTAGAATACAGAACATAATTTAGTGAGTTTATTTACAAAGAAAAGCATTTATTTAAAATAAAGGTTTCAAATTTGTGTTTTTCACTGACTTGCTGAATGAAGGAGTGATTGTGAATTGTTTATTGTATATTTTTATCAATATTGCAATAGCATATATTGATAGAGTACTATTCTACCTTGTTCGTCTGTGTTGAAAGTGTTTCATCATAGGTGTACATGTGAGTAGGTTGAATAGTGTGAGAAATTTGTTTGTATTTACTGTGAAGTTTAGTAGTGGCTTTTTGCTGAAACTTTCTTCAAACAGTAAAGTGTGGTAGTGGTGAAAGTATTTTATTGTGTAGTTTTTGTGGCACAGCTGCATTGCTATTATCAATAAAATTGTGTAATAGGTTGTGGGAAACTAGAAGTGAAAATGGCGTCGGGTAATGTAGAAAGCAGTGTTGTGTTGAATGTGCA
This sequence comes from Lingula anatina, assembly GCF_051362555.1. NCBI lineage: Eukaryota > Metazoa > Brachiopoda > Lingulata > Lingulida > Lingulidae > Lingula > Lingula anatina. The sequence continues at coordinate 18,512,034 of NC_141776.1, read as the reverse complement.
GACAGCGTCTGAGACAGAATTGAAAAATTTGAAAGGAATTGGTCCAGTGAAAGCTCATAGATTGGTGTCTTTGAGAAATCAAAAAGGAAAATTGCTGTTGAGTGATTTGGAAGAAATTACTGGTATTAGTGTGGCAGAATGGCAGAAATGGGAAAAGAAGGGTAATGTGATTCTGGGTGTAATGGAAGAAAAAGATGAAGGTTCAAAAGTTGGAGATGAGAAAAAGGAAGAGAGTGTGAATTGGGAAGAAAAGTATAGAAAGTTGATGGAGCGAGTGAAGGTTCAAAATGAAATGATATCAAATCTTCGAGATGAGGTTGAAGAGGCTGGAGAAAAGATAGAATTTTTATCAAGTGAATTGGAGATGAATGATGCTAAGGTTAAAAAGTTGGAAGATGAGAAATCTGTGTTGAAAAATGAAAAGTATGTTTTAGAGAGTGAGAAGTGTGATTTGAAAATTGAAAATGATATGTTGAAAGAAAGAAATGTGAAAATTCAGAGTGAGTTAGGAAAAACTAAACAAGTATTGATGAAAAAAAGAAATGGAAATGGAAGAGGAGTGTCGAGAGTATTCCATAAAAGAAATGATGTTACATACACAGGTTGAAACACAGAATGAATTGTTCAGAAAACGTGTAGAAAGTTTACAGAAGTGTGAAATTGAAAAAATGGATTTGAAATTGGAATTGGATGAGATGACAGCCCGTCATAATCATTTGCAAACTCAGTATGAGAGAATGCATTTACAACATGATTTAGAAAAAATTCCAAGGCCGACTCCTAGAAATATTAAAAGTAGACCCACACCTGCACCTAGAAGTAGTAAAAAGAAAAGTTTGGAAACCCCTGTGAAAAAACCAATACTGAAACTAGCAGAGAGTGAAAGTGAAAGTGAAAGTGAAAGTGAAAGTGAATCTGAATGTGAACAGAAAAGAGTTCCTTTAGTTGAAAGAGAAAAAGGACCTGTTCATAAAATGCCTAGTTTTAGTGGGAATGGAAGAGAAAATTGGGAAGCTTTTGTATTTAAATTTGAAGGAATGGCAAAAAGATATGGATGGAATGATAAAAGAAAAACTAGCAGAATGATTGAATGTTTGGAAGACAGAGCTCTTGAGTATGCGGTGGAGTTTGGAAACTGCAAATATAAACGTTTGAAAGAAGTGATGTCAAAACGTTTTAGTATGAAAGAGTCTGCTTCATCTGCACGCAGAGCACTTCAATCAATGAGACAGGGTGAAAGCGAATCTTTGCAAGATTTTTCTCATCGTGTGTTCATGGCATCTAGAGAGGGATATGCAGAAGGTGGTGAAGGAATAGCTGTGGATTCATTTTTGAGAGGGTGTCGTGACAAAGAATCTGCAAAATTGGCTATGGATAAAGAGCCTAAAGATTTATTTGAAGCTTTAGAGTTTGTGAAAGTTGCAAACAATAACTTCAAAGCAGTGTATGGTACAGGTGGGAGAAATGTGCATATTAGACAAGTTGGAATGTCTGATCAGAGTGTGGAGAATGGAAGTGGAAACCAATTACTCTACAATATGCAAAGAACCATGTCTGCTATGTGTGATCAGATGAAAAGAATGAATGATGCATGGGTGTCACCGTCAAATTCTCAGAGAAATTCTAGTAGAATTGTAAAATCACCCCAGAATGGAAACATGAATCAAAGTAGAGGGGGTCCACCACAATGTTTTAAATGTGGAGAAAGAGGTCATGTTCAAAGGGATTGTAAGAATGAAATTGTAGAACATCCACCTAATCCCAATGTTAATAAAAATGCCAGCCCAAGTTCTATTTTGATTTGTCATAAATGTGGACAGAGAGGTCACATTCAGACAAATTGCCCTCAAAATAGAGAAATACCAAAGAATCCTCCTCCTGGTGCAAGAAATTCGGTAAACTAGAACGGGACGAATTGACCGACCGGATTTCGGATCCCTTACTTCATGTTGAAGGTCGGATTATGGATAGTGGAAATGTGAAAATGATGAATGTTGGAGATTTAGTAGGAGAAAATTTTGTGATTCCTGTTAGTGTAGGTGGTGTGAAAACATTAGCAGTTGTGGATACGGCAGCTCAATTTACTATCGTAAATAAAAGATTTTATAGTAAATTGCAGGGTCTGCCTGAGTTTTGTGAGACTCTGAAATTAATGCTTGCTGGAAAAAATGCATTTATGATGGGTCATAGAGTAGAAAATTTGAGTATTGAGATAGATGGGATAGAATATAAAGAAAATGTGTATGTTGCAGATTTGCAAGAAGGAATTGATATGTTGTTGGGATTGAAGTTTTTGAAGGAGAGAAATTGTGTGGTGAATTTAGTTGATCAAACATTGATCATTGGAGAAAAATGTGTGCAAGGAAGCATAGAAGTTGAAGGTGACTCTGATTTGAGTAAATGGAATGGTGAGACAGAAGCTAAAAGTGATGAGAAATGTGTTGATGAAATGGAGAAAGAAGTTGAAATTTGTGAAAATATGGTGAGAACGAAAAAGAGAATAGTAGTTCCTCCATTGACGGTGATGAGAATTTCTGTTTGTGCAGATTATGAGTTAGAGAAAAAGAAAGAGTATGTAATAGAACCTTGTGTTGATAGACAAGTGTTGGTATCTTGTGCATTAGTTAAAGGTGATGATGTTGTTCCTATAGAGATAGTGAATGATGGAGAAAGAAATGCTGTTTTGAAAGCAGGTAGTGTGTTAGGTGTTATTAAAGAAGTTGAAACTGTTGATTCTGAAGTGAGATGTGAAGATGTAGATGGAAAAGCTAGGGTGTCTGCTGTGAATAAAGTTGAAATGAAGTTGAATGTAGGTGAAAATGTGGATAAAAAAGATGTGATGAGAAGTTTGAAAAAAGATTTGCCTGAACATTTGCAAGATTTATTTGAAAGATCAAGTGAGGAGCTTGATTCAAATGAAATGGTTGCATTGTGTGAAACTTTGAGAGATTATGAAGATGTATTTGCAAAGCATGATCTTGATTTAGGGTGCATGAAAGGTGTTAAGCATACTATTAACACTGGAAGTGCAGCTCCTGTGAAACAGAAATTGCGTAGAACTCCATTGGGAATGGAAGGAGAAGAGAGAAAGATGCTTGAAAAGTTGTTAGCTTCTGATGTTATTCAGCCATCAAATTCTGAATGGGCATCCCCACCAGTTTTGATAAGAAAGAAAGATGGAAGTGTTAGATGGTGTGTGGATTATAGGGAATTAAATAAGAAAACTATCAAAGATTCTTATCCTATCCCAAACATTGGTGATTGTTTAGATTGTCTGGCTGGAAATCAATTTTTGAGTTTGATTGATATGGCTCAAGGATATTTTCAAATTGAAATTGATGAGAAAGACAGAAACAAAACTGCTTTTATCACCAGGTATGGTCTGTATGAGCATAAGAGAATGGCTATGGGACTTACCAATTCTCCTGCAAGTTTTTCTAGAGCAATGCAGTTAGTATTGAGAGGTTTGACTTGGGAGAAAGTGTTGGTGTATCTGGATGATATCACAGTGTTGGGAAAGAATTTTGAAGATCATCTTAAGAATTTGAAAGAGGTTTTGGAGAGATTGCGTTCTTACAATTTGAAGTTAAAGCCTAAGAAATGTTTTCTAGTCCAAACAAAGTGTGAGTTCTTAGGAAAGTCAATCAGTAGAGAAGGTGTTGGTTAGAAAATGGTGAACCGAGAGAGTCGGAGTTGTATTGTGTAGTATGGCTGTGAAAGAATTGTGGAATTGCAATTGATATATATAACTGATTTATATTACAAATGGGAAAAGAAATAAGATACCATAAGATTTGGTCAATGAAGTTTTGTTTTTTTTTTATTTGAATTTGCGTCTTATTTGAATAATGATTTATATTACAAATGGGAAAAGAAATAAGGTACCATAAGATTTGGTCAATGAAGTTTTGTTTTTTTTTATTTGAATTTGCGTCTTATTTGAATAATATGTGTACATAGTGAATGCGGCAAGGCTGTAATACTATGTTAATAATGTAAAATTATGTTCGTAATGTAATATGTTAATATTCATTTGAAAGAAAAGCTCATTATCATGTATATTCATTCAAGAAAATAAACCATTGTATAAGTTTATTTCAGATATGGATGATCTAGACATGTTAGATGAAGCATGTTTTGTCCCGGATTATGATGACACTGATCTGGTGGAAGATCCTACTGTCTTAATTGGTGAAGAGGGGGAGGAAGTTACCCACTCCAAGTACAGAAGGAAGAAACCGAGGAAAGAAGTCCAGTGTGGTTTGTGTCTGGTGTCCAGTGCTGACCTAAGTAGACATCTTGGACGTCATGTGAAATCTGTTCATTTGCCATGGTATATGACTCCAGGATTGGTGTGCTGGTATTGCAGATCGATGGAAAAGGACAATTCGCTTTTACGTAAACGTCATGGTGATGTTCATTTGTGTGGAACTGGTGAATTCGAGGAAAAACTGTGGATCCAGTTGGTGAATGGATTTATACATTTCCTGATATTGACATTAAATATGAGAAATATATGGGAACTGATGGACTATGTGAAAAGTGAAGGACTAATAATGTTGCCAGATAACTGTTCCAAGGAGGACATTGATTTTGTGAAAATGTACATTTATGGAAATGGTATGGAGCCTAAGACTGAGGTTCTGAATTCTTTGTTGACTTTGTTTCATTGGAGAACTTTGTACCATCTGTTACAAAAACTTTCATCAGAGGATCGTGAACTCAGTAGTCATTGGTATAGGCGGATGGAATTTACTTTGCTACATGGATGAAAAATGAACTATATAATAATTTGACATTTCACATTAACATTGTTATCATTAATAATGTTGTTTTGAGCAATTTAGTGTTAAAATCACTTTGTTTGCTTTTAAAGTTGATTTAAAGTGATAATGGATTTAAAACTTTGTTTTGCATTCCTAAGGATGGACATTTATGCTGAGAGATGGACTTGATTGACTTTGCTTGTGTTAAAGTTAAATGTTGAATCTTGGTATAACGAGAATTAACTATTTGCATTACTTGTTTACTTTAAACGTAAATTACGATTTCAGTTGTTGTATTTGTTGAATTGTAGTAATTGTTAGTTTAATAATTTAAAGTAATGGTTTATATTGTAATAATAGGGGGGAGTTTTGTTCGTCAAAAGGGGGGAGAGTGTGACGATGTAGTGTGTTAGATGAGATTATTTTATATTGCTACCGGTAGATGTCTCTGTAAGTAAAGTGTTGTCCGGTGTGCAAGTTTGAATCTCTCCCGTGATTGGTAACTTAAAGGTAAAACTGTTCACTGTATAGTTGGTTCTGATTGGTAAACGTGTACTATCTGAACTAGTATATAAGGGGTAACGTGAAATAAATCGGCCTCTTTGGCTTCTTTGCGGCTGACTTTGCAGCTCTCTTGGTTCTTTTGCTCTTCTCTTGGGGCTGATCTCTTTGGGCTATTTGGCTTTGTGCTTATACTCTGAGACACCAGTAAGTACATTGTTATTTGTACCTTCATAAGGCACTCGGCCGCGAAGGCGTAACAGTATGTGGTAAGTTTTAAGAGTGTATTCTTGGCATCATTTATGGATTTTAATTGAAACTGCCTTTTTCTATGTCAATTCTTTCCTTTTGTCAATGAATTCTGAAAATGTCTTTCTCTCCTCCTGGCAAAATTCACATAAATTATGATCCTTTATTTTATTCCTTTTTGGAGGTATGCAGTGAGAATGATAATGCATGAAGCAATGTTACAGCAAAAGCAAGTCATCCCTGTATATGGAGACATCACCAGTGAAGAACAGAGAAAATTACCTTTGCCCTTGAGACATTTGACTCCAATAGAAAGCAAGAAGGAAGGATTTTTGAAACATTTGTCAATGAGGATCAAAGGTAACATCCCTGGGTATAAAAATTTTGTCTATATCAGTAACTGTCTTTGTAAGTTTACCATACTTGTACTTGTCACTCTGAATTTGATAGTTTGGTATCACTACTGTATTAACACTGATTGTTGATTGTACCACCAATTGCAAACACAACAGGCAAAGTTGCTGTTTGAAAGGGTGGGATGCTCCACCAGAAAATATACTATTGAGGAGATAAATAAAACATTTTAAAACATTGGGTATATCCGCCTTGTAATTAATCACTAAAATATTTTGAATATTTTGTTATTTAAAATTAAAACTATATTTGTTTTTATGTAGTGATATCTTTTGTGTGAATAAATTGGAATTGACATATTTTTAATTTAGACATATGGAGATTTAATAACTGTGCCCCTGCAGAGACAATGTGTGGGGAAGAGTGTGAGAGGCAGAGAGCCCATTTACAGGATTAAGCAGTCTTCCTTTCATGTACTGTAGGTCTGCCATATTTAGGTTGTGGCCTAGCTAGCACTCTAGTCTTCATATATTGAATCATCCCATAGCAGACTTTTGTGATTATCTGCTGAGAGCAAATGGGATCTTGGTTACATCTGCCAATCAAAGTGTGTGCAAGATGAGTATAATAAGTAAATAACTTGTGTATTTCCAGGGGAAGATATTGAATATGATGTTTCCATTTTTTATGATGAAAGAGATGAGATGGAGGTGGAAAAACTATCTCAAGGTTTGTGGAGATTAGTATAACTCATTTAAATACTTTGAACTAAGAAATGTTTTATGGCCATTCAACATGTGACAATAAAGTTATAGTATAGAAATCATTTTCCAATCAAAAAAATTTGGAGGCAGGCCATATTGTTAAATGTAAGTTAATTATATTACTTACTACTAAATAAGAGGCATATTCTACGGGTAAATAATCTGTATAACTATTAATTAAAATTGACTGCATTAAGTAAGTTCCAGTGAAATGCATTCATATCTGGAGTAGAAAATATAGTAACATATATTTTACATTTTCCCAGATTTAGCAGGACAAGGGGTGACTTGTATGTTGGTTGAAATTGACCTACATAGACTTAGAGTAAGGGATATGTTTGGGTATGCCTGGAAACAATCCAGGAGTGTACTGCTGTATATAACTACACATTACCTGCAACAGTAAGTATAAGCTAGGTGTTGTTGAAATTTGTTATTTCTGTCTGGATGTGGTAGAATCTATTACACACCTTATATTTGAATGTTAAGTGTAGTGCAAATTGCCATATGCTATATGTACTGGTAGAGAGCTGGCTACTTTATTTTTAATTTAAGTAATGCATAACTTGACATTTCATTAACAACAGTCTTATGGGCCTTAGAAATGATAATTAAGAACACACAGATTAATCCATTAATTATAGTTGTGAAATTATTGTTTACTGAAGAACCAAAAGGGGAACAAGCCCAATTTTTGCAGAATAAGAATGCTTTTTGAAAGAAACTTATGCTATCTTTAGAAAAAAACTTTTTAAATATATTGTTTGTAGTATGTGGTAAGTTGTAAGAGTGTATACTTGGCATCATTTATGGATTTTAATTGAAACTGCCTTTTTCTATGTCAATTCTTTCCTTTTGTCAATGAATTCTGAAAATGTCTTTCTTTCCTACATCATTTAATTTGGCAAAATTCACATAAATTATGGTCCTTTATTTTAGTCCTTTTTGGAGGTATGAAGCAGAAAGGATAAAGCATGAAGCAATGTCACAGAAAAAAGAAGTCATCCATGTGTATAGAGACATCACCAGTGAAGAACTGAGAAAATTACTTTTACCCTTGAGACATTTGATACCCATAGATAGCAGAGAGGAAGGATTTTTGAAACATTTGTCAATGAGGATCAAAGGTAATCTCTCTGAGTATTAAAATACTGTTTATTACAGTAACTGTCTCTGTCAGCTTACCATACTTTTACTCAATTGTTACCCTGAATTTGATAGTTTGATATCACTGATATATTGACTAGTTTTTTTCCACATTGATTGTACCACCAAATGTAAACACCACAGGCAAAGTTGCTGTTGAAAGGGTGGGATGTTCCACCAGAAAATATACTATTGAGGAGATGAATAAAACATTTAAAAACTATGGGAATATCTGACTTGTAATTAATCACTAAAATATTTTGAATATTTTGTGATTAAAAAGTCAAACAATGCTTGTTTTAATGTAGTGATATCTTTATTGTGAATGAATTGGAACTGGCATAATTAAGATCTGGTGGACTTTTGTGATTATCTGCTGAGAGCAAATGGGATCTTGGTTACATCTGTCAATCAAATTTTGTGCAAGATGAGTATAATAAGTAAATAATTTGACAATGTGTATTTCCAGGGGAAGAATATGATGTGTCCATTTTTTATGACAAAAGAGATGAAATGAAAGTAGAACAACTATCTCAAGGTTTGTGGAGACGAGTACAACTCATTTTAATACTTGGAACTAAGAAATGTTTTATGGCCATTCAACATGTGACAATAAAGTTACAGTAAAGAAATTATTTTCTAATAGCATAGATGATGGAGGCAGGTCATATTGTTGAATGTAAATTACATTACATGTACTTACTTCTCAATAAGAAGCACATTCTACAGATCAATTATTTTGTATAATCATATTAATTTTAATAGAATTCATTAACTAAGTTCCAGTTTTCATACGAAGAGTTATTATCCCTTTTAGTAAGTTCCAGTGATATGCATGTACATGTATATCTGGAGTTGAAAATATAATTTATACTTTACATCATTTTTTTACCAGATTTAGCAGTACAAGGGGTGACTTGTATGTTGCTTGAGAGTGACTCTTCATCTGAAATGAGAGTGGAAGTCTTAAAACATTCTAGGAAGATACTGCTGTATATAACTACAAATAGCCTAGGGGGGTAAGTATACTGTCTCTGCTTTTGAATTTTCTTTTGTTTGGAAGTGATAGAATATATTACACTTGCTGCGTCTTGATTTGACATTTGATTATACAGTAAAGTCTTGAAAATTTCGTAGTTCTTGAAAATTTGGTCGGCAGACAATTTTCCGCCGACGTAACTTTTTTCCCTTTGAAAACTACGTCGACCTTGAAAATGAGGTACTCGATAATTTTTGAAAAGTTCGTCACTAAATATGGCCGCGTTGTCCAGCTCAAACATGAAGGTAATGTGTCAGTTGATTCAAGACAATGATACGATCAGGATATCATTGCCGATAACACTCTCAATGGGAGATAGGAACAATAGTGCGCCCCTGCGAGAGGTTACTCACAATATAGATGGTTTAGATGTGAATTCCCGTTCTCAATTTCGGGAACGTCGGCCTTTTGTCTTTAGTTACATTACTGTTACCTGGCTTAAGGTGCGTTATCAAGCCGGCAAATAGAAATCACAGGCTGCGGCTTTGTCATTTGTAACGCCGTTATTGTTATCGGCGGCTGTCCTAAATGAGGAAGACACAATGAAAAAATCAAGATATTATCTCGAAGTGAAATGTACCATTCACTTCTATTCATGTCCATGTTCAATTTAGGACCATTTAATGATTACCTGGCTCGTACAGGGAGATCGTTCGCAATGCGAATGGGACGAGATGGCAATTTTCATATCTTCAGCGGAGAATCGTTCTTGTAATATCGTCAACAGATCGTTCGCGATCCAAACGAGATGGGAAGATAATTTTCATATTTGTAGCGGACTCCGTTCGCGTAAGATCATCAGCGGGAGATCGTTTGTGATTCGAGAGAGACGAAAAGGCAATCTTCATATCTTCAGCGGGAGATCATTCAGGATGTAAGCGAGAATAAAAATTTAATGCACTTTTCATATTAGTTCATTATTTTAACCCCCCCCCTTTGAATTTTATAAATAATATATACTTTTCATTTTATCTTTAATCCCCCTTCCCCCTATCACGGCATATCTTCAGCGGAGAATCGTTCGCGTAATATCGTCAAGACTTTCGTTGCGTAAGATCGTCAGAGGGAGATCGTTCGCGATCCGAACGAGACGAAAAGGCAATTTTCATATCATCATCGGGAGATCGTTCGCGATGTTAGCAAGAATGAAATGCAATTTTCATATTAGTTCAAGGGATTTAGGGAACTTCGTTCGCGGAAGATCGTCAGCGGGAGATTATTTAACCCCTCCCCCCCCCCCACACACACACTTTGGATTTTTTTTTAATATTCATTTTCATTTTATCTTTAATCCGCCCCCTGCCCTGCTCACGGTATATCTTCGGCGGAGAATCGTTCGCGTAATATTCTCAGGACTTTGTTCGCGTAAGATCATATCAGAGGGAGATCGTTCGCGATCCTTGCTAGACGAAAAGGCAATTTTCACATCTTCACCGGGAGATTGTTTGCGATGTAAGCAATAATAAAATGCAGTTTTCATATTAGTTCAAGGAACTTAAATTACGGAAGATCGTCAACGGGAGATCATTATTTTAACTCCCTGTAAATTTTTAGGAAATTACAGATGGTAATTTTAGAAGGCCTGACACTCAATCCTGGGAAAAGCCCTGCATGCAACAAACGTTCCCAAGAGCGTAATTTTTTTAATATGTCGCGTCCAGGTTATGATGCAAGGTTGCAATTAGGCTTATCATGATCCTTCCCCTCTATCAGGAGGTATGTTTCTTACCAAGAAGATAATTCTCAACATGTTTTCGGGTACAGTAAGTTAAGTATAACTTAATCGAGATGCACTAATAAATAGATTATTATTTACCACCAGAAAATGACTTAGGAAGTAGTAATAAATATCCCACAATATAGGAGGGTCAAAGATAACAGTCGCTAAGGATAAAAGCCCAAAGGCCGGATTTTTGAAAATTTCATCATACCCAGGAGTCGGGGAGAGGTAATTTTGAAAAATTAGTCGAATTTACACAATTAAAAATATTAATTAATTTTTAAGCGACGAAATTTTCAAGACTTTACCGTACATTGTCTTTTACTTGGTAGAGCTGTGCATTCCATTTTTAGCTCCCTTGATTATGATGAGCCGGTAAGGGGCCCGTATGTATTAAAAGGGATAACAACTGTTCAATTTGAGCAAAAAATGGATTTTCCTAGGGTAAAGGCAATTTTCCGATACTTACCAATGGTAAATCAATCCGTTCCCATATTCAAAGTTAGTCCCTGTTTTTTTTTCTAAAAAGTTTGGTTTTTTGTAATGTTCTCTTAAGAGATTATTACAGACTGTAGCCATCTGTGGAGGTCACTTGATGTGATGGCAAGCACAAATTTCAGAGTAATTGAGTTAACTGCTGTTTTGGTGGTAAAATAGAATTCCTTATATTTCTATAAGTTATTAACAATGTATTTATTGTGAAATGTGGATATCTAACAAATCAGGGGCGGATTTAGGCCGTCTTCTGGGTCTTCCGGAAGACGGTCAGATTTTCAAGTTTACATTGACGGGTATCTAATTTTTACTGTCGGAAGACGGTCAAAAATGGAGGATATATCAACACGGATAATTTGGAAGACTGTCAAAATATATATCTGGATCCGCCCCTGCAAATGGTTGTTATCCCTTTAAGTAATGCAGAACTAGACTTCTCATTAGGAACAGTGTTATGGGAATTATAACCAACAGCTAAGAGCGCATTCTCAACGAATTAAGCCAGGCTTTACAAAGCCGGTGACCTAAAAATGGCGGACGTACATGAAAGAAAAACCGCCTAATCTTTTAATAGTCTCTCCGCCTCCCCACACGTCGTCCCTGCGGGGTACAGTAATTAAATCTCGGCTCTGTTCGCCATGCGGAAGCTACCTGAGAAATATTAAGTGCGCATGCTCATCAGTTAAACTCGTGGTGAAGAAGGCATAGCGGCTGAAGGCGATCGAAAAAAAAAAGCTCTTCTGTTCTATTATCTTTGAAAACAGAGACGAAAAAGGAATAATTTGGCCCGTAGAGCAGCAATGAATCGACTATCTAAGGAGATAATATCACCAGAGATATTCACGGAAATATTAATGTTCGGAGCCGAGATTTAATTACTGTACCCCGCAGGGACGACGTGTGGGGAGGCGTGTGAGAGGCGGAGAGACTATTAAAAGATTAGGCGGTTTTTCTTTCATGTACGTCCGCCATTTTTAGGTCACCGGCTTTGTAAAGCCTGGCTTAATTCGTTGAGAATGCGCTCTAAGAATACTAAGTGGATCTAGACCATTGATATGAATTTTTCATAATGATTGTGAAATACTGATTACTCTGTGTCGGGAGCACTCAGAGATCAAGAGATGCTCCCGACGATGCAATTATGTAATTAGAATCAATTACCTTTTGGCGCGCTGGAGGTTTGATGTTCCTGTTTGATCTGCGTAAGGGCTGAGATTGAGGTGTTTCACATTTTGTAACAGTATATGTGTTTGTAATGTTAGCAAGAGGTTCATCAGTTTCCTCAATCTCATTGTTTCTGAAATCAAAATGTTCTTTTGTCTTATGAATGTTTCCTGTTGCGTTGGTAAATTCCACCATTGGATTCCACATAATAAGATCTGGGTTTGTCTGATACAATTTTAACCTTGGCAGGTAGCCATGTATTATTCTGGGTGTCATACATGCGAACAAATTCTCCTTCATGTAAAGGTGCAAGTTGTTTGACATGCTGATCATAGTGTGTTTTAAGCCTGGGTCACAACCGTCCGTACTGGCTCTTATGGGCTGTTTGCGTCCAAATTTTGCGCAGAATCTCACGTCCCCCGCAAGTCCTTCAATGGTGATCAATGGGAGTTGTGCGAAGTTTTTGAATTCTTCAGACAAAAACTGAGGTCCATGGCCAGTTTTAAAAATCTCAGGGATGCCAAGCTCCTGGAATATGCTCTTAAAGTGTGCAATAACACTGCCTGATGATGTTCTTGTAAGCTTCCGCACTAAAGGGTATTTGCTGTACTGGTCAGCAACTAATAAGTAGTCAGTTTGTCTACAATAGAACAAATCTGCTGCTAATGTGTGCCATGCATGGGGAGGTACATTTGTTGGCAGTAAGGGTTCCTTACTGTTGGCAGCTTGGTGTTTCTGGCAAGGTGGACACAGTCCAACTGTGTGCTCAATATCATTATTCATGACAGGCCAGACAATTTTTGCACGTAGCTTACATTTCTCAACTCCCTGATGGGCATAATGTAGCTGTTTAAGTAGGTCAGGGTGAAGTACTGTTGGAATAATCATCCTTTTCCCCTTCATAATGATTCCATCTGAGATGCCTAACTCATCATGGTAGTTCCAGTATAGGTGGAGAAATTCTAGACACTGGTTGTGTGTAGCTGGCCATTCTACAGAAATCATTTCACGAAGAGCTGCTAGCTGCGGTTCTTTTACTAGTTTCCTCACGAATTTGCTCAATGCATGTTGGACTTGCGTTCATGTAAGAGTGTAATTCGTGTATTGTAATGTCAAGTCCTTTTGATGTTGTCACCATCACAAGGTCTTATGCGAGAGAGGGAATCAGCAAGTCTGCCTGGGACATACACAACCTCTGTGTCATAACACTGTGTTCTCAGCAACATGCAGGTCAGATGCGGTGGTGTGTTGTGTAGGTGCTTCTTGAAAATAGCTTCTAGAGGCTTGTCAGTCAGTCAGTCTCTACTTTAACATGTCTACCATAGACATAATGGTGAAACTTTTCAAGACCAAACACTACTGCTAACATCTCGTGCCAGTAACGTGACTCTGTTTCTATGAGTGCTTTACTAGCATATGCAACTGGGCCTTTATCCTGGATTATGGCAGCTCCTAATTCATAAGATGAAGCGTCAACCTGGAGTGTAAGTGACTTGCTACTGTCATTGAATTGGAGGTTGGTTGCGTTTGCTGTTTATCTTTTTATCCTGTTGAATGCAATACATTGTTCAGCATTCCACTGAAAAACACTATCCTTCTTGCACAGGTCCCTGAGGCTACTTGTAAGTTGAGACGTGGGAAATGTACCTGCTTAGATAATTGGTCATTCCAAGGAATGTTTGCAGCTCAGATACATTTCTCGGTTCATTCATTACATAAATGGCTTCTACCTTTGCTGGGTCTGGTTATAGCCCGTCTTTTCCTATAATATATGAACGAAGAATGGAATTTCCTCCCTTCTAAGAATCATCTTGTTTTCATTAAAGCGTATCCCCTTTCTTCTGGCTGTATCTTATATTACGCGCAGAGTCACATTGTGGTCAGATCCATCCTTCTGCCAACCTGCTATGATTAGGTCGTTAGCGATTCCGGTACACCCTGGAATGTCTTTGAAGACTTCTTGGCTTGGAAGACATCTTGAGAAAGCGAGAGGCCAAAGGGTAGTCTGTTGTATCTAAATCTTCTGAAGGGTGTATTGAAGGTAGTCAGGAGAGAACTTTCTTCATCTAACGTGATATTCCAATACCCACTCCGAAGGTCAAGTATGCGCGCCACTCAGTTGAGGTAGGACATCATCTAGTGTTGGCGTGTAGTGGTGTGGATGTTTAATTGCCGTATTTAAGTCTCTTGGGTCCAGGCAGAGATGTATTTTTCCATTGGGTTTGGTTACACATACACACGAGTTTACCCATTTCGTTGGTTGTATGACAATGGACAGGATCCCTTGCTCAATGAGAGAGTCCAACTCCTCCTCGAGTGCTGGCTGCAATGCAATAGGTACACGCCGTGGTGGGTGAACAACAAGAGAAACAGTGGGGTCAATATTTATGTGATATTCCCCATCCAATTTCCCGATACTTTGAAAGACATCCTTATACTCTGATAGTATGGACTGTCTTGCCACTGTATTGATGTTCAGAGTAACAAGTCCCAGTTTTTGACTGGTTTCCATTCCTAGTATAACTGGTCCTTCACAGTCCACAATATATAGCTGTCTGAGGTCACCATGACCTTGTCATTTGTGAATGTCAATGTTGCTATTCCACATACTGGTAACTTACTGCCACCATATGCAGGGTACAAAATAAGGACTGTCCGGCAGCCTGGGACGGCTAAATTATCACCTGGGCAGTCTCTTTCCAAAAGTTGCCAGTCCGTTGGTCTGGTCATTTTCTGGCCTCTAAAATAACTGTATATCAATATGCACGTTCATGTTAAACAGATTTGGTTGAAATAAAAACGAAAACAATGAGGCTAGCCCTTCAAGAAATCGACACTCTTAACAAATGAACAAAATCTGAAAGTACATGCTTATTCACCGTTTTCCCGGCATGCCTAGCGCAAAGCCCCTTCACCGTGTTATGAAACATCTGATACAAAGTATCAAATGCGGCATTTACATGCTTGTTTACGAAACAAGTGACGAACGATGTGTGGTCATTCAAGTTCACACAATCTCGTCTAATTACGCAGTTTAAGTTTTGCTTCTTCTATAATCTGTAATTATAATTGTACGATGTCTTTCTCATAAAGAAATTTAATTGAATAATGTCACGACGCACGTGGATTATACAAGATTGTGCTTAAGTCGCAGTCTACCCTCTGTAAGTATTTTGGTGCTAATGCCCCAGCACGTAAGAAAAGAACACAGGAAGGTATCAGGCAGTCACATGTAAAAATTCAGTTCGGACAAGTGAATTTGCAGGGTGGGCTGTCCGACGGACAGGTTATGTTTTATGAGAACTAAAGAACAAAAATCTTGAAAAAGAAATTTTTGTTGCATCCTAACGTCTTCTCGTCTCTTCCTGGATTGCGTTGAAAAGAGTGACCTACATTTGGTACAAAACACGTGGTCCCAAAACAAAGTCTAAGCAAACTTACTGCCAAATTATGAAAGTGAACACCTTCCAAAACTTCACAAGACAAAATTTATTCACATAACAGGCTGACTACTGAATATTTATTTGTTTACAAATCTACGTGCTCTAGTAACAAAGACCATTCCTAAAATAGAAACTAATAATAATGAATAATAATAATAATTTATTTTTCTATGGCGCATTCCATTAAAAATCTCAATGCGCCTTACAACATTCACTTAAAAGAGCTAAATAACACAATACTAATATAAGAACACATTACAATTTTAAAGGACTAAGAACTAATTTAAAGAACCAATTATTCATATTCTAAAATGATAAGAAACTAAAGTGACAACATTTAAAATGAATCATAAAATTACAGTACACCTTATTAAAAACTAAAATTAACTATATGATAGTTACTGATAGGCTATTCTAAAAATATGAGTCTTCAAAAGCTTTTTAAAAGTATCTATGTCACCTGCTGCTCGTATTTCAGAGGGTAAGGTGTTCCAAACTTTGGGTGCATATATCATAAATGCCCTTTCACCATAAAATTTACCAGCTTTCTAAAGCTGTGTTCTAAAAGTAAATGACTAAAAGTTGAAGACCTGGTAACTCTTCCATGCTGATGTTGCTTCATAAGTTCTGAGCTATAAAGTGGTTTATTCTCAGGGACTGCTTTAAAAATGACACATAAAATTTTAAATAAAATTCTCTCTCTTACTGGAAGCCAGTGAAGTTCCATCAAAACAGGTGATATATGCTCTCGGCTGTTCCATCCCATTTTAGTTGCCAGTCTAGCTGCAGAATTTTGAATTAATTGAAGTTTGTTCAGATGATTTTTGCCTAAACCATATAAGAGACTGTTGCAATAATCAAGCTTAGAAGTAATGAAAGCATGGACTACTTTTTCAGTTAAAGTTTTGTCCAGTAAGTCACGTATCTTTACTAATTCGCCAAAGTGAGTATGATGCCGATTTGCAAATTTCAGAGATCCGTCTATCCATAGTTGCATACTGATCAAAGGTGACACCTAAATCTTTCACATAGCTAGATGGATTGATGTTGACACCACCGATACAAATATCAGATTTCATTGCATTTCCACTGTCTGCCTTAGACCTTGATGTAAACCATATTAGTTCAGTTTTTCCATCATTTAGTGCTAGCATGTTTGTTTTCATCCAATTCCGGATCTCAACTAGACAAGTTTCTATTGAGGTGATAGCCATGGAGCGATTACTTTCACTTGTGACATAAATTTGAGTGTCATCAGCAAAAATGACAGTGTTGAGACCATGTTTAACTATAATGTCTTCTATTTGTAGCATATACAATGAGAAGAGCAGTGGACCTAGCACAGTCCCCTGAGGGACACCATACTCTAAAATAGTGGGCTCTGATAGCAACGACTCAATTGACACCTTTTGTGTTCGATCTTTTAGATATGAGGTTAACCAATTAAGTGCTAAATCATTTACTCCAAATCGGTACTGTAGTCTGTGCAGAAGTATGTTGTGGTCAATGGTGTCGAATGCAGCAGACAGATCTAAAAGGACTAAAATCCCTTAGCAAAATGAAAAGTGTGCAGCACATGTGCTGCAAATAAACTGCATATGTGCGGCACACTCTAGAGTGTGCAGTAGACAGCTTTGGGGAGTGTGCAGAAGTGTGCAATAAAAATTCTTTCGTTGCACACCTACTGCACACTTCCATAAGTGCAGATAGTGTGCAGAAAGTATGCAAGAGACTTGGTATTTCAAAAGAAGTATGCGGAGAGTGTGCGATAACCTTAAAATTTGATCAAGAGTATGCAACAAGTGTGCAGAAAATGTAATTTTTCTGTCATGAGTGTGCAGAAAATGTGCAAGACACTTGGTTTTTCAACAGATGTGTGCAGAAAGCGTGCAATAAACTTACAATTTCATCAGTAGTTTGCCATAAGTGTGCAGAAAACTCAAATTTTTCATCAGGATTGTGCAACAAGTGTACAGAAAACTTAGAAATTTTAAGTTGTGTGAGTTGAGTATACAACAAGCTTTTAATTTTATCGGGGTATGCTATTTTAGAGTAAAAACCTTATCATTTGATTATTTAATATGTACCAATACAAGATACATGTATATGCAATGCCATTGACAATAACACAAACAAAATACTTCAATACCCATTTTACTTTATATCAATCAATTAGAAATAATCAATGTTTATATAAAATTTTAATTATTATCATATATACGGGGCAAGCACACTATGATTAATAATACACTATTGTGAGCTATAGTGGGTATTGACTGTATGTCGCAGGCCAGAGAGAAATCCAGCCAAATTAGTCCAACAAACAAATCAATAACATTATGTAAAGCTAGTTATAAATTGTATTGTTCTAACAAACTATGGTGTTTACCTCACTCAAAGTATGAGAATAAGTCAAGGGCAATATAAGTTTAACAACATCTAATAGAAAAATGCCTAATCAACCCTTTAAACTCATTCACTAAATCACAACTTATTATTAGGATGTATCAGTCATGAAATGTAACAGTTATAAAATCTAGGGTTGTGGTAAATTAAACATGGATAGTATAATCTTGACTTTGCTAGTTAATTTTCACAAAAAGATAAAAACACAGTAAATGTATTTTTAGTATTTTTATGATGATATTTACTAACTTCATATTTCTTCTATTTTATTGAAAGTCAACCTTATCTAGTCAGATTTTAATCTTGCTTATAGTCAGATTTTACTTGACCTTGGCTGTTTTAAAAAGTGAAATTTCAATCCAGCCTAATATATATAATGTGATGTAAAAGAAAGCGAACATAAAGGGTATAGTACTGTCCCTCATAAAGGGTGGGAAACGAGGACAAATTAATATTTTTAAAGATACATTTTATTATAAATCATGCTCAATCACACTTTAAGCCCAAGGTTTAACAGTCAACTGATGTTAGAGAATGCCTTACTCCACCAACCACAGATTCAACAACTGTGAATTTCTTTTGTTAGCCTGGCACCTATTATTAGGTCTCTATTCCTGCAGCTATTGTTACAACAACCACCTATTTGGTGTTATCAGATGTGTGGTATCCTGTCTAAGTCTTTGTTTATGAGTGAAGGCTGTTTACATTCAAGCCAGTTTTAATTCAGGAGCATAGTGGAAGAGTACAGAGTGTAGAAAAATTGGATTGAGGAAGGTATGTATTACAGTAATGCATTGGATCATTTGGGCATCTAATCAAATTGAAAATGAGAAAATTGATCTAATTTGTAGTGTACATTGTAAACATTATATCTATATTACATTAAATAAGTTTTAATTTATAATGTATACTTCCCTTTTAGCCAACAAAGAAACGAGGATATAGAATCCAATCACTGTTTAGTCTCTTAATTTCTTATAAAACTATGATCAATTGCTCACCAAAATGTTTCTTCAAATGCAGTTGAATCTCAAAAAAATTTGTCTCTTACTGTGTTATTTGAACAAATGGACATTTGTTGAATAATTGTTTATTTCAGGTGACCCTAGAGAGTAGACAACATACAGAAGCTGGCATGACTGGAAGGGACACTTTGCTGTGAATATCTATAGTTGGTGGCTCATCAAAACTCTCACAAAGTGTACCAAAAAGTCAAGTACTTTTGTGTCAGCCCACAAGAACTGTCAGCAACAGCTTCTTTTGTGAAGGATTCTCTAGTTGAAAGAGCTGTGCAGAGTAAGTTTTAAAAGAGAACAACACTAACTGCAAGCTGATTACATCATTCAACAAGTATATGTTGAAAATAAGTGAAAAAGTGAATACAACCATAAACCCTAAGATTTCAACATAACATAGATGTGTGAGGAATGTATATAAAGTATTCTTCAAAGCAGTTTTAGCACTGTTTTTTTTTTTTTTAATATCCAAGACATTTTTCTGCCTACCTTTCAACCTTTTCTTTATATGAATAATAAACACTTGAACTTGATTTCAGGACTTCTCAAACAGTAATGTGTATATTGATGGTTTTTTTGTCCTCCACATGGATGTTTAAGATTTGGATGTTAAGCATTGTGCACAGTGTGGTAAATTTGTAGGACTTTATGGTATACTCTTTTTTAGATTGACGGAGCAGGACAGGATGAGTAAAGAAGAGAAATGTGGCAGAAAGATGTAAAGAAGAGAAATATGGACATGGCTTGGATTTTGCTGATTTTGTTCGATTTTTAATTTGATTAATAAAGCACAATATATGACTGTAATTTCTTGTTTGTTGTTGATAAACAGATTTTACAATATTTCTGTTGGCACGTCTTTAGATGTAACTCAGAACCTGTCTTTGTAGAATTAATGTTAACTGATTGAAAAAACGAGTGAATAAAATTTAAATTGTGTTATAAAATATTTAAATTAGTGTGCAACAAAGTATGCAAAAAGTGTGCAGGAGGTGTGCAAGAAGTGCACAAAAGGTGTGCAAAAAGTACGCAGGAGGTGTGCAACACATACGCAGGAGGTGTGCAAGATGTGCGCAGGAAGTGTGCAAAAAGTACGCAGAAGGTATGCAAGAAGTACGCAGGAGGTATGCGAGAAGTGTGCTGGTTGTGGTGTTGGGGGTGTGCAGGAAGTTTGCAGGAGATGTGCAAGGAGTGTGCAGGAGGTGCGTATTTTACCATGCAAATGAGGCGTGCTGCGCATCCGCAGAAACCCTTACTGTGAATCTGCTGCGCATCCGCAGAAACAGTGTGCGGGAAGCTTAAAATTTTGCTAAGGGATAACATCTTTTTGTTTGTCTAAGGAAAGCATGATGTCATTATGAACCCTTAGGAGAGCTGTTTCTGTGCTATGTCCTTCTCTATAAGCTGATTGAAACTTGCCATATAGACTGTTTTGAGCTAGATAGTTATTCAGTTGTATACATGCCATTTTCTCAAGAAACTTCCCTAAGAAGGGCAAGTTTGATATTGGTCGATAATTTTTAAACTACACAACAGCCAGATTGGACTGGATGTATCTAGTGTATCAAATGTGTTGCACGCTTTCTCCTCACAACCATTTGAAGTTGGAAAGTCAAACTTTGGGACTTAAGATCTTGTTGAAATGTTGTTTATTTGCATAACCTGAAATTTTGTAAGATGTTTTATTTAATGACTCTAGCACCACCTGTGTTATTTACAGTTTAAAATTTAGTGCTGGAATTTGATAAATTAGCAGTGCTATCATATACCAATGTGGTATTGCTGTAAGGAAGAAAATAAATAATAAAAAAATAAATAATAAAAATATGAGAATTTAAATAAAAAGAAGGGGGATTTTTTTAAATGACTGATTTTATTTAATTCATACTGTACATTCAAAAATGAAACATGTTACCCCTAAAGAAAGCAAATTGTTAATATAAATATCAATTTAAAAACTTTAAAATAAGTGATATTTATATAAGTAAACTATTATACAATGAATATTCTTCAATTTTTAATGAAATTTATTCAAATTTTATAAATTTTGAATATTTTAATAAAATAATATAACACTGCCCCCCCCCCCACCCCACCCACCACCACCACCAACACCACCAACACCACCACCTCCAGCTCACAGTATATTTTTAAGACCTGGTTAAACTTCATGTCAATCTGTTATCAAGTTTCAGATTTACAATAAGTGGACCCTGTACCCCAAACCCTGGGAAAAGCCCTGATCGAAACCATGTTAAATCAGACTTATATGCAAGATTAAATATTCAGGAGTTCACAAGTATGAAAAAATGACTTTTTATCTGAAAATAAATCCACTTCATTTTCCAGGCTCATTTGACTGAATATCTTGGTAAAAAATACATTACATGTATGACTACACATATTAATGTTTACAAAGTTCACCAAGAGGTATGAATGGAAAAAAATTGGTTTTGATGGACAGATTGTATTCAAAATCAGACACGTCAAATTTATGACCACCTGTCCAAAGGACAGGTGCTCATTAAAGTTAGAGTCTAGCCCTGCAAAAGGAAAATATCAGTTGTGCCATCGTGGAAAACTGAATATTCTTGGTTAATTTGTGATCAGACTGATAATAAAAAGGTCAAACTTTTTTGCAAGACCTATCGAAGTGTACTTGCACCATTTCTAGGCAACAACCAGAAAGATTTCATAAGTATGCCCACGGAGCATTTGTAACAAGCGGGTCATGCAACTAGACTCTGATTATGACAGTCACAGTGAATCAGACTTTTCCGATTTGGGTTCAGAGCATAACATTTCAGATGCTGACAGTGAAGAATCTACTTGAATAAATTCACTTTGATACTAAGAGTCCCTGTTTCAATATCATTCTTGCCTGCAATTGGTTTAATCAATTTTAAAGGTAATTTTCAAAAAAATTCAGGACTGGCTACTTTTGTTCAGGGCTGGCTACTTTTCAAGTTGCCAGCCCTGCTGTCCGGCTTCAAATTTATACAAATTTCATACCCTGCCATATGCAGTAATCTTGTCATTGGTAGGCTTTAGTGGTTGCTTAATTGCAAGTTTTTTGAAAGAAGACAGTGGTATATTACATTTCCCTTAGCACCAGTGTCTATTTTGCAACGTAATGTTGAAGTAGAGTTCTCAGCTTTAACTTCAATGTCAGCAAATGGCTTGACTGGGGACTGTTTTGATTGAATTCTATCTACATATATAGAGTCAAAGTATACACTGCTACTGTCACTTTCATTTGTTACTGAATGCACAGTTTTACTATGGGTCGATGCAGTTACTGTTTTTGTTCTAAATACCCTTTTCCAGTGATCTGGCTTGCCACATTTGAGACAAATTGTGCCTTTAGCTGGGCACTGTTGAAAACCATGTTCAGTTCCACACTTACCACATTCTTGTAGTGGTGGTCGTGAGCATTGTTTGCTTGGTAACTTAGACTGAGTTTGCTGGCGAGGAGTGCGATGTTGTGGCTGTCTGTAGTGGCCGGTCTCCCTCTTTGACTGTTTCCACTTGGTTGTAGTGCATGAATTTCCTTTGTTGATATGCTGTGAAGATCCTCAATCTGTTTCTTAGTTGCTTTCTCTGTTCGTGCAATGACAAGAGCCTGCATGATCTAGTGTCAAATATTCCTCTCTTTGTAATAATTTTGCCTGAATTTGCTCTGAGTTAGTGCCAAAAATAAGAGTGTCAATTATGTGTTGTTCAACATCGGTATATTTGCATTCATTTGTCACGAGTCTGATTCGTCTGACAAAAGAATCAATGCTCTCACCTGCTTCTTGTCTGCATGCTTTAAGTTAAAATCTCTGAATTCGAAAGTTACTCTTGGGCTTCGTGTGTTCTTCCAACTATTGCCAATACGAGGTCAACACGTCTGGATCATTAATGTTAATAGTTTTCACAATTTTGCGGCCTTTTTTATGGGCGGCCAAAAGGGCAAAAATTCATGTCGTCGATTCAGTTATGTTTCGTCGATTCACTTCCTTCCCATGGATTCAGTTTCAAGTTTAAACGATCCTGTCATAAATTCAACATCTACTTTCGTCAATTTAATTGTCAAACATTTCTCATCTACGGTGTATTAAAACCAGTGCTGTCACTATTTTCGTTGATCGTGTAACTATTCTCGTCAATCGTCTAATCTCGTTGACAGTGTATGAAATGGCCGCCTGCCCGCCAGCCCGAGGCTGGTAACTTTCAGGCCGGGCGGGTAAGATTTGCAAATTACCCGCCCGACGGGCTGGCTAATTTACAGCCTATTTTTTACCTTTTATTTTGTCTATGTTCACAAGCGATTTCAGCAAAATAAACTCACTGTTTTTACCCACTTTCATAGAAGCAAAGAACTAACCATAGCTTGCAATCGAACGCTCGTATCGAAATGTAACCAACAGTCTCCCTCTCATTGGCCTCGTTTTCGAAGTTCTGTCTGTGTGATATGAAGTTGAAAGACAACTTGAAACGAGGCACATTGTTCTTAACCAGCTTCAGTGCACAGCAGATAACGTTACGTCATTGTTTTGTGTAGAGGAGATCCCGCGAGTAGCAATTTGTAGGTTGAGAGTAATCAAAATGTGAAAGTATAAAAAGTTATGATATTGATAAAATAGACTTATAGGTACATGAAGTGCTTATAATCAACAGTAATAAAGGCAACGGAGGCAAATTAAAGGAGAACCAAACGAAAGAGAACAAATTGGGACCCATGGAAATTAAGGTGACTTCAATTTGCAATTAGTCGAGCGGTAACATTTTTTGTAAAACCGTCACTCGAAAGTATCACGCATTGCGACCGAGCGCAAGCATCTCGATCCAATAACTCGCCCATACTCGCCCCATATAATATATTGTAGCCTCTATGTGATATATATATAGCTATTCTCAATAAGCAATGCTTTCGAGATACGGGGCCCTGCAGGACTGTCTATGGGCGATTAGCGTGCAGGACCGTTCCCGACCGCTTTTTAAAGCTTAAAAGCGATATTCAAAGGGACCCTCATGCTGAATTCTTTCTTCTTTATTGTCAGCACAGAGATCGATTTATTTAACAACAATATATATATTTGGTCATACTTGTTGCTATACAGAAAAGCAAAAATTATGATCAAACGATATAACGAAATCGTAATAAAAGTTATAAATAAATTATTGAAGAAGAAATGAGACAGCCTGCAAGGTGAACATAAACTGAATTGACTACCCCCACCCTCCCCCGCCCGCTAAAGGGCCCTGAAAATTTTTGGTATTTTAGATGGTGAATGGTGCCATTTGGTATGGTTTAATTAGAACTATGATTCAACTAGTGAAAGTCTTATTTCAAGAGGTGAGTTTTTTTTTTTTTGCAGAAATTAAAAGGGGGGCGTCAGGACCCCCCCCCCCTCTAAATCCAACACTGACAAGGTATCATTCAGTAGAAATTCCAACCAATTTCTAAATTTCCATGCATAAGGCATGATATTGCCCTTTCATTTCCAAATTACTCTCCCAAGAATGCATTCTAGACCCCCTCAGCATACCTCTCTTAACTCTAGGGGTTATCATAACTAGGGCAGGTAACTACATGGCCAGGTTGGTAGCTTTTCAGAGTTACCTGCCCGGCGGTCTGGCTAGTAATTTCCTTGAATTTCATACACTGTCGTTGATCGTCCAACTAATCTCGTCAATTGTGTAACTATTCTCGTCGATCGTCTAACTATTCTCATCGATCGTCTCATCGATCGATCGCCAGAGGGCGCTGCGGTAGCAACACGTGCTTCTGTCTGTCAATCACGCGGTAATTTTTAACTCGGCCAGCCATGGTCAGAGTTGAAAACAACTAGAAAATAATGCCCCTACAACCGAATATATTTTAATTATTAACAATTAAAATTGAAATTGTTGAGAAAATTTTCTTATTTCACTAGCAATCATTTTGTTGTCTGCCATTTTGATAGTCATGTGATAGGCCAATGTGCTACCACAGCGCCCTCTGGTGATCGATCGATGAATGATGAGGTGACGTAACAGGATCGACGAGAACAGTTAGACGATCGACGAGAATAGTTTGACGATCGACGAGAATAGTTACACGATGGACGAAAATAGTTTGACGATCGATGAGAATAGTTACACGATCAACGAAAATAATGACAGCATTGGTTTTAATACACCGTAGATAAGAAATGTTTGACAATTGAATTGACGAAAGTAGATGTTGAATTTATGACAGGATCGTTTAAACATGAAAGTGAATCGATGGGAAGGCAGTGAATTGATGAAATATAACTGAATGGACGACATGAATTTTTGCCCTTTTGGCCGCCCATACTTTTTCTCCGATTCAAAGGAGAAGAAATTTCACTTGTCTTTCTTCTGACACAGCATCTAAAGGTCCTTCAAAGATCAATTCACACTCTTCTGTATCCCATACATGTGTTTTGTTTTGTTTTTTTTAGTGATGCAAAACCCATTTGTATCTTGTAGTTTGTGGGTCATCCAATCTCCAAATTATACTACATATCCAATGTAGATCCCGATTCTGACACCATGTCAT
This sequence comes from Lingula anatina, assembly GCF_051362555.1. Lineage (NCBI taxonomy): Eukaryota > Metazoa > Brachiopoda > Lingulata > Lingulida > Lingulidae > Lingula > Lingula anatina. Next base: position 18,486,421 of record NC_141776.1, on the reverse strand, counting down.
AGTTTTCTGTTTGTTATGTAACTTAAGTTTACTTTTATATAACTCATTTATTACATAACATCCAGCCACATGTGGGTATGTTGGCTAACTGGTAGAGAAGAAACAATACATTGTGGGAGATATGTTAATTATGTTAATTACCTTTACAATATGCAACAATAGGTTACTTGTGAAAGTGAGCGTAAGTGAACGATAGTGAGTGAAAACTTCCTATGATTTAGTGCGTTCAGTACATCTGGTCCCAAAAGGGATCAAATCTGATTTTGCATGATTAAAATATTTATTGGATTAAATATATCTTTTAGAAAAACTTGTTTTTGTATGTTTGTTTATTTTTGTAGTATGTACTATCAGTTGTAAGTGTATTGTAATTGTCTTCTCTGTTTTTAATTGTAAGTGTTGTTTTAGATTTAAATGGCCTTTTGGAAGAATACTGGAAGTATTCTTTGGGCATAGGTATGTATTTTCTTTACAATATATACTGATATTTGTACAGTATGTGTATCATGTGTTTATTTTAAGTACATAAATTGTAACTGTTGTCTTTTTCTGTGGTTTTTGCATTTGTCAATAAATTCTTTAAAAAAGTCTCCCCCTCTCTCTCTCTCTTTCTCTTTCTCTGAGTCTCCCTCTCTCTCTCTCTCTCTCTCTCTCTCTCTCTCTCTCTCTCACACATACACACAAACACACACCTTTTTATATGGCAAAAATCACATTATGGTTCTTTATTTTAGTATTTTGAAGAGGGAAACAAAAGAGTTACTGGATGAGGCAATGTCACAGCAAAAAGAAGTCATCCCTGTCTATACAGACATCACCAGTGAAGAACTGAGAGAATTAACTTTGCCCTTGAGACACTTGAAACCCATAGATAGCAGAGAAGAAGGATTTTTGAAACATTTGTCAATGAGGATCAAAGGTTAAAATGCATTTAAAAATTATGTTCTTTATTGATAGACTTTTTGCTGCCACAGATACGTATTAGATTTAAGAGTTCAGAATCTCCTTGAGTATCAGAATACTGATAGTTAGTACTGTTGTTCTGAGTATCATATATATCACCATTGAAATTATATGCTGTAGCCTTAAGACATGATTTATGAAAAAAAATGGTCAGTTCAGTCATAAGTTGCAATATCATGCTGTGTTTGTGTGCCAAAAATATTAAATATTTTTTTGAACGTACATATTAGAACCTTTGGGAGGAACAGGAGAAAAGTACATGGAATTTGTTGCCCATGGTCCATTTGCATCTCACAGTACTAAGTTGCACAGAGATGAGGATGTTATTTCCCAAACTAAACCTGGTATCTCGTCAGAGGGAAAATTTCAAGGCAAAAAACTGTCAAAAGGTGGATATTCTGGGTTACACGAGTTGCAAGGTCCCCGATTCACATATCCTGACTCTCCAACAGTAGAACCTCCATCTCTTGGTAGTGACAAGTCATTAGACACTGAAATTATGAATGACTTATCTTCATTATTTTCAGAAGTAAGTCCACATGATTCTTAAATATTTCCACTAATCTTAGGTCAAGCATATATTTTATTTCATCTGTCGGGGGGAAAAAAACAATTGAATTAGTTTAAAATTAGATATGTATTTATAAAACATCTTCAGCAATGTTCGTATTTCATACAAGAAAATAAAAATGAAACAGTAATGTATTGTACATGTTAACTGGTGCACAAATATCTCCATGAAATTCACATGCCTTTGGGGTGATAAAATATTTATTTGTGCTAAAATGTACATATTATTCAATATTTGACAGAAATGCAATAAACACTAGATTCACAAATATTGTGTATGTGAAGGCATGCAAAAGATCTGAAAAGTGTACCCAACTTTATTCTTAACATATTTTCATTTTTGATATGCATCTATACTTTCTCAGCTTGCTTATTGTCTATATTGTCTATTGTCTGTGCCTGTAAAGTTGATGTTAGGCTAATTAATAAATTTACATTATTTTTGTTGTAATCAGGTTGCCTCTGATGACTTCATCTCCGGTGATCTTTCTGAAGGTGAGTTGCAGCATTAGGAGAAAAAGGGTTCTTCGCTTGCAACCATTGATTTCATTTAAAAATAATGTACACGTATAATACTCTATATATGCATGGCCACCAATTTATAACGTAGACAGTAGCACATGAAACTGAGACAAGTACAGAAAGAAGTAGCATGCATGTCCATATGTATACTACAAGTGAGTGCATAAAACTTTTGACATCTACAATACAGTACAATTAGTAAAATAAAAGGTATGGAAACCTCTCTTATTTGTGCCATGTTATAATTTAAAAGGCAGGATTTAAAAGTTATTTTTGAGTCTGAATTTTGAGCCTTGGTCATTAAATTTGGTAACAAACTCAAAATTTTAAGTTAAACAATTTAGCTTTGAGTCCACATCTTTTATAGGTAAACCTACTTTTTTATTTTTTACAGATGCTGCATTGTCTCAGGAAGACACAATCAAAGAGAAAGGTGACCTTGAATTGGCACTGATTTTATCTGGAATCTACATTCAAAAGTTCACTATGGACCATCATGGTGGCTATGTTCACTTAAAGGAAGTGGGGGTTACACTTGTGGTACCAGGGGGTTCCCTTCCTGAAGGTACAGTGACAGAGATGTACCTTGGAGTCAGCTGGAGACCAGGTGACAGCCCTCATTTGGGAGGCAAGCAGACAAGAACAAGCCCCATTGTGGTAATTGGTCCACATGACTTAATCTTTCAGAAACCAGTGTATCTGAGTTTTCCTCACTGTATTCCACATGGTGATGATGCAGAGATGGAGAAGAAGTTCTGGACATCAAGAACTGACCTAATGGGGACTTGTAAATGGGCAACCAATGAGAATGACTTTGTCGTTATCTACAGCCAAACCAGGTACTGAATTTATGTGGTACTGTTTAAGTTATAATTTGAATTAAAAAAAAAAAGACATAAAATGTCTGATACAAGCATTAAAATGCATTTACAAAAGAAGTATTCTCTGAGACATTTTGCTAAGATGTGTATTATAGTTGCAAGCCATTTCAGAAGGTGAAAATAGTAGTACAGATTTTAAAGGAATGTAAGGGTTTCCTATGGAAGTGCATTTATAAGCATATCTTGCTTTGTGGTAAATTTTAATTATAAAGGACTTATTTAAAATATCTCATTTAAATTCAGCTTCATAGCTGTTTGTGAGTATCTGGCTAAGTGTTTGTCTGGACACATTTTCATCTGCTTTTTCACTCTGCAGGTGTACTGCAGCTTTGTGGAACTTGTGTAAATACACCACTTCATCAAATAAGAAAAAGATGCTGGCCTCAGCATTTGGAGAGTTTGATCCTAGGACAGAGCTGCTTCAGATTGATGTCAAATGCATCAGTAATACTCCGGATGAAATAATGGTAATGCCACTTGCAAGTGTGAAACAAAAAGTACATTTATTCTGTTTCATTTTTTCGTGTGTCAGTTGTGGCAGGTCATAGAGGATATACACTATATATATTGTATAAGCTGTGCCACACCATGCAGGTAAAATATTGTGTTAATTATGACACATTGCAATAGCTAGCACACTGTGCTAGCTATGTCCATTTAAGAGGGTTTATAATGCTGAAAATACTTGAGATAACTGTAATAGCCAATTGTGTTGGTTATTTAGCTTCTTTGAGTAGATTCATATTATTGCTTTTCACCAATAAGCAAGCTGAGACAGTCTTTGACAATTTTTCTTCTTACCAGCATGTTATTAGTACTACCAGCGTGTACGCTGGCAGTACTTATGGGTTTAGTCCCGGCCCATCTTGTATGGCTCTGCTGGTCATGCCGGCTCCACTTTCTGGCACTGGAAACAAGTCACCATTACCTATTCTCCTTCTAGACCGCAATGGCCTGTGTCCTCATCTCTTTTATTTAGGTCACATATAATCTCCAGGCGTTGTCCCTCGGCCGGTTGAATTGAGCTGAGACTTAATTACTGTGCCCTGCAGGGACGACGTGTGGGGATCGAGGCGTGTGAAAGGCGAAGACCATTACAGGATTACCAGTCTTCCTTTCATGTAGATCCACCATATTTAGGTCGCTGCCTTACTAGTACTCGGCTCTTCTCAATCTGAATGGTCCCTGAACTTACACTGGATAAAACAGTCTCATATTATAATACCAAAATAATAGCCAGCTTGCACATGTTCCAGGTTCTTGACAGTTGGATGACAAGGAGTGGTCTGAGGCGTATAGTGCCTGATGGATACTTTGACCTTTACATCTGTCCCCATAGCGATGGTGACCAAGGTGATGGTGACCAAGGGGATGGCGACCATGACAACAATGACCATATTGTATGTGAAGATGATCATGATGTGCTGGTCACTCTAAAGGACTATCAAGGATGGACTTTGACAGGGGAAGATAAAAAGGTATACTAGATGATATATTAAGTAAGAGAAAATATTATCATGTACACATAACATTACACTTTTATGTGATATTTCACCAAATAATCATATTTTCAATCCATTGCTAATGTTTAATATGATATTAGGAGCATATATAACTTCTCATTTTCAAAGCTGTATTATAAGTTTGAGCTTTCCTATCCATCTTGTTTCATTAGTGTGTTGGGTGGACCGGTAAAATTTTTGTGATGTTTTTTATCTTCATTTTAAAACAAAGTGTCACTAGTGGCAATGTTTAAATTATTTTAGGCATTGGATTACCAGAGGATAATAGATGACAGCAAACCGTTTTGTGCCTTTTCTTTGAATCCAGAAGGCAGAACATGCCCTAAAATTTTCACCAGCAAAATATTGATGGCCCAAAATGGCCTCAAGGGTAAAATGGCAAGACTGTCGTCAGTAGAGCTTGAAGTTAGCCGCCCACTACATGAGGTAATGATATATCAGTATATATGAGGTGTCAGTGTTTCTTCTTTAAATTAGATAGAGAGAGAGAGAGTAATGAGGAAAGAATTCCAGGATAGAGCCTGATAAAATCATTCTCCAAAACCTTTTGCTTCATATTATACTAATTTAATTGATTAACGATCAGTTTGTAGACATGCAAAGTTTGCAGTTGATCACTAGCCCAAACTTTTGACATTGAACTTTTATGTTCACATGTTATTTGAGGAGCCTATTTATTGTTTAAACATGTTGTCATTTTCATTGTATGCATATTATGTTTAACATTTAATTGTTCAGACGAATGAAGGGTTTTGATCTACTAGTTCACATAAATGTGTTACCATGTAGTCTTTTCCAAAGCTGCTCTGTGTTGCATAATAATTATTCACTGTAAAACTGTTAAGTCCAGTACCAGATTCAAATCTTTTTTATGTACAGACACAGATGTGTCTGTACATATTGCCATCACCTGCGTCTGTCGTCGCCGATGCCGATGCCGATGGCGATGCCGATGCCGTCGCCGTGCACTTTCCTTGTTTATATAATACATCAAGCAGATGTCTGAATTTACTATCTTTCAGATAACAAAGGTACCTGGCACTGAACAAATAAACATACAAGCTCTCCAGTTGTCGCATCAAGATCCGAGGCCCCTCGGGGGAAACCAGTCACAGAACACATCAGAACCTTTGCAGCAACACTTGGTTCTGAACCCTTCAGCTCCCCACCATACACAGAAGGGTCTTCTAGCCACAGGGACATCAGAACAATTGCAGCAACAGTCAGTTATGAAACCCTTGGTGTCCCACCAGGCACAGTGGCATCTCCCAGCCCCAGGGACATCAGAACCTCTGCAGCAACAGTCAGTTATGAACCCCTTGGTGTCCCACCAGGCACAGTGGAGTCTCTCAGCCCCAGGGACATCAGAACCTCTGCAGCAACAGTCAGTTATGAATCTTACAGCAGAATCGGTGTTTCCAGCACCACAACTGGTTACATCTTCCTCTGCGTTGGCACCATTATCAGAACCAGTTAACAAGGAATCTGAGGCTTATCCAATAGTTGAAACACCATCTCAGCTAGAACTTAATGAACAGCAACAGCAAATTCAGCAACCACAATATCAGTTGCAGTGTCAACAGCAGCAACATGCACAGCATCAGCAGTTTCTAAATCTTATCCCACAGCAACAACTTCCAGACCAACAGGCCTTGTGTGCTCTATCTCAGCTCTATGGCAGACCAGGTTTAAATGCAGGCATAAGGCAAACAAACATGGAGACAGCAGTGCAACCTACTGTTATTGTTCAAAACATAGGCCATCTTGAAATTCATCAGAATGGAGATCGGGAGTTGATGGCTGCTGCACTACCTGCCAATGTCCATGTTTTACAGCGATATCTGCCTTTGAAGGCAAAAACAAAATTGGATGGCATTTTTAAGATTCCAGGGGTGTGGGAGACTATTGTACTTGAACTTCAGTTAGGGGGTGCTTGCTGTCCTAAAGAACCTGTGGAATTTGTCTTTGGCCATCTGCAGTGCTCCTTTCAGCTACTTATATGGCTGCTGAGGAGGATTGGCGAGAGAGTGAAGGAAATAGTTGAAATATCTGATATAGAGATCATGATTGAGGAAGTCAGAGTAAGTTTCTTTTTTCCCATTAAACATTGTTTTTAATCATTTTATTATTGTTTTATTTACTTTTTACTTGTATTTATTGTGAGTGTGGTTAAATAATTCATATTATGGATAGCTTTGAAGTAAGAAGAAAAAAGAAAAAAGTAGGAATATATTTTCACTTTAAATTTCAAGGATTACTTTTATTTTTAGAATATTTTTGCACATGTTTGGACATAAAGGCCATGTTTTTTAAGTACAGCAGTTATTACTTGTTTTTAAGAAAGCAAGGATTCATGAGGTTGGATGTGAGAATCTTCAAAAACACTTGTCCTACATAGCTGAGGAAGGATCTTATATTGAGAGACTGTTAGATTTTCTTTTTTCAAAGAGCATCATTAGTTATTCAGACATGGAGGAAGTTAAACGCCAGCACATATCATCAGAGAAATGGAGTCTATTACTGCATAAGGTATTGAAATGCCCAGTGGATAAAGATCCTGTCAGGCACCTGCAGCAGTGGTTTGCTAAAGTGGACCGACATGATCTGGCAAATCTTCTGGTAGTGAAACCCGAGGACGTGCTGGAGTCATATTGCCCAGATGAAGCCATGAGACCTTATGAATACCAGGGTGAACAACCAGCACTTAGACAAATTCAGAGTCCTGAAGTAGCTGCATAGATCTCACCATATGTGACAAGTCACTTTCTTGATTTAGAGATGAACCCTTACAGTAATTATGAATGTCCTATAGGAAGTTGGCCCAATATTCTATATGGTCCCATAGGATGTCCTACCAAACCCTGTAGGACATCTGCCCAAAATCCTCACTGTACAGGTCTTTTTGCACATTTTTCCTGAAGGGCATCCTATAGGAAATTGTGTAGGGATAAGTCAAAGTATTCAGATATTTTGGTGTTGTGATGCTGTATTTATGCCCTCAATCCAGACCACAGTTGCTTGCATTTTCAGGATTTTTTAAAAGGTCCATTTTCAACTCTGTTGAGCAGAGTTTTGAAATAATTATTATTGACCACATATTTCATTTATTGATTATTAATTATCAATATTGTTTTGCTTAAGAAGCTCATTTACACCTGTTGGTTACTTTTAACTTAGTTTTTATATAGCTAATTATAATGCGAGTCTTTTTATTTATTTATTCTTTTGAGGGGAAGGTGCTTATAGTTATGATTACTTTGATCAGCATTAATGAATATAGCGATCGATACATGTAAAAGCTTGCAGTTTGCATTCAAAATATATATCTTGGGTGTAAAAATAAGTTCATTAGGATAATGATGTTATATCGTAGAGTTTTTTTATTTATTTATTTATTTATTTATTTATTTATTCATTTTTTTTTTTTTATTTTTTTTTTTGTCTCTGTGAAAGATCCATTTTCTTCAACCAACATCACTGGAAAATGTGATTTTGACAATGCCGCTACCAAGTGCGTGACCAAACATACGCAATAGTGCTATTTTTAAGATTCAAGAAGTGTGGGGATTTTGCTTAAGAAACACAGACAAAAGCAGACAGTTAAAGAATACGGTTATCTTAATTATTATGGATGGAGAAAATAGAAAGGTTAATGACTGAAAGTTTTGACCTTTTGATATTCACACACTGTCAGGTTAGATGAAAATATGCCTAATGTACATGGTGCACTGCACATGTGTGTGTATCATGTAAGGTTTTATGCAGGGGGCATGATGAACACAAACTGTGTAAGTGATGAAGAGAGAACACCTACCTAAAGTCACCCATGTCTACTGTTGATATACCAAAATATAAAGAAACACTACTGTATTATATGTCATTTCAGGTAGAACATTTGATGTGAAAACTTGACCATATTTCTTTGGTCATGTTTTACTTTATCATAATTCTTTGGTTGTGAAATGATTGGCACGTTAATTTTTAAGGCTTTAAAATGTGATGCTGTATTGAAGGCATATACACCAGTTCAGCGATATTTTAACTGATGTTATTTTTATGTTCTTTTTTTATTAAAATTATATCTTTATATATGCGATATACAGTGTATAATATCTACCCTTCACAAAGTAGTGATTTTAATACTAAGCAGAGTTTTACTTTAACAGATATGTACACGGTTGTTTCCATTTGACAAAGTTGTGATTATATATATATATATATATATATATATATATATATATATATATATATATATATATATATTACTGGATCTTTCCAGTCAAGGAAAATTGTAAATTTTACAGGTACTGTATTTTTTATTCATATTTTTTAATTAAACACATTCCCGTGGAGTGGTACATGTAGCAACAAAATTAAAAAGCAGGCTACTCTATAGTTCTATTATCTGCAGTAAAAGCATCACAAATGCTACACAGTGTGTTTATGTAAATGGTAAACAGCATATAAGTTCTGGTTTAAGTGATTGTGATAGTTTCTACAATCAAATATGTAAATTGTTTTTACTGAAGCATAGATTTATGCAAAGAGGAAAAGATTTTATTAATACATAGTGATTTATATTTCAGTATTTTAATTTGATAGATCAGAAGGTTACAAATAAATATAAATAAATATAATGGTTTTTGTATCAACCTTAAAGTAATAAGTGCACGGTCCCTGTACACTGTTTTTACTGATGTAGAAGCACATAACAATAACTGACTTTTATTCATAATACAAGTATATTATGTTTAACATTCCAAGTATGGTTATTAAGTACATCAAATGTTACTAATAACTACAAGTTATATGCACATTCCATTTGTAAGATGTATACAAATAAAGTTTTTGTATCAAAAATTAATCTTTCCACATTAAAGTACTACTCCTGTTATGTTATAGATTTACTATAAGACTCCGTTCACATGAAAAATCTATTTTCTATTCGCGGTATACTATATATATATATATATATATATATATATATATATATATATATATATATATATATATATATATGTAAGTCACTACTAGTGTTTGCAACTATATAAAAGAAATGTATAGCAAACCATCACAGATATGCAATCAGGCATGCATGTGTACACTATTAGATGATTAATAAAATGAATCATTCTTGTACTACATGTTTCAGCAAATTTTTAATCAAAAGTAATGAGCATTGTGACCAAAAGGATGCTTGTGCCTACTTTTTATGACCACAGTGATGCCAGTTTCATTGTTGCACAAAGAACACATAAAGGACGGCGTCCAGTGTAAAGGAGGTTTAAGTCACCAAGTGTGGTATCTGTTGTAAAACCATGACAAACCCCGTAGACTCGCACTCCTAAATAAACTCCCACTCTTCAGATCTGCCTGCTGTGCCAGAATTTTGATTATTTTGTTCCTCTCTATCATGATTGGTCACCTGGCTCTTGCGTAATTCTCTATATATATCCAATTATAAAGACTGACCAGAGCCTCTTTGGATGCTGAGCAGTGACTCTCTGAGCACTTGTCTGCCATCTGGAGCATGATTTTACGCACAATTTCTTCAGAGCGATGGAGGATCACGTGCTCTATTTCTCCCTTCTGATTGGACATCACTTGCTGCTGTGAGTTTCGCCTAGCTTTGGGGACTTTTATGACTCTGTGATTCTGTAATTTACAATGTGCATTAATACGGTTATGTATTACAGTTATCATTAATGATTAAAAATGAAAATAAAAACCTGACAGTCTTATCACAGATAAGCACCATAATATATACATATATGTGTAAGGTTCAGAATGTTTAAACTGCTTTTATTCACAGTAAACCGAACTGGGGGAGGGGGGGGAATGCACATTGAATGAATGAATGAATGAATGAATGAAAAAGTTTTAAAATCTTGGAGTTTTTCAGAGAAAGTAATATACAAAACCCCAGCAAAATACAATTAGGTGGAGTATTTTATACCACTAAACGACAATCTTTGTCTTTAAAACCCCTCATGTAACGTAACATACTCAGTAACTGCACCAGAGAGCCATATTCTATGTTCTTATTGTGTACCATATAATAAACCCTACAATCAGCATAACTCACTGTTGTGATGCAATATTCATATCAAATTATCAAGGGACTTGCATATTTTCTTTTCTTTTTTGGAATGTGGTGCATCTTATCAAAATTTATGCACTACTGCTATTTTTCCTGTTTTATGTAGTAAATCAAACAGTACCATGTTTTTTAACATTAAGTTTGATTTGAACATAGCCATATCGTTGTATTCTTACAACTCCTACTTGACGAAAATGAGGCGCGATACCTACATGTAGATGTAGTTGACAAGTATACTGTATGAACATCAGTGCCATATGCTGCCGAAAGTTAAAGCAGTACAAACAGGACTGCAGAATGATTGTCACCACCAGAGAGAAGGTCGGTTTTTATTCTCAGGAGATAAAGTTCCAGTGCTATGTTTTTGTTTATATGCAGATTGAATTTTCTACTAAATTGTTCCGATGTTCAAACACGGGCCTACCCAACTACCAGACTCAGCCCTGATTTATCCTGAATTCACCTGTAGATCAGACCACACTACCCGTTTTCAAGGTGTGCGTCAGTGCATTTCACAGTATCATATCCCCCGGAACAAATTTTGACAAGAGATGCACTACTTTCCAATCCCGCTCAGAATCATCGGTGTCGCGGTGTCGGTGTACTTCGAAGCGCATACTGAAAGCCTCATTGCAATGGCTTTTTCTATCACCTTTGATAGGAAATACATACTGTCCACTGGCCTACAATGTGCAAAGACATTATAATTAAAGTTGTTCTTTTAAGAAGTGGTTTAATGACTGCATTTTTTAATATGAATCTGGAAATATTCCATTCCTAAAATATATATTCACCAATTCTGTGATGGGTTTGATGACAGTTGGTAAAATCTGAGTCAATAATGCTGTTGGTATGACGTTTTAACAGAAATTGTAATGATTTTTGACAATATTCAGCGGTGGTTTTCGCAATAAATGAGGAGAATATCAATACTGGTTTAGGTACGAGTTTTGATATGAGTACCCTAGGTTCTAGATTCCGGTATTGCCAGCTCGATCTTGATTTCATATATAACCCATAGTAGCAATACCAGTAAAAGCGACTCCACCACAAGGTATATTTAGCAAGCTAGCTTTTACGTTGCTCTGACGCTCAGGGTAGATATGGGTGGATGAGACGGGGGCGTCTCGATAGTCCGAAGGTTCATTGGTCCGAAGGTTCATTGGTCCGAAAAGTGGTAACATTTTCATCGATTTTTTAATCAAGGGTTCATTGGTCCGAAGGTTCTATGGTGAACATTCGGACCAATGAACCTTCGGACTATTGAACCTTCGGACTATCGCTACGGCCCCGGATGAGACGGCTTTGAAACTGTATCCTCCAAAAGCAACACATAGCCATATATTTTACTTATCTTCGCAGTGCAGAATTTGTTCATGTCTTTGGCAAGGTCTCTCAGAGATTCACAGTCGGGATGAGATGTGCATTGGTTTTTTAACAAAATTATTATCCACCATCCTATTCACCATTCTATATGTGTCTAGCTATCATCCTCACATGATTGTTTCATTTCTGTTTTGTATTTTGATTTAGTTTCATTAATCAGATTGTGACATAGCCATTTAAATGTTATGAAACTTACATGACTGCCAGTCGGCCACAAAATTTTGAAAAAAGTCTTTTATATGAAAATATATATGTAACATTTAAAGCCAAAATTGTCACCAAATCGCTAAATCAATTAGGCAAAACTTTTGAATGGAGTAAAATACCCATCTGAAATTTTGTGGCCAATTACACTATGCCAGGAGGAATATGTCAAGATATACTTTTCTGGAATTTATCCATTATTTCCATGACAACCACTGCTACTGTTAATTGTGTTCAATACAAGTTTTAGATTTTTCACCTGTGATGTTTCAAAATCACTGAGCAAAGGCTACCTTGGCATGAAAATGATTCTAAATAAAATGCTTTTGGTCAAATTACCTTCTGCATCAAAACAAAAATAATGGTTTCTTATGTATCTTTTGCTGTGGAAACTGTCATTATGTTAGCAATAGTTCCATCGATATCGTATATGATTTAACACTTTGTTTGAACAATGAAATGAACTCTATATGCATGAACTGTAGACGTTTTATTAATATCTTTCTTCTTTACGGTTTGATACCCAGGTATATTGATCTTCTATGGGTCCTGAATGCGCAGGTGCTTTTTCGTCAGCAGAAGAACAGCTTTGTGCATCTGTCATTTTGTTTTCAGTAAGATCGAAATTACTGATTTTCTAACGGCTTTTACGGCTGTGTCTCACCAAAAATGATAAATAAATAACTTATTCGAACTGAGGATGAGTTGAAATACATAGGAAGAGGTTATAGCCTTTTATAAACTTTGTTACTCCAACTCTAAACATGACTAAAACCTTTACAAGCTTCCAGCCAAATTACCTTCTGCATCATATCGATCGAAAGGTTGGCCCACCCTCTGCATGAATATGTCCCCAAATACGAGGAAAAAAACATCTGAGAGGCCATACAAACTGTCTGGAAAAGTTCCACGAAACTCGCAGGTTGAGCAAGATTCGTACATAGTGGGAACCAAACCAGACAGTGAAATCAGCATTGATTTCTTACGGCATTTTCACTGTTGCTTTCATTTTCAGGATTTTTAAAAGGTCCATTTTCAACTCTGTTGAGCAGAATTTTGAAATACAGTAACTATTATAGATCTTCATTAAAGGGATAATAACTGTTCGTTTTGGCCAAAAAATGAAATTTCCTGGAGTAAACAATAATTTTCTCATACTTGCCAATGATTAATGAATCCATTTTTACATTGAAAGTTAGTCCGTTTTTTTTTCTAAAAAGTTTGTTTTTTTTATAATCTCTTAAGAGATTATAACATGGCTATATTCTGTTATAATCTCAAGAGATTATAACAGAGTATAGCCATCAATGGGGGTCACGTGGTCTAAAGACAAGCTCAGATATCAGAATAATACGTAGTTATAACTGCCATTTTTGTGGTAAAACAGAATATATTATATTTCCATGAGTTGTTCACAATGTTTTTATTGTGAAATATATATCTCATTCAAAGAGTTATTATCCTTTTAATTTAATATTTATTTATCAGTAATATTATTTTACTTTGGAAACTCATTTACACCCCTTTGTTTCTTTGAACTTTGTGTTCACAAAGCTAATGCAAATCTTTTTATTTTTTTTTTTTATAATTTTGAGGGGATGGTGCAGGGTAATGATCACTTTCATCTGCATTAATGAATATATATTGTTATATACATATTATATATATTTATATATCTATAAAAGCTCATAGCTCCAAGTATATCACATGCCATATGAAGTTAGAAGAAGTTCTTTGGATATATTACCATGCTTTTATGTGAACGCTCTATTTTTCTTCAACATAACCCTTAGCAAAATGAAAAGTGTGCAGCACATGTGCTGCAAATAAACTGCATATGTGCGGCACACTCTAGAGTGTGCAGTAGACAGCTTTGGGGAGTGTGCAGAAGTGTGCGATAAAAATTCTTTCGTTGCACACCTACTGCACACTTCCATAAGTGCAGATAGTGTGCAGAAAGTATGCAAGAGACTTGGTATTTCAAAAGAAGTATGCGGAGAGTGTGCGATAACCTTAAAATTTGATCAAGAGTATGCAACAAGTGTGCAGAAAATGTAATTTTTCTGTCATGAGTGTGCAGAAAATGTGCAAGACACTTGGTTTTTCAACAGATGTGTGCAGAAAGCGTGCAATAAACTTACAATTTCATCAGTAGTTTGCCATAAGTGTGCAGAAAACTCAAATTTTTCATCAGGATTGTGCAACAAGTGTACAGAAAACTTAGAAATTTTAAGTTGTGTGAGTTGAGTATACAACAAGCTTTTAATTTTATCGGGGTATGCTATTTTAGAGTAAAAACCTTATCATTTGACTATTTAATATGTACCAATACAAGATACATGTATATGCAATGCCACTGACAATTACACAAACAAAATACTTCAATACCCATTTTACTTTATATCAATCAATTAGAAATAATCAATGTTTATATAAAATTTTAATTATTATCATATATACGGGGCAAGTACACTATGATTAATAATACACTATTGTGAGCTATAGTGGGTATTGACTGTATGTCGCAGGCCAGAGAGAAATCCAGCCAAATTAGTCCAACAAACAAATCAATAACATTATGTAAAGCTAGTTTTAAATTGTATTGTTCTAACAAACTATGGTGTTTACCTCACTCAAAGTATGAGAATAAGTCAAGGGCAATATAAGTTTAACAACATCTAATAGAAAAATGCCTAATCAACCCTTTAAACTCATTCACTAAATCACAACTTATTATTAGGATGTGTCAGTCATGAAATGTAACAGTTATAAAATCTAGGGTTGTGGTAAATTAAACATGGATAGTATAATCTTGACTTTGCTAGTTAATTTTCACAAAAAGATAAAAACACAGTAAATGTATTTTTAGTATTTTTATGATGATATTTACTAACTTCATATTTCTTCTATTTTATTGAAAGTCAACCTTATCTAGTCAGATTTTAATCTTGCTTATAGTCAGATTTTACTTGACCTTGGCTGTTTTAAAAAGTGAAATTTCAATCCAGCCTAATATATATAATGTGATGTAAAAGAAAGCGAACATAAAGGGTATAGTACTGTCCCTCATAAAGGGTGGGAAACGAGGACAAATTAATATTTTTAAAGATACATTTTATTATAAATCATGCTCAATCACACTTTAAGCCCAAGGTTTAACAGTCAACTGATGTTAGAGAATGCCTTACTCCACCAACCACAGATTCAACAACTGTGAATTTCTTTTGTTAGCCTGGCACCTATTATTAGGTCTCTATTCCTGCAGCTATTGTTACAACAACCACCTATTTGGTGTTATCAGATGTGTGGTATCCTGTCTAAGTCTTTGTTTATGAGTGAAGGCTGTTTACATTCAAGCCAGTTTTAATTCAGGAGCATAGTGGAAGAGTACAGAGTGTAGAAAAATTGGATTGAGGAAGGTATGTATTACAGTAATGCATTGGATCATTTGGGCATCTAATCAAATTGAAAATGAGAAAATTGATCTAATTTGTAGTGTACATTGTAAACATTATATCTATATTACATTAAATAAGTTTTAATTTATAATGTATACTTCCCTTTTAGCCAACAAAGAAACGAGGATATAGAATCCAATCACTGTTTAGTCTCTTAATTTCTTATAAAACTATGATCAATTGCTCACCAAAATGTTTCTTCAAATGCAGTTGAATCTCAAAAAAATTTGTCTCTTACTGTGTTATTTGAACAAATGGACATTTGTTGAATAATTGTTTATTTCAGGTGACCCTAGAGAGTAGACAACATACAGAAGCTGGCATGACTGGAAGGGACACTTTGCTGTGAATATCTATAGTTGGTGGCTCATCAAAACTCTCACAAAGTGTACCAAAAAGTCAAGTACTTTTGTGTCAGCCCACAAGAACTGTCAGCAACAGCTTCTTTTGTGAAGGATTCTCTAGTTGAAAGAGCTGTGCAGAGTAAGTTTTAAAAGAGAACAACACTAACTGCAAGCTGATTACATCATTCAACAAGTATATGTTGAAAATAAGTGAAAAAGTGAATACAACCATAAACCCTAAGATTTCAACATAACATAGATGTGTGAGGAATGTATATAAAGTATTCTTCAAAGCAGTTTTAGCACTGTTTTTTTTTTTTTTTTTAATATCCAAGACATTTTTCTGCCTACCTTTCAACCTTTTCTTTATATGAATAATAAACACTTGAACTTGATTTCAGGACTTCTCAAACAGTAATGTGTATATTGATGGTTTTTTTGTCCTCCACATGGATGTTTAAGATTTGGATGTTAAGCATTGTGCACAGTGTGGTAAATTTGTAGGACTTTATGGTATACTCTTTTTTAGATTGACGGAGCAGGACAGGATGAGTAAAGAAGAGAAATGTGGCAGAAAGATGTAAAGAAGAGAAATATGGACATGGCTTGGATTTTGCTGATTTTGTTCGATTTTTAATTTGATTAATAAAGCACAATATATGACCGTAATTTCTTGTTTGTTGTTGATAAACAGATTTTACAATATTTCTGTTGGCACGTCTTTAGATGTAACTCAGAACCTGTCTTTGTAGAATTAATATTAACTGATTGAAAAAACGAGTGAATAAAATTTAAATTGTGTTATAAAATATTTAAATTAGTGTGCAACAAAGTATGCAAAAAGTGTGCAGGAGGTGTGCAAGAAGTGCACAAAAGGTGTGCAAAAAGTACGCAGGAGGTGTGCAAGACATACGCAGGAGGTGTGCAAGATGTGCGCAGGAAGTGTGCAAAAAGTACGCAGAAGGTATGCAAGAAGTACGCAGGAGGTATGCGAGAAGTGTGCTGGTTGTGGTGTTGGGGGTGTGCAGGAAGTTTGCAGGAGATGTGCAAGGAGTGTGCAGGAGGTGCGTATTTTACCATGCAAATGAGGCGTGCTGCGCATCCGCAGAAACCCTTACTGTGAATCTGCTGCGCATCCGCAGAAACAGTGTGCGGGAAGCTTAAAATTTTGCTAAGGGAAGTAACTGGCAAAGGTCAACTTGACCATGCCGCTACCAAGTTCATACTTCACTAAGTAGTGATTTTTATACTTACAAGTACTTAATCAGATATCAGTACTAATCAGATTATTTTTAACATTTTATGAAGTTGTAATTAACTTTATTTCTAGGCACTAGTATTTACCACTAACACTAAACATGTTTATTTTCAATCAAAGCCCTAGCTGCTGATAAACCCCCACTTGACAACAAATATGCTTCCAGTACTGCCAGTTCATCATCCCCTTGTCTTTCTTTGTCAAAATACATGCCTTTACTTAAATATATTTACCAAGTGATATTACAAATTTATTTGTAGTACAAAATAATTTTTTATTTTCAAATTTGTATTGCTATTCTGTTTCTATCAAAATTTCTCTTAAGCTATATGCCTGTCTGTATACCCTCCATAGATAACACACTGCCATTAGTAAAGTGTTAAAACTAAGAATATTATATGCTATGAGACCCTTAGGTGTATTTTTATTAATGCAACAATGCATGTGCTACTAAGTTAGGTCATGACTTTGTAAATTTAAGCAACCTCTCCAATGGAAAAAGATGAATAAAGTAAAATTATTTTTAAAAAATGTTTGTTACCAAGTGTTCTATAAGTATGTATTTCTTTAAAACTCTGGTACTGAAGTTTTGAAAAGTTAGTTGGTTTTCTGTTGGAGAAAACGCTGTTATGAGTTTTTAAAAATGATAAATTATAAAAGAGGAAAACAATCAATTCAGCTGTTTGGAATTTTTTAGTAACTGGGGTATCAGGAATGACCTTTATTGTGTCAGTACTACAACATCTTACCTGGCAGTTACAAAAACTTGAGATGTTTCAGAATAAACAAATAAATAAGTAAATAAACAATTATCTTTTTATGTTTTGGGCATATTTGATATTTTAAAATGATGTGAACAACACAAAAAGACATTCTAATGTAAAAAAGATACACATGGATTTTAAATACTCTGCTGTGTATAATACAAATGTTGCAGGCTGGCAAATGGCTACCAAAGACAGACTTAAAAGGAAAAGAAAAAAAAAAACAAAAACAAACAAAAAAAAAAAAATGAAGTACACATTTGATAATCTTTATGTAAATTAGGGTTTTATTGTCTTGAGGGTTTTAATTGAGAAATACAGTCGAAAGACAGACTTAAAAGGGAAAAAAAACAAAAACGAAGCACACCTCTGATAATCTTTATCTGAATTAGGGTTTTATTGTCTTGATAGTTTTAATTGAGAAATACAGTGGAAATACAAGAAGCTTTATAAGACACGAATATGACGATTTTTCAAAAGCGTGGACAATTTCTACACATTAATTTGGCAAGAAAATCCCTTGACCTCCATCTCCCCCCCCCCCCAAAAAAAAAAAAAATTGAATTGATGAGGAAAAGGATAAAGACTATATATATAAATATTTGTCTCGTTTATCCTGTCTTGTTATAAACCCTACGATGCACCCAGTAGCTTACTTTACAATCACATCCAATCAGCAGTCTGTCACATATCGGTTGCCTACCCTGCTCTTTTACTACAGGGATTGTCAACATATACTGACAGGAATGGTAGCCTCATCGCTTTGTACTGGGGGCACTAACCGCGATATTCAAGTGGACAGGTTTGGTAATGCACTGGAAAGACGGATTTAGAGGGGAGGGGGGTCAGGGGGGTCGTGAGCTCCCCCTCCCCCCCTCCGATTTCTGAAAAATATAACACCAATGTTCCCCTCTTGGAAATTAGAATTTTGACTAGCTGAATCATAGTTCTAAACCATACCAAGGGCACCGTTTGGCATCCAAAACAAAAAATTGGGAGCGATAATCGGCTTCGCATCCGAGGCTTGTCGTTTAGGACCCCCTCCCCCCCTTCATGAATAATACTGGACCCGCCCCTGCACTGGGAACCTTACGTAGTCCATTCCCCATCACTTAAAGGTACACCAGGACTTCCATTTCTGTCACACCTGTACCCCTTCCCTTCACACACGAGGGAACATAAACCTGTCTTTTTAAATAAAATTTGTAAGTTTTTCGGTCACCTTTATATATATAATTAAGACCACTGAGTATAAAAATACAAAAATGGAATAGAACGCATTAATAAAATATGCAAATAAAAAACCTCTTACATAAAGACACGTAGTAAACGTACAAACTTTATCAAATCTTCATACATTTGATCAAAAAAGATATAAAAGGTCCGCGCTGGAGTGCACGTGACATTTGGAGACTCTGTGCCAGGTTCTATTTTATATACAACCCTTGGTATACGTCATCGCTCTACGTCATACTTTGGCCATGACCTACTTTTATGTTGTTTACCTTAGACTCTGCAGATGAGAGAGCTGGGAGGTCAAACTGACAGGAAAGAACAGCCTGTTGCGATAAGGTATCTAAGACTTTATAAACGTCATCTTGCACATATCACGTAGATACATTGTGTAATAGTAACAAGCGCCTGGATGGCGAAGAAAAGGCGACAGAGTATATAAACTACAACTTTATGAGCTACTTTCGCTTTCAAAGTCACATACGTTATGAGGTCGTACCGAGTAATTATCTCTTTAAAGAGATAACAGCTGTTCGTAAATTACCCATATTTCTCAACAATGCACTGTAAACAGCTCATAGAAATATTATAAATTCCATTTTACCACCCAAAACGGTGATTAACGCAATTATTTTAGAATTTGTGTTTGCTATCACATCACGTGACCTCCATAGATGGCTAGACTCTGTAATAATCTCTTAAGAGAATATTACAGAAAAACAAACTTTTTTGAAAGAAAAAAAAAAAAAAAGACTGTAACTTTGAATGAGGGAATAGATTCATTAACCATTGGCAAGTATGAGAAAATTGTCCTTTACCCCAGGAAAATCCATTTTTTAGACCAAAATGAACAGTTATAATTGTTATCCCTTTTAGTTTTCAATAAAAGTGCTGGACAGTAAAAGATGTAGTTTTCCTGATTGGAATGTTGTGATGACAGTACAAAGGTTGTAGCTATATAGAAAAGACTCAGAACGGTCCTGGTAACAGAATAGTTGTTCACTGATTCACTGTTGATTCAAAGTACATGTACTTGGAGACATTGATATATTTTCTCGCATCTTATTCCTAATAAACATTGTTGAACTTTAAATAGGCACTTGTGAGAAATTTATATGTATAGATTCTCTCAACAGGTTTGTATAAATGGCCCACAGTCTTTTCCACTACTCGATAGCCATTGCAAGCTTGCAATGTCTGTATTATTCCTTGAACAGGGCCGTGATACAAAACACCCAACATTTTCTTGTGTAAGTTTAATCTTTTTCCTTTGGAAAGGTTGTTAAAATGTAAGTTTCATTTTTGGCATGATGTGAGTTTTCGGTAGATCATGCTTCCTGAAATTGAATTTTAAATTAAATTAAAAATGCATGACTACATAAGTTTTGTTTTTGCAAGGTTTGTGATGATAGCTAGCTATATGATTCTATATACAGACACTGGGCTTCAAGTTGAAGTTACTGGAGTAGGGGTGCAGCATTAATACATGACATGCTGTATATCAAATACTGCATGACGGAGTCCTTTTTTCTACATGCTACATAATATTTCAGGGGCGGATTTAGGCCGTCTTCTGGGTCTTCTGGAAGACGGTCAGATTTTCAAGTTTACATTGTCAGCCATCTAATGTTTTCTGCCGGAAGATGGTCAAAAATGGAAGATGGATCAACAAAGATAATTTGGAAGACTGTCAGAAAATATCTCTGGAGCCGCCCCTGTATTTGATGCAACAGCATTATCTCACATCATGACCATGAATATTTCTGTATTATCTTAGTGGATAAGAGAAAAATCCTAATGTAACAAACTGTCGGAAGTGATGTGTGAGTTAAGCCATGATTGCTGTAATTGTATATGCTTGCAATAGAGTCATACATTTTGATATATATACACCCCACGAAGCACCATTATTTGGATTTAATTTATTTTATTATTATTATTTTTATTTGATTTGATTTTTTTATTTTATTTTTTATTTTAATTTCATGTCATCCTTTGTATTTCCAGTGATGGCAGAGAAAGTGAGAGAAGAGGAGCATGGTGTGCCCATAGCCTTTGGCACTAAGGATAAAAAGAAAAAAGAACAACTATTGAAAGGTTTGTGGAGATGAATATAACCCAGTTCAGTTCTTTGAACCAAAAAAAAAAAAAAATATTAATGCCATTTCAATTGCTGCAGTAGCAGTGATGTTCTAATATAAAATATTACACAATCTCAGTGAAGGAAGTCTGGTAAAAGTTGTATTATAGAATGTAAGTTAAAGGTTATGTAATAATATGTAACATTTTACTTACCTAAATAAGAAGCATTCATATAATCCTTGTGTATTTCCAGTGATGGGAGAGAAAGAGAGAGAAGTGGAGCATGATGTGCCCATAGCATTTGGCACTAAGTATAAAAAGGGGATAGAACATCTATCGAAAGGTCTGTACAGATGAGTGTAACCCGGTTTATTACTTTGAAAGAAATGTATTAATGCCTTGTAAATTGCTACCGTAACAGCATTAGTATTAGTATTAGTATATATATATATATATATATATATATATATATATATATATACAGTTTTGTGCAGAGAAGATGACATTACGGATATGGATAAACGACCCTAATCTTACGTATCGCACATTTAACATAATTACAGGGTAAACACAATAGGCCACAATGCTTAGCGTAAGTCAGCTGGGTTACGGGAAGTAAGTCGAGTTGGCCTCGTTTGAGGTGATGAGTGACAGCCTTAATTGCCACCTCTCCCTCTACTGATGCTGCTGAGCGACAGCGTTAATTGTCATCTCCCAAGTCCTAGCCGCTTATCTGATTATCTGCCCGACTGCACACAATCATTGTTCATCTATATGGGGCACGCTTTCATGGTATTCGTCCTTTAGATAGTATTTTAGATAGTATTTTCTTTCTTAACGATGTCTTGGTTCTCAAGGCTCAGTTACAATATAAAATATTACTCTTAAAATGGTTTCAATAGACGTTTTTGCTGCGTATATAGCACATAGTTACTTATTTTTTTGCTGTTAATTGTGTTGTAAATTTCAAATTTCCCATGTGTTGTTGATTCTGAATGTTGAAAATAAAGGATCCATAACCCTAAGCCAAGGTCCCTACTACGTTTTGGACGCACGGTTTTCAGGTTACTAGCGTCTGACTAGGACGTAGCGAGATCGCACGTAGCGGCTGTTGATCATGTCGAAAAGTTTCTACGCGCTGTTTGCGTCCTCCAAAAGTCGCACGATGGTCGTGCTCCTCACGCACGAACTCCCACTTTTTCCCCATTTTTATGGCCGTAGGCCACACGTAGCAGCCCGTACGTTCGGTTGGGACCTAGGCTTAAGACGGCGTATTTTACGTTTTTCCTTGAGTCATCAATTTCATCTCATATTATTACATTGAAATGCTCACACTATTATAAATTTTGAACATATAATTGATTGCAGTTTAGCCTGGCTTTGCCCCAACCTTTTAACCTTTTAACATCATTTTCGATCACGAAGAACAACAGGGGCCGGGTAATCTATCCAAACACGTTTTTCTTTTTTTTTTTTTACTTTTAATTATAAAGCGGCGCAGAGTATTCAATTGGAGATTAAGACGTCGACGATAATATCCATTGACTCGTACGTCAAATTAAATGCTTGTAGAAAGGGTTTTTAAAAGTTTTTTCTAAGAACATGGAGTCGACAAAAAGTATGGAGCTTAAGCAAGCATTTAAGGAAGATAATCAACGATCATGGTAACTGCGTGTTATCCACGTGCCCGGTTCCCTTAAGTTCTTATTGGACGCTTCAAAGAATTGCGGAGATGGAGAAATGAGAGGATGATCTTATCGAAAATCTCAATCTACCTGTACTTTAGAGTTATTAATCTAACTTACGTGGCAGGTAAACTCTGATTAAACGTGTCACCAAAATCTTTTGTGCGACTTAAAATGTCAAAGAAGTGCCACGTCTTACTTGTAATTTTGTCATCTTATGTGACATTTTGGCTTTACGGCTTATTTTGATTGTGGTGAAAATTTTTATCATTTTTATCGCAATTCATTTGTCAGAAGTAACCTTCATCGATAATTCATCTAGTTGCTGACCTAGCAAATCTGTTTTTATTGCACTTTTCTATTACTCTCTGCCAGCATGGTTATATAATGTTTCCAAGGAATGTGACCGGCTACCATTACCAATAAATATGTTACAAAAATTGTTTTTTGAAATTTGCTTGGTTTGGTGCATGAAAGCTTGCTCTGCCAAATTATACATTACCGATACGGGCTGTCACCAGTACCTTCTGTTTTTTTTTTTTTTTTTTTTTTTTTTTTCGAATTTATATCAGAATGTTCTATCTATCGCAATGAGTGAAATGTCTGGCATATATTCATATAGCAAATATTATTTTATGACATTATTCATACAACTTATTCAATACAGATTTAGTTCACGTGTATCTTGATGGAATGCTTTAAGCAAGCAGTTTTCTAAGAACTTTATTTTAAATTTATGGTTTTATATTCCCATCCTTCTGCTGAAACGAGCAGTTTGCTTGTTGTTTCATGAATAAAATAATGAATAAAAATCCCTTCTCCATACAATGATCTTCATTTGATAATTATCCTTGTTGAACAGTGAACGAAAATAAAGGCAGTCTTAAGAAATATGTTGATGGAGAGATAGGAAGTAGGTGGTCTTATCGGAACCTATTTGCATAAGCCCACCCCTTTTTACTCATCGCTGCATGTGTGTAAGATGTACGTAAGATGTGAGTAAGATGTACGTAAGTCGGCATTGTCCTTTAGCCTACGGATTTTCACACAATTCTTTTGTCCTCTTAAGGGGCGTACGTAAGACAACTTAATCGTTTTTGGAGTAAGCGTATCCGTAATGTCACCTTCTCTGCACAAAACTGTATATATATATATATTTCACATTCTCAGCAAAGGAAATCTGGTCAAAGTTGTGCATGGTATAGATAAAGTACGAGGCGCTGAGCTTTATCTGGCTTAAAACACGAGTAATTAACCCTGTGCATTGGTGCGTGGAACGCATTCCTGGATGATGTGACTTTACACGAAATAAAGCATGGCATGACCTATTGTCTTTTGACAGGAGAGTGCTTTTGACAGGAGCATTGTAAAATGTAAAAAGTAAAGGTTAGGGAATATAATATACATTCAGTAAATTCCAGGAAAATGCATGTGCATCTGGAGTTAAAGATATAACTTACATTTTGCATTTGTTTACCAGATTCAGCAAGACAAAGGGTGACTTGTATGTTGATTGAATTTGAAATGATTTGGAATGAGAGAGTATGTACCGTGTAGCTATTTAGTCCCCGGTCACTTTAATAGCACACGCACGTGCGAACGTGCGTGTGCCCCCGACAGTGTTAATGATAGGGGGATTACAATAGACAGCGCAAGTCGCTCACAGCGGGAGTCACTATCGCCGCTGTTAGGCCGGTAATTAAGTCTTTAACTTGACTAAACATGTTTTGCTTTGTAACTTGCGTCCTTCAGTCTTGCTGTGCGGAAGCGCCGGCGGGACATATCTCCACCTTGCCGATATTTATCCCGACTCGCGACTTGAAAAGTATTATTGGTTTTGATTTTATCAAAGTCTTATTGTATCAGAAAACCTGCATATTTTCATACGTTAAGAGAATTATAGAAACTGTAGAAAAAGCTACTCGTACATCAGGGATAGAAAACAAGACCTTGCAGCACTATAATATATTATTCATCACCAGAAGTTCCTGTTTCACTTTTTTCTCCCAAATTACAAAGTCTGATGACAACTGAAAGGTTTTAGCCATACCTCAGGGCAGTGAGAGATAGTCGTGATTTGATTAAAAGTAATAAAAATATATTTTGAAGAATTTTCCTAGCCTTCGGCAATTTCCGCAAAGCTTCGGTATGCCCGGCAATACAGATCTCTCGATATCGGTGTGAAAGTATAATAGAATTGGTGGAATAACGGTTAACGTCGTTGCAAACGTTGTAACCTGTCCGACGGGGGTTCGTACCCCAAAGGTACTTTTGAAATTTTGAAATTGTCATTATTATTGATATCTTTTAATATTAAAACAGTTGTGGCTAATTGTTTTTGCAATGAAAAGCAGAGTAGGGAGGTTTGTTGTAATTGTTAAAGTTATTATGACTGGGGACATAAATAAGTATGCTAATCGCTTATCATGGTATAATGATTGTTACGATGGGTATCAGATATTTTTCATTTGATATAAACGACGAAAGAGCGGCCTTCCAAAGATCTTTGCTGAATGTTTATAACGTAGGTACTATTATGCACATAAATATTGATACATGACGCAAACGACATTTACTAATTTCGGTAATATCAATTTTAATTAAAATTAAAATTGAATTTAATTGAAATTAAAATTAAATTTAAATGAAATTAAAATTTGTCTAAAAGTGCATAATACCATACACCTTGTTAAAGGGTTCTCAACACTTTACATCCTAATACAGCTTGTCAATTTTCATGTTTGCTAGTTTATTTTGATTTGAGAAAAATGAGAGAAGACCGACCCTCTACTAGGACCGCAAATTATATATGAGTATTTTTCTTCAGTGCAAGAGACTGCGTAATGAAAAATCAATCTGCAACTCTGGTATAGGGTGGCCTTATGTGTGTAATAATATACAAGTAGGGGCAGGGGTACAATTTTATAGTACAATAAGTCATTTATACATCTATTGATCTCATCGTCGGGTCATTGTTTACAATAGCGCTTTGTCGCTGTGCGTACCTTTTTGCATTTGAGTTAGACTCAGTCAGAAACAGCTGGTGATTTTGTCTTTTTTTTTGCGTTTCATTGACAATATTTTGGCCACCTAAGTAGGGAAATGTGGCTCTTTGTTTTGAAATGACATTTCCATTGTTCCTTTGAACACGCAAAAGTCTTCACCAGGAAGCAGATAACACTTACGTCAACATTCTTACTTTGTAATAACCACCCAGGGAAAAAAACAAAAGCCTCATTAGGTGTCGTCCTTCACACTGTAAAAGGTGTTAATTTCATGCTTCTATTGTTTGACCATGAATCATTATGACGAAATTGTAGGGTTGTCTTACTTCATTTCTAAGACCATCTTGTGATACGAGTCATGCTACACTACAATAGAGGGGGTAGCAGTGGATGATTTAATACAGGGATACCATCGAAAGTTTATCAATAGAAAATCGAGATTCCCAAATGTTTTTTTAATTCATTAAATATAAACGTTTTTTTATCGTGCAATGGGTCAGGTATAGTTGTATTGGCCTATCAGTTGGAAACACGTGGTTCGTCTACAATTGCAAATGGCGGAGGTGCCGTGGAAGTTATTGTCGTAAAATTAACTGGATACGTGCACGTGAGAAAATTATTCATTTAATTTAGTTTTCAAGCGTCAGCTTAATCTGGTAAAATGCCAGACGAAAAAAATCATAGATAGAGCCTTATGGCCCACTGTAGAAGGATGCCAAAAAATACATCAACGACGAAGTTTATCGGAAGATAAACGTGTTTCCATTCTCGGCTTACTGAGGAAAGGTTTGAGAGAGCATTTAAAGAAGAGGCAGGCGAACCAATAGTGAGTAGGAAGTGTGCTGCAATCAAGACGAACAATACCGATCATAAGTGGACAACTAATAACCCCTAATTAAGCCCGGGTTACGCACTGCTGTGTTGACTCCTTGCTGGGGAGCGGAAGCGGCCTCCTACTACTGTTAGTAATCACGCATTGTCTTCTAACTTGCGGCTTAGTTGACTCCTTGCTGGGAAGGGCTAGCGGCCTCATACTGCTGTGCGTAGTCACACATTGTCTTCTAACATGCGGCTACACGTCGGTTGCATTGTATTAATAAAGTAATACCTATTCATAAGAAAGGGGGCGGATGGTAATTTGACGAGTATTAAATCAGTTATCGATTAAACGCGTACCAGTAGTTGTGTTTTTTAATAGCTACACGGTATCTGATGTATCTTTTTTGTGAATGCATTGGAACTAGCTGACAATTAATTTAGACACAGTGGACTTCTGTGATTATCTGCTGAGAGCAAATGTGATCTTGGCTACATCTGCCTATCAAAGTGTGTTAAAGATGAGTATAATAAGTAAATAACTTGTGTATTTCCAGGGGAAGATATAGAATATGATGTCTCCATATTTTATGCCAGAGAAGACAAAAAGGAGGTAGAACAACTGTTTAAAGGTTTGTGAAGATCAGTATAACTCAGTTTAATACTTTGATATAAGAAATGTTTGGTGGCCATTTTAAATGTAACAGTAAAGTGATAATATAGAAAAATATGTCAGAATCAGATGTAAGTCAGAGGCAGGTCATATTAAAGAATGCAAAATAAAGGTAAAGAAATATAATATAGTACTTACTACTTAAAAAGAAACACATTCTACAGGCAAATGCAGGCCCGTAACCAGCAATTTCAAAAGGGGGGTTCTTTTTCTAAAAAAGTGGACCTTTTCCCATAAAAACTTTATGTACCTAGACCAAATATTACCCAGAATGGACCTTTTCCCAGCAAAAGGGGCGGTTCTTTCTAACCCCCCCGAACCCCCCCTGGCTACGGGCCTGATTAATGACTTATATTACATTAAATTTTAATTGGATACATTAGTACAAGTTCCAGTGAAATGCATGTAAGTATATCTGTAGTTGAAAATATAACATATATAATAACTCTTCGTTTCGGCCAAAAAATGAATTTTCCTGGAGTAAACAACAATTTTCCCATACTTACCAGTGGTTTATGTATCCATTTTTACATTCAAAGTTAGGCCCTGTTTTTTTCTAAAAAGTTTGGTTTTTTGTTAAAATCTCTTAAGAGATTTTAACAGAGTATAGCCATCAATGGAGGTCACGTGGTCTAAAGACAAGCTCAGACATCAGAATAATAGCTATGACTGCCGTTTTTGTGGTAAAACAGAATATATTATAGTTCTATGAGTTATTCACAATGTTTTTATTGTGAAATATAGATCTCATACGAAGAGTTATTATCCCTTTATCATTTTCCCAGATCAAAGTTTGTGCAAGATCAGTATGATAAGTAAATAACTTGACAATGTGTATTTCCAGGGGAAGAATATGATGTGTCCATTTTTTATGACAAAAGAGACAAAATGGAGGTAGAACAACTATCTCAAGGTTTGTGGAGATGAATATAACACAGTTTAATACTTTGAACTAAGAAATAGTTTATGGCCATTCAACATGTGATAATGAAGTTATAGTAAAGAAATTATTTTCCAATCAATAGATGTTGGAGGCATGTCATATTGTTGAATGTACGGTAATGTGCCATGAATTTCGAACAGTAGAAAATAATTAAATTTGGGAAAAGATCGTTCTGGCCGAAATTCATGAAATGGAGGTGCTCAGAACTTCCAAACGTTCGAATTTCATGGAATTCTGTCAATTTTGACCGGAAGTTGTCTGTTCGTCGCT
Organism: Lingula anatina; assembly: GCF_051362555.1. Classification (NCBI taxonomy): domain Eukaryota; kingdom Metazoa; phylum Brachiopoda; class Lingulata; order Lingulida; family Lingulidae; genus Lingula; species Lingula anatina. Next base: position 18,457,741 of record NC_141776.1, on the reverse strand, counting down.
AGGCCTTCTGTTAGCTTCTCCCGACGATCTATTTAGAGTTACCATAATGTATGATGTGTGAGTGTCGGTAATTGCGACCAAAGGTGTACACGTACTTTCACCCGATCACTGTGTATGGCCCATAGATAGAGTTGTACTGTTGTCTAGGGCCGCAAAACATCGTTATCAGTAGTGTCGTTTTCCAAAAACGATCCTGGCGCTCAGAACGGGAGTGGACGGAGGGAGAGACGGCCGACGATTAGCGTCTGCCACGGCCAGATTACCTTTACTATGGAAGATTAGTGTTACCGTTGCTCCTTTCCGTGCACTGAAACCTGTCTATGGCACACGTGCAGGTAGCCTTCATCTGCGACAAGTGTCTTCCGCGACCAGGTTCGTTGCCTTTACCGTTAAAGTCGGGCGGAGCTTTACGCGCGAATGCGGCCTCATCTCATCGTTCGCGGGTCGGTGTCTCCGACGCATACGTAGCCTTCCCTGCAGAATCCGGCCTCCTCCGTGCGGGGAGGCCACTACGACCGCAGATCGGTATGTGCGGCGCACAGGTAGCCTTCGCCACGGCAGCCGAACTTTGTATTACGGTCTCTCTCCGTCGTGCGCTGCGACCAAGATGACCGCTGATTGTTGTCTGTGATCAAATATACTAGGTTTGAGGGGGGGGGGGTTAGGGCCATTTTTTTTTCGCTCAGGCAACCCAATCTTGACCAGCAGCAGCAACTGATTTCCTGGCGCATAGTTGCGTCAATGTACGCATTTGAAAAGCGTGCACGTTTTGTCATTGAAACCATTTCAAACAAACGCGAGAGATACCTGTAGGTAATCTAGAGTAAACCGAAAAGGCAGTTTTTATATTCGTTCAAGGGACTGGAAGATCGTCAATGGGAGATAGTGAGCGATCTGAGCGCGACAATAAGCCAATTTCCACACTAGTTCAAGGGACTTTGTTACTTTATTCGTCAGCAAGAGATCGTCAGCGATCCGAGCAAGCATAGAAACTTGGACTTTTTGTCCATGCTAGAAGGCAATTTTCATGTAGTCAGCAGGGTATGGTTTGCTGGTTTGCGACAGGGGCGTAACCAGGCATACACTGATACACTGTGCGTATATAATTTTTTGGCCAACCATGATATTATTCTCTATAAATCTAGTGTACTTTTCAAGGAATATTATCGAAAATCCCCTTCGATTATAAGTTAACGTCAACTGAATGTACAAATTCTCTGTATAATTTATATATGCACCATTGTTCTGACACCCTTCTCGTTTGCTTTCACAGAACTGAGGTAAACAATACTAGTTACAGGATATGGTCCAACCGTCCTAGTTACCATCTGAAGTCCGATCTTAATCGTCCATCTAGCTGGAACTTCCTTTACCTCTTAATTAGAGGGTAAAGTGCCCTTCAGCTCACAGGTAGCTTTTGTCTTGAGTGTATCGAACGCGATATTTATCTCAGATAAAAATCTACCTGTGTGTTATTTTCAAAGAGCTGCTCCAGCAGACGTGGGGGCACTAGATAAATCTGATCATCGGGCTAAACAAGGAGCCAGAGAAACAAAGGAAGATTGATTTTTCCTGCAAAGCTTCAAAGAATTTTGACACGGACTTGATCCAGCTTAACCCTCCAAACTAACGGGGTGGCATGGGCAATTTTTACAAAATTTACAAACAATTAAACTTAGATATATTACAATTTTATCCTTTAATATAATTTTGGGAGGCACCCGCATGTAAGCTGGGTGATGTCAGTAAGCCCCTAGTTAAATAAATATACCCTTATGAGCAAGGCTTTTCCCAGTGAACCGTCCAGCCGTCATTTGGACGGCCGCTGACATCACCGGACGGCCTATATTTTCAAAGACGGCTAGACGGCTTGCGACTTTTTTAATGACGTCTTGGCTTGTCGGGACAGCCTTGGACGTTGTAAGAAATTTTCTTAGAGTAATTTGACGTACCTTGCTTTTATGATGCGTCACAGATGAATGGTACTACTTTGTAGTGTACGCTGATATTCAGTCACAACGAAACTACTTCCTAAAGCTTACAAAACACAATAAAATGCTTCTATGAACTTTAAGATACACATTCCACGCCGTGACAAGAGTGACCTTCATGCGGTACAAAACACTAAGCAAACTACAGGCCAATTTGTGAAAGGGGACACCTTCCGGACCTTCATACGCACGGCAACTGACAAAGCTGATTGACAAAAAGGAAAATTTCAAATTTTCAGCGAGAGATCGTTCGCAATCCGAGAGAGACCAGGAGGCAATTTTCATATTTGTTAAAGAGACTTCGTAAGCCAAAGGGCGAGACGAGAACGCAATTTTCGTATCGTCAGCGTCGCAATCCGAGTGAAACGAGAAAGCTCATACTCTTTCAGTGACTTTCGTTTGCGGAAGATCGTCAGCCGGAGATCGTTCTCGATTGTTTTTAACCCCCCATCCCCCCCCCCCCATCCCCCCCCCCATTGAAATTTATAAATTTTTAAAAATATTTTTCATTTCATTTGTACATTTCAAGGAACTTCATTAGGGGAAGATCGTCAGCGGGAGATCGTGAACGATCTGAGCGAGACAAGAAAGCAATAATGGTAATTTTTACTGCAGCTCTTAATATTGCTCTTTTGTCCTGTTACTGAAGTCTCTACTGTTAACAATGCTATTGTGCGCCTCAGCAAAACTACCGATCGCTATCTCACACCGGATACTGCGGTAAAGAATCAACAGCCCGACAGGTACAACTCTTAATAGATTCTCCTGTTATCTGAATGAATGGATATGACGATGTTGTTTAGCGTCCTAAACTAACTGTACCGATCGTTATCTTGCACCTTGGGCCGCACACGTAGTACTCAGGTAAAGGTACGCGAGGCCAACATTGCCGACTGTTAAATCTTTATAAGCACGAGAATAGCCCGGTGGCCGATTTTAAGGGGTACGAAATTCACGAAATCAAGATCGCGCAAAATTGCTTACTGGCCGAAATTCATGGTCCAGAAAAAACTCCAGACGGCCGATTTTAAGATCGTTCGAAATTCAAGAGCCGTTCGAAATTCATGGCACTTTACCGTAAGTTAATTATATTACTTACTACTAAATAAGAGGCATATTCTACAGGTAAATAATCTATATTACATTTAATATAAATTGAATACATTAAGTAAGTTTCAGTGAAATGCATGTATATCTGGAGTTGAATATTTAACATATATTTTACATTTTATCAGATTTAGCAGGACAAGGGGTGATTTGTATGTTGATTGAAAGTGACTCTCCTTTTGAAAATAAAGTAAAGGATATGCTTCAGTATGCCTTGAAACAATCCAGGAGAATACTGCTGTATATAACTACACATTACCTGCATGAGTAAGTATAAGGTGTCTCTCTTTGAAATTTGTTATTTCTGTCTGGATGTGGTAGAATCTATTACACACATTATATTTGAATGTAGTGCAAATTGCCATATGCTATATACACTGGTCGAGAGCTGGTTACTTAATTTTTGATTTAAGTAATGTATAACTACACATTTCATTAACAACAGTGTTATAGGTATTAGAAATGACAGTTAAGAACACAAATTAATCCATTAATAGTCGTTGTGAAATTATTGTTTACTTGTGATTCAAAAGGGGATCAAGCCAAATTTATGCAGAATAAGAATGCTTTTGAAAAAAACTTATGCTATCTACAGAAAAAAATCTGTTTATGTATTATTTGTAGTATGTGGTAAGTTGTAAGTGTATTCTTGGCATCTTCTGTATACAGTACTTTGATTGTATCTGTTTTTGTGTGTCTGTTCTTTGCTTTTCTCATTGAATTTTGAAAAAAGTCCCTCTCTCTCTCACACATCCTTTAATATCATATGACAAAATTTACATAAAATTTGGTTTATTATTTAAGTTATGAGTTGAGTCTGGAAACTTTTTTCTGTGTTAATTCTTTAAAGGACAATAGCCACATAAAAATCCATTTCTCAAATTCTGAAGATTCAGCACTCAATCTATTCACAAGATGTATGTCTTAATCAATCCCTGCCATTTAAAAATTATAAAAACAATATATTAGTAGAAAAAAAAGCGTTTTAGTAAACCTCACCTCAATATGCATAAATGAAGCAACAGATCTGGGTCACGTGGTACTGTGACGGCAATGAGGATAAAGGTCTATGAGACTCAACTGAACTGCATGATGCATACAGACAGAATAGTTTAGGAAAGTACATTATGCCTCAGTGTGTTGCCGTGGGATTCACCAAAATTGCAGCACTCCTTGACAATCTTTCTTTGTCTGTGACGGTCTTCTGTGACTTACTTACTAACTTCGGTGACAATAATTGCGATGCTCCAGATCTCGGTCACCTCAGGTGTTTTAGATCATATCAAAAGCTGATAGTCTTTTAGATTAACTGTCATCAATTGGCAAACTTACTAATTGCTGATGCATTTCAAATGCATTGTAGTTCACCAAGTGCTCGTTAACAATAAAACCTGTTAATTATGCACTGCTGCACCTCCCAAGCCAGGTAATAACAGGTATCCAACTCGTCTTGGTGGGCTTTCATATTTTTCAATATATCTCATTTACTTCATGGGGTTATTTTATTGGTATTTGTAAATGACGTTAAATATTAATATTTAAACAATTAAGTTCAAACACGGTCGCGAACATTAATAAAAGTAATTGCTCTCAGGGTATCTTGAAGCATGCGTATGCCCAGGCATTACTTCCGTGGAAGAAAACGTGTTGTGGAAAAACAGGAAAAAGAGCGGTATATTAAAGAAAAAATGGGAACTGCTGTAATAAAATGGTTTGTTATCCTAATTCGTTTATGCTTTGAGGATTTGTTTCTGATGGTTATTTCATTTGAAATATTAAATAATTTAAAAGATTTATCATTTTATAACTTGAAACGCAAGTTCTGCGTCTGTACGCAAAATTTTTTGCAAATTTGTAAGCTTTGTCAAACCCAAAAACATATAGCAGATCAAGAAAAAAAGCATTGTTTGCTACTAGTAGCATTAAAAACAAGGCAGCAAAGCTGTCAAATGTACAGACAAAGAATAGAAAATAAAGATGCAAATAAGTGAAAAATTAAATTTTCACAAAAAACTGTTAAATTGCCAGAAAAATTTACCAAACAGACTGCGTTACCTATTGAAACTGTATTTTAGTCCCATGTTTCTTTCCTATAAGTTTGAGAACAGTAAGTGACATGATTTCCCTTAAATGGTCATCATAGGAGCAGTGCCCAAAAAAGGGGTTTCTTCAAATTTTGATACAACATTAAATAATGTTTAACAGCATAATGACAATCAAATGTTATTAATAAAATATTAGTAACATGGACATTCAGAAAATGTGACAAGCAAAAGTCTTCAAGATCATGGAACTTCAAAGTCACACCTTGAAAATGCCAATATGTGAAAAATTAAATTTTCACAAAAAACTGTTTAACTGCCAAAAAAAAAAAAAAAAAAAAAAAAAAAAAAAAAAAAAAAAAAAAAACCAAACAGACTGCATTGCCTACTGAAGCTGTATTTTAGTCCCATGTTTCTTTCCTGTAAGTTTGAGAACAGTAAGTGACATGATTTTCCTTAAATGGTCATCATGGAAGCAGTGCCCAAAATAGGGGTCTTAAGGCCCATGGAACTTCAAAGTCACGCCTTGAAAATGCCAAAATGTAAACAAGACAGCACTGTTCTGAAATGGGTTTATTTCCATTTTTAACACTTTTTTAACATAAAACAAAATAAACATTTTAATGCCATTTTTATATGACCAACTAAAAAAATTGATGAGATGGGAAAGGTATCAATAGAACAGTGTTAAATGTCCAATTTCCTCCATTCTGAGATTCTGAACATAGTGGATGATTGAATCTGACAAACTGCAATGATATGAGTTTATTTCCATTTTTATGTACAGACACAGATGTGTCTGTACATATAGCCATCATCTGCGTCTGTCGTCGCCGTCGTCGCCGTCGTCGCCGTGCACTTTTACCGATAACACGATAAGTGGAAAACCATTTTACCTTTTGACTTGAAACTTGCAGAACTAATGAATATTCATAATACGCAGGTCAAGTTTGAAAATCAGCATGATCGGGTCACTTTTAGGGAATTTATGCTGTTTTTTCACTTTTTTCAGCATATATGCAGCACCGATAACACGATAAGTGGAAAACCATTTTACCTTTTGACTTGAAACTTACAGAACTGATGAATATTCATAATACGCAGGTCAAGTTCGAAAATCAGCATGATTGGGCCATTTTTAGGGAATTTATGCTGTTTTTTCACTATTTTCAATATAAATGCAACACTGATAACACAATATAAGAAAAACGGATTGGCCAATTGTAATTATACTCACTGGAGTGGTCAATCTTACTAAAATGCAGGTTGAGTTCGAAAATCAGCATAATCGGGCCATTATTTTAGAAGTTATACTTTTTTTTCACATTTCCTCAGATTCAGTTATTAGGCATGTTAACAGTCTCATTATTTAACTAATAAGATGCCTTAAAGTGTTTGTTTGATATTTCCTGCATCTTTACAACATTGTTAGTTGATTATGTAAAAAACATGGTAAACTTGTTATCATGTATTGTGTAATAAAGTGTCAAAAATGGAAATAAACTCATATCATTGCAGTTTGTCAGATTCAATCATCCACTATGTTCAGAATCTCAGAATGGAGGAAATTGGACATTTAACACTGTTCTATTGATACTTTTCCCATCTCATCAATTTTCTTAGTTGGTCATATAAAAATGGCAGTAAAATGTTTATTTTGTTTTATGTTAAAAAAGTGTTAAAAATGGAAATAAACCCATTTCAGAACAGTTCTGTCTTGTTTACATTTTGGCATTTTCAAGGTGTGACTTTGAAGTTCCATGGGCCTGAAGACCTTTGCTAGTCACATTTTCTGAATATCTGTGATACAAATATTTTATAATTAAAAATTGATGGTCATTAAGCTGTTAAACATTATGTAATATTGCATCAAAATTTGAAGAAACCCCTATTTTGACCATTTAAGGAAAATCATGTCACTTACTGTTCTCAAACTTACAGGAAAGAAACATGGGACTAAAATACAGGTTCAGTAGGCAATGCAGTCTGTTTTGTATTTTTTGTATTTTTTTTTTTTTTTTTTTTTTTTTTTTTTTTTTTTTTTTTTGGCAGTTAAACAGTTTTTTTTGAAAATTTAATTTTTCACATATTGGCATTTTAAAGGTGTGACTTTAAAGTTCCATGATCCTGAAGACTTTTGCTTGTCACATTTTCTGAATGAACATGTTACTAATATTTTATTAATAACATTTGATTGTCATTATGCTGTTAAACATTATGTAATGTTGCATCAAAATTTGAAGAAACCCCTATTTTGTGCACTGCTCCTATGATGACCATTTAAGGGAAATCATGTCACTTACTGTTCTCAAACTTACAGGAAAGAAACATGGGTCTAACATACAGCTTCAATAGGCAACGCAGTCTGTTTGGTAAATTTTTCTGGCAATTTAACAGTTTTTTGTGAAAATTTAATTTTTCACTTATTTGCATCTTTATTTTCTGTTTTTTTGTCTGTACATTTGACAGCTTTGCTGCCTTGTTGACACTTTATTACACAATACATGATAACAAGTTTACCATGTTTTTTACATAATCAACTAACAATGTTGTAAAGATGCAGGAAATATCAAACAAACACTTTTAGGCATCTTATTAGTTAAATAATGAGACTGTTAACATGCTTAAGAATTGAATCTGAGGAAATGTGAAAAAAACAGTATAACTTCTAAAATAATGGCCCGATTATGCTGATTTTCGAACTCAACCTGCGTTTTAGTAAGATTGACCACTCCTGTGAGTATAATTACAATTGGCCAATCCGTTTTTCTTATATTGTGTTATCAGTGTTGCATTTATATTGAAAATAGTGAAAAAACAGCATAAATTCCCTCAAAATAGCCCAATCATGCTGATTTTCGAAATTGACCTGCGTATTATGAATATTCATCAGTTCTGTAAGTTTCAAGTCAAAAGGTAAAATGGTTTTCCACTTATCGTGTTATCGGTGCTGCATATATGCTGAAAAAAGTGAAAAAACAGCATAAATTCCCTAAAAGTGACCCGATCATGCTGATTTTCGAACTTGACCTGCGTATTATGAATATTCATCAGTTCTGTAAGTTTCAAGTCAAAAGGTAAAATGGTTTTCCACTTATCGTGTTATCGGTGCTGCATATATGCTGAAAAAAGTGAAAAAACTGCATAAATTCCCTAAAAGTGACCCGATCATGCTGATTTTCGAACTTGACCTGCGTATTATGAATATTCATCAGTTCTGCAAGTTTCAAGTCAAAAGGTAAAATGGTTTTCCACTTATCGTGTTATCGGTAAAAGTGCACGGCGACGGCGACGACGGCGACGGCGACGACAGACGCAGATGATGGCTATATGTATACATAAAAATCATTAATTTAATGTGTTTACTAAATGTGCAGTTTTACATACGTTAGTACATTTTAAATTATGCATGGAGATTTAACCTGGTAAGGAGTATAAGAAAGCCACAAACGGATTTTTTTAAAAGAATGTTGGGTGTAAAAACGAGCACTACTGACACCTTAGTTCATTGTATATAACTTACTTCATTGAATATAACTTAGTACGTTATGAAAAGCGGGAGATACCCAATTCTTTTAAGTATGAAGCTACAATTTTTATGTACAGACGCAGACGCAGATGTCGCAAAACAAGTTCGAAAATCAGCATGATCGGGCCATTACTGTAGAAGTTATGCTGTTTTTTCACTTTTCAGCATATATGCAACACTGTTAACATGTTTCAAGGAAAACCGATAGGCCCGTTGTCATGAAACTTACAGGAGTAATCGATCTTACTAAAACGCAGGTCAAGTTTGAAAATCGGCATGATCAGGCCACTATTTTAGTAGTTATGCTTTTTTTTTCACTTTTCAGCATATATGCAATACTGTAAACACAATGCAAGAAAAACAGATAGGCCAATTGTCATTAAACTCACAGGAGTGGTCAATCCTGCTAAAACGCAGGTTGAGTCCAAAAATCAGCATAATCGGGCCATTATTTTAGAAGTTATGCTGTTTTTTCACATTTCCTCAGATTCAACTCTTAGGCATGTTAACAGTTTCATTATTTAATTAATAAGATACGTCAAAGTGTTTGTTTGACATTTCCTGCATCTTTACAACATTGTTAGTTGATTTTGTAAAAATGATGGTAAACTTGTTATCGTGTATTGTGTAATAAAGTTTCAAAAATGGAAATAAACTCATATCATTGCAGTTTGTCAGATTCAATCATTCACTATGTTCAGAATCTCAGAATGGAAGAAATTGGACATTTAACACTGCTCTATTGATATTTTTCCCATCTCATCAATTTTCTTAGTTGATCATATGAAAATGGCAGTAAACTGTTAATTTTGTTTTATGTTAAAAATTGTTAAAAATGGAAAAAAAAAAAACATTTCAGAACAGTGCTGTCTTGTTTACATTTTGGCATTTTCAAGTTGTGACTTTGAAGTTCCATGGGCCTGAAGACCTTTGCTAGTCACATTTTCTGAATATCCATAATAATAATATTTTATCATTAAAAATTGATGGTCATTATGCTGTTAAACATTATGTAATATTGCATCAAAACTTGAAAAAAACCTATTTTGGGCACTGCTCCCATGATGACCATTTAAGAGCGCATTCTCAACGAATTAAGCCAGGCTTTACAAAGCCGGTGACCTAAAAATGGCGGACGTACATGAAAGAAAAACCGCCTAATCTTTTAATAGTCTCTCTGCCTCTCACACGCCTCCCCACACGTCGTCCCTGCGGGGTACAGTAATTAAATCTCGGCTCCGAACATTAATATTTCCGTGAATATCTCTGGTGATATTTTCTCTGTAGATAGTCGATTCATTGCTGCTCTACGGGCCAAATTATTCCTTTTTCGTCTCTGTTTTCAAAGATAATAGAACAGAAGAGCTTTTTTCCTTCGATCGCCTTCAGCCGCCATGCCTTCTTTACCACGAGGTTAACTGGTGAGCATGCGCACTTAATATTTCTCAGGTAGCTTCCGCATGGCGAACGGAGCCGAGATTTAATTACTGTACCCCGCAGGGACGACGTGTGGGGAGGCAGAGAGACTATTAAAAGATTAGGCGGTTTTTCTTTCATGTACGTCCGCCATTTTTAGGTCACCGGCTTTGTAAAGCCTGGCTTAATTCGTTGAGAATGCGCTCTAAGAAAAACCATGTCACTTACTGTTCTCAAACTTACAGGAAAGAAACATAGGACTAAAATACAGCTTCAGTAGGCAATGCAGTCTGTTTGGTAATTCTTTCTGCCAGTTAAACAATTTTTTGTGAAAATTAAATTTTTCACATATTGGCATTTTCAAGGTGTGACTTTGAAGTTCCTCGGGCTTGAAGACCCATGCTAGTCACATTTTCTGAAAATCCATGACACGTATACTTTATTATTAAAAATTGACGGTCATTATGCTGTTAACCATTATGTAATATTGCATCAAAATAGAAGAAAACACAATTTTGGGTGCTGCTGCCATGATGACCATTATGGGAAAACCATGTTACTTATGATTGCCAAACTTTCAGAAAAGAAATACAGGACTAAAATGCAGCCTGAGTTGGAAAAGCAGTCTAATTGACTTCTTTTTCTGGAAGTTTTACATTTTCAAAGTGTGAACTTGAACTCCCATGGGCCTGAAGCCCTATGCTTGTTACACATTTGACTTACATTGGTATTACCTGTTGAGCATAATTAAAATTTGATGTTGAATTTGCATTTTAACATAATGTACTTTGTTATTTCCTGCTTTTTGTCTGTACATTTGACAGCTTTGCTACCTTGTTTTAAATATTGATTTAAATCCCCTGTTCGAAAAATTGTATTATAACACCGTGCTATAAAGATCTACTCAAGAAAAAAAATTTGCTTGGGTAAAATTGAGTCGTAAATGAACTGGAGACACTTGGCTTGTCATTAAGTTTTCATGAAAATATGCCAGATAACTTTATACTGTCCTTGAAAGAGTAAAGATTGAAAGATAATTTTAGACAAACTTTGACGGGGGAAATATCCACAAAGAGTAAAGGGCTATTGCGCCAACATCTTGTTGAAATTTTTACACTGCAATTCTATTTAAATAAGCTTAGGAACTAATTGCCAAATTTAGACTTTTATCACATAACAGGGGCGTAACCAGACCTGCAAAAATTGTATGCACAGATTTAAAAAAATTACAAGCACACACAGCAAAATGTACACTAACGCAAAACATGAAGGAAAGCGCAATTACAGCTACGTACCTCATATAGTAGCTTAATTTCCATTGATAATGAAATCATCATTTAAGTCAAAAATATTCTCTCGATTTAATAAATATTCTTATTTACCCAGAACAGTATATTTATTTAAAAGGAGGCTAACTGAAATATAGTTTTATTATTTGTTTGTGAAAATTGCCCATGTTTGGAGGTCTAAGCTGGATCAAGTCCGTGTTAAAATTCCTATGAAGCTGTGCAGGAAAAATTCTTTGTTTCTCTAGCTCCTCGATAAACCTGGTATTCAGATTTTATCTAGTACCCCCAGGTCTGCGGGAGCTGCTCTTTGAAACTAACGCACAGGTAGATTTTTACCTGAGATAAATATCGTCAGCGAGAGTTGGATTGGGGAGGAGAATTGAATGCCATTTAACCCTCTAATTAAGAGGTAAAGGAAGTTCCAGTTAGATGGATGATTAAGATAGGACTTGTAAAGGTAACAGGCATTGTTTACCTCAGTTAAATAAAAGTATGCAAGACGGGGTGTCAGAGGTTTAATAAAATAAATTGAATTTCACAAATAACACGGACCTCATATGCAATAATCAACAGTACCCTTAAGTCATTCAAATGCAGTGTTTTATACAACTTGGGATAACCATAATTAATTGCTTGTTAAAGAATTGAATAGACTGGAAATGGTTTTACACAGCTTCACGGGGATTTAGACCCCACTGGTAAGAGATTTGAAGAGTATGAACTTTTATCAGTTGTCAAAAAGTCATCTTACAGGTAGACAACGCAGCTCAGTTTGACAGCTAAGCACGCTTTCTTCTCCGGTGGCACGATTGTCGTCATTGGACAACGTGACCACATAGCTCATTAACTCCCAGGCGGAGCAAATAGGACGTTTTTTAAAGCCAAAAATTTACAAAATGAGCTTTTAATTTGTGTGTTTGGATAAAGATATCGTTAGTTGGGCATGTTTTCTGAAGAAAATGTTCCGTTCAGGCCATTCTGATGCTGTGGCTATTGTCCTTTAAGTTTGTCTATGAATTCTGAAAAAAGTCCCGTTCTCTCACAAATCTTTTAATATATACCAAAATTCACATAAATTACGGTTCTTTATTTTAGTTTTTCGTTGATAATGGAAAGAAAAGGGATAATGGATGCAGCTATGTCACAGCAAAAGCAAGTCATCCCTGTATATGGAGACATCACCAGTGAAGAACAGAGAAAGTTACCTTTACCTTTGAGACATATGACTCCAATAGATAGCAGAGAGGAAGGATTTTTGAAATATTTATCAATGAGGATCAAAGGTAATACCCCTGAGTATTAAAATGTTGTTTATTACAGTAACTGTCTCTGTCAGCTTATCATACATGTACGTGTTACCCTGAGTTTGATAGTTTGATATCACTGATATATTGACTTGTTTTTATTTTTCAAAATTTGTTATACCACCAGATGCAAGCACAACAAGCAAAGTTGCTGTTTGAAGAGGTGGGATGCTCCACCATTAAATATTATCAAGGAGATAAAAAATTATTTTAAAAGTACTGTGGATATAATGTATCTTCCTAGTAATTAATTACTGAAATATTTTGAATACTTTGTGATTTGAAAGTCAAACTTAGCTTGTTTTGTGGTGTCTTTTGAATCCTGAATTGGAACTGGCATAATAATTAGACACAGTTGACTTCTGTAATTATGTTATGTAAATTATGTAACTATGTAATTCTATAATTCTGTAGTAATGAGATCTTGGCTACATCTGTGAATCAAATTGTGTATAAGATGAATATAATAAGTAAATAACTTGTGTATTTCTAGGTGAAGATATAGAATATGATGTGTCCATAGTTTATCATACAAGAGACAAAATGGAGGTAGAACAACTATCTCAAGGTTTGTGGAAATGAGTAAAACTCATTTTAATACTTTGAACTAAGAAATGTTTTATGGCCATTCAACACGTAACATGTTAAGTTATAGTATAAAATTATTTCCCAATCACGTTTGTGCTGAACATTTCGAAGGCGAGAAGAAAAACTATAATATTAGGAGATCAACGGTGCTATAATAAAAAACAGAAATGCTTAGTTAATCAACGGATATAACGAACTATCTGCAAATAGAACTCGGGGGTAAACAATGCGAGAAAAAAACATTATAAAGATCTGAAGAAAAAGCTGAAGAATAGGGGCCTTAAAAGAAAGAAAAGACTTTAAGCATGAGATTATGGAAAAAGAAAGTAAAAGCTGTGAAGTTTTTCACGGGGATTCTACCGGGGTACTTACAAAAAATTCAAGAACTTTCACAACTTTTTGTGTAACAACAAAGAGAAGGTTTGAAAAGTTTTGTATGTAATATCCTTTTTGTGTGTGTTTTATTGATAAGTGATCATTTTAAATGTAGTAGGCCTATCACAGGTTTTAGTCTCTCATAACCCTTAACAGGGTTGGTTCTATTTTTTTTAACGTGAGACATGGATAAAATTTTTATTATTATGTATCCAGTCCCGTATACATATTACTGATGTGTACAAATGGGGCTCATATTATCAAGATCAACAGAGACATACGAAGAAGAAAGTACATCGGCTCTTGTTGAACGCGTTATCGGCAAAATAAAAAGTTCTTTATTTCTGATCTCAATGACAAGAGAATTGGAAAATTCAATGGGTATAAATTGTTTATTACAAAAAAAAAAAAAAAAAAAAAAAATGCAGAAAAGCCTTTCTGTAAGCTACACGTGCATAATACATGTATGGTAAAGACAAAATGGATAATAAAAATAATCTAACAACGTATTTGTAAAGTAATACAAATTTGGTTAGCATTAAAGTAGGCCTACTATATTTAATTGTCTTAGATAGTTGAAAAGTATGAAATGTGTGGAAAACACTTTATTTGAATGATTTTATTGTCTTTGATTGAAAACGATGAAAATACGCATGAATACAATTAAAAATCAAATAATTTGGCCTATTGCTATAATTTTGTTTTTGCCGGACAGTTTTGTTTCAGTTTGACAAAATTTTCATACTTGTCAGACTGAAAGTCTGACATTTTTACCTGTCATTAATTTTGTACATATACTAGAGTAAGACACGGTAAACTTTAATTATCGTCTGGGAAAGAGTCGAGAATTCCTGTCTCACCTATTTAACACTTATCAATTAGAAGGTTTTAATTACAGAGGAAAGGTCGTAGTTGAGGCCGCCACCCTTACCGAACAATTGATTAGGTACCAAACGATTTAATCAGTTCACCGACGAACAATCTGCGTGTCAGTTTTACTTGTATACACAGTAGGTACGAGTCAAACAATGCAGGGAATCTTTTCATTTTATCATTCCAAAAATCTCTTAAGACATCCTTCAAACAAGACATAAAAATCTTAATGAATTGATACTGCCGGTAAATGAGGTGATATCGCCACAGCTTGCATATATATACAGTGTACATGTAATATTGTGCACACTCTTGAAAGCTGTGGACGAGTCTACTGGCTATTTTAATTTAATATATAAAAAAATAACGAGTCTCTTTCGCATATCTTTATTATCGGAAGCATTTAAAAGAACTTTGAAGCTTTAGTTCGTCATCACTATTTAAAGTGCAGCCAAGGCTCGGACGCTTAGGTGAAGTCTAGTTGTACAGCACATCATATTTAAACCTAAGATCTAATATACCAAAGATTGGACACTCGGCAATTCTTCAAAGGGTAATCCGATTAACTGTGGAAAGACGTTCGTACGGCGGAAGTAGTCAGTCGCGTTGTGATCGTGCGCAGGTAGAGCTCTGTTGCATGTGGGCGATTTCAAGGTAGGTAAATTACCTCTTTTAGTCTTGTAGTTTCTCTGAGAATGTTTGTGCAGAAGGGAAAACTAACAGGGTTCACTTGTGTGTAAAATATGCAATATTTTGGAGCAGATATTATCGTGAAAATTTGCCTTCAAACCGTTGTTGCATTCAAATTAGCAATATGGCGACAGACAAGCGAGTTTGAATGCTTTGTTACCTAAGGTCTAACACGGGGAGTTTAACTTTATGTACGTTGGTTTTTATATTACTGATGACTGAATAACACTGTCGTTTTATTGGTTGATAATTTAATTTATAGTAGCTTAGTTTTCTATGAAAATTTAAACAATACTTCGGGCAATAAAGCAAAATGGCGGTGCTGATCATAATCGCCGGGGTTAAAATGCACAGCTGAACACGAAAGTGGATCTATACAATGCGTTGGCAGTTTAACTGTGTCCATCTAAAAAAGTAGTGGAAGGTCGTAGGGTCAAACTTAGCTAAAATTTAGCTTTTTTTCTTAGGAATATTTAACGGTAAAAATGACAATAACACAAGATGGCGGCGACTTTTGTTATCGATGGGCTTCAAATGCACAGCCGAACACGAAATTAGATCTGTACTATGCATTGGCAGTTAAACTGTGTTCATCTAAAAAAGTAGTAGAAGGTCGTAGGGTCAAACTTAGCTAAACTTAAGCTTTTTTTCTTAGGAATATTTAACGGTAAAAATGACAATAAAACAAGATGGCGGCGACTTTTGTTATCGATGGGCTTCAAATGCACAACCGAACACGAAATTAGATCTGTACTATGCATTGGCAGTTAACCTGTGTTCATCTAAAAAAGTAGTGGAAGGTCGTAGGGTCAAACTTAGCTCAAATTTAGTTTTTTTTTCTTAGAAATATTTATCGGTAAAGATGACAATAAAACAAGATGGCGGGGACTACAACTGGTGATATTTTTATCCAGGATTTATACCTAAGTAATGAGAAGATTGCGTGAAAATGTGCCTCACATCCTTATTTTTATTTTTTGTTTTCAGATGCCATTAAAATGGGTCAAGGCCCGCAGGAGAAAAAATAAAGAGCAAAATCTGGCAGCAAAATCAAAAGGTAAGCTTTCTGGTCTATAACTAGAACTTTTTAGTTTATGGAGTTGAAAGTAAAATGTCTTACATACATGGGCACTATGAATCTGTCCCTTGTGTGTCATGCTCAGTAAGATATTTCCACTGTACCGACAACATTATTACCAGTATCGGATACAAAAAGGCAGGTGCAATCACCACAGTGGATTGAGTGGAATTATACAAATGACAAATAATAAGAGACTAGCACATGTCAGAACCTTTTTGACAGTAAAATATTATTTTATTATTTCGGGTGAATGTGATAATGCAAGGGTTGCAGATGATTTAGATGCACCACTGTCAAGTTTGCAAAGTGATTGTAAACAATCAAAAAGACACACAGATGTATTAAATAAGCAAAATGGTAAGCTGCCCGAAATTAAATATTTAATTTTTGCTCGATAGTTTTACAAGTGCAGGAAAAGCTAGGTCAGTGTTGTCCGTACAGTGGACTTTAACATAACATGAGCAATTAACACGTCAGCATCTTTTTAACTGTGTGATAATATTTTTTTTCAGATATATGTTGCAATGGAAGTGATTCTGATGACGACGTACCTCTGTCAAGTTAACTCGGTGCTACTCAAGAACCTGACAGGCACATTGATATTTCAGCAAATGAACCACCATGAAACTAGCCATATGTTGTTCTTCATGAAAAACAAATATATCACTATAAATTGTCTCCCTTCTGTAAACTCTGAAGTCAAGTCTAGGTTGGAATTAGTCAGTAGTGCTCTTAACAATAGATAAATATTATCATCACGTGCATAATTTTTATTGAATGAGATATTAATTTTGAAACAAGTCAAAATAGGGGGAAAATGCTATAATTCTTAGTCATGTGAAACTAGTACTCCTAAATAAATTACCTATCTGTTGTGATTGTGTAACAGTCAGTGGTATCTAAAGGTGTTAACATTTTTATTTGCATTTCAATATCTGTGCCTTATTAAATCTATAATAAAATGCTTATGAACAGAATATGACTTGTATTATGTTACTTTATCAGCCGGAAATGAATGATCAGTTTTAAATGCTAAATCTGATGAAATATTGATAATTTTTAGCAATCATCTTTTATTTAGTCATTTTTAGTGAGATGGAAAACAAAATTGTTACACATATTATTCTTCCAATACATTCTGTGGAAGATGTTCAAAAGGCATATGTTTCAAAACAGATTTTGCAGAGTTTAAAAATATGTGCATGATTATGAAGTCGCAAGGAAACTATATTGCATGTGTTCTAAAAATATGAAAAAACGAGTTTACTTTTATTTGATTGTCAGTATAAAGATATGTCTTACCTTTCACTATCATTATGAAGTAGGTACCCAAATTAGTGTTTGTGAAAGTGAAATTAAAAACTACTTTTTCTTAAAAGATTTCTTTTCAGTCCTTTTTGTTTCACCGATTTGCAACGAATATTCTGGTGAATTTGAATTGATTATGCTCTAAAAGAATGACCGCTAATAGTGACGAAGTTTTACAAACAGGCATAATAGATCAAATTTCTGTTTTGGTGTAGCTTCACCATTCAGTTTCTCCCAGTGATTAGCATGACCTTATTGTCCAAAACGGCATCGAATATCACTATCTGTTACGTTGATGATCTCGTCACGTTTCCGGCTATATCTCCAAGTTGAGTCAATTTCTATAAAATGGCAGCTGTTGTTACAGGTAGTGCGCTATTGGGTATTGCCTCCTCTGAATATAAAGTATTAAGACAACTACGAAATGTAAACAAACTGTACATCTTTAGAACTTTTTAATAAAAAAACTCCACGTGTGCCATTGCTTATCCAATATGGCGGATCTACTTGACGACGATGTGGCGTCCGCGAGAATGCACGAGAAATCACGCTATTCGCTAAACACGGGTTAGGTACAATGGGGATTAAAATTAAGCCCGGCTATCAAAACAACTTAAGGGGAACAATAGAGCAATGTTTACCCGTACGAACGTCTGGTCAAAGGGAAAATGCCGCTGTCCAATCTTTCTGTTTATTAGATCTTAGTTTAAACCAAGAAAAAAAAAATTTAATTGCTTGATTCTCCATCCAAATAGCTGTTTTCTTGCCTACAGTTTACACATTTCTGTGCTTCAGCCACCTTTTTAGTTTGACAGAAAGCAGTGCACGCTTCAAACGACCTTTTTATATGCGTACCTTGTACACCATCTACACCTAGCATTGCCATGCTGGAAACAGCAGAGGACTACCATGACCCCTGTGGCGCGCGGTTCCTGTCATGCGCACTTCGTATTTCCGCAAAAGATGAAAAAGGTTAATAAAAGCATTAAATATATAAGCAGCTAGACTAGAGATTAAATTTATGTTTTGTGGTCATTAATCTTAAAAAACTTTCTTTAGTAGGGTTATTCACTTGCAGATATTTTTCTCTTAATTCTGTATATGCTACACATGTCATTAAAAAATGGTATTCATCTTCTACATCATAAATATTATGTTTTTTTACAGATTAAACAGAGTGTATTGCATCATTCTATTCCTCTCCATCTACCGCTCTCAATATTTAATTTAGTAGGTGATTTGCGCATCTGAATCTTGCTAGTGAGGTTCTGTGTTTTACATTTTTAACGCTTAATAAGAAACACTCCAGTGTTAACGTACTCTTAAATAATAAATAAGCATCCAGTTTGCTGCTCCTACGTATGTCACTGTGCCATATTTGGCCAGCATTATCTACTAATCTTTCCCTGAAAACTTTAATAAATAAAACAGAATTTCCCACACCCTGAGCCTCCCAGACATATCCAAATTCATATCTGTATAACAGCATTTTAACATCTGTGGCCCAAGTGTGCCTTCCACTTGAATCTAATTTAAATAGCATATCATATACATGAGCAGGATAGCGATCTTCATTCATATGTACAAGCTTTAACCAATATTTAATGCTATTTACCATATAATTGGTATACAATGGATATCTTCCGCATTCCCCTAGTACAGCTTCCGTCACAGTATTTGAACTAACACCTCATAAATATCTACAAAATTTTGCTTGGAAGATTTCAATACGTTCTACTGGTTTATAACCATAGAAAAGAATGCGTGTTATCATTCTATCAAAAAGAAAGAAAGCTTCCTCAAAGGAAATACATGCTTGTTTTTTCAAATATAGCTTAACAACAAATAATGCTTTATTGGCTTGGTTGATTTGATGTTGGATAGTTTTACCCTAACCGAGGCAGGCACCAAAATATGTTCCTAAGTATTTATATGCAGGGCAGAAACCACCAAATAATTTCCCATTGACGACCATACTAAGAAATGCCTGCAAAACTGCATGAACAAAATTATTCTGTGAAACATTTCCCACTCCATGGACAGCAGACACACTGACATAACTCCCAATGGCAAAAAAATGTACTGTCATTCAACAATATTTCTTACTGGCATCACTTGAACATGTGCACCCCTCTGTTTGTAAACAAACCACTGCACCACTCCAGTCAGTAGCCCCCTCCGCCAGAGGTCTCACAACTGCACCGCACCTGTGCCTGGTCCTGAAAAAAAAAATGGCAGTAGTTTACAATGCCAGGAAAAAAATGGAAAAAAGCACTAATTTTCTCTCACTGAACTACATTCGTCTATAACAGCCGCTGATAGGCTGATTTAGTGGTTTGTGCCCTGCAGGTACTGCTTCTAATTTTTGGCCCTTGAAAAACCACCTTTCATTTTTCTTTATTTTACCGCCTCTCCTGAATACTACTATTTTCATCTTTTGGACATTTACTAGCATACCATACTGGCTGCAATATTTGTCTAAACTCTAATTCATAAATTTGTTTCTGTAACCCCCCAACAGTGTCTGAAATGCGTACAATGTCATCAGCATAAAGCAAAGACGTGGATTTGGAAATGCCTCATTTATGTAAATACCCTGACATCCAGCCTTGTTCAAACTATGATAAAATTCATTTATGAATAATGTAAATAGAAAAGGACTTAACATGCATCCTTGTCGAGTGCCCATGTTACATTTAAAATACTCAGTAAGGCCTAAATTTGTTAAAACACATGATTGCAATTGGGAATACATAGAGCGTAAAACTGTGACGACATGTCCATTTACCCGGTTTTTTGCAAGTACATACCATAATAATTTATATTGTTGAATGTCAGTTAATTATATTACTTATCTTTACCAGTAAATAAGAATTAAGCACCCTCAATGGATAAATTATATATATATATATATATATATATATATATATATATATATATATATATATATATATATATATAACATTGTCAGTTAATTTAAATTAGAGATATTAAGTAAGTTCCAGTGAAATGCATGTGTATCTGGAGTAGAAAATATAACATATATTTTATATTTTTCCCAGATTTAGCAGGACAAGGGGTGACTTGCATGTTGCTTGAAAATGACCCTCTACTTGGAATTAGTGTAATGAACATGTTTGGTTATGCCTTGAAACAATCCAGGAGGCCACTGCTGTATATAACTACACATAACCTACAAGAGTACGTATAAGATAGGTGTTGTCTCTCTTTGAAATTTGTTATTTCTGTCTGGATATAGTAGAATCTATTACACACCTTATATTTGAATGTAGTTCAAATTGCCATATGCTATATGTACTGGTAGAGAGCTGGTTACTTTATTTTTTTTGATTCAAGTAATTCATAACTTGACATTTCATTAACAACATTGTTATAGGTATTAGAACTGACAGTTAAGAACACAAATTAATCCATTAATAGTAGTTGTGAAATAATTGTTTACTCGTGATTCAAAAGGGGATCAAGCCAAATTTTTGCAGAAAAAGAATGCTTTTTGAAAGAAACTTATGCTATCTCCAGAAAAAAAAATTGTTTATGTATTATTTGCAGTATGTGGTAAGTTGTAAGTGTATTCTTGGCATCTTCTGTATACTTTGATTGTATGATTTGTATCTGTTTTTGTGTGTCTGTTCTTTGCTTTTGTCATTGAATTTGGAAAAAAGTCCCTCTCTCTCTCACACATCCTTCAATATCATATCACAAAATTCACATAAATTTTGTTTTATTATTTAAGTTATGAGTTGAGTCTGGAAACCATTTTTTCTGTGTTAATTCTTTAAGTTTGTCTATGAATTCTGAAAAAAGTGTCATTCTCTCACAAATAATAATAATATGGCAAAATTCACATAAATTATGGTTCTTTATTTTAGTTATTTCTTGATGCTGCAAACAGAAAGGATAATGCAGGAGGCAATGTCACAGCAAAAGCAAGTCATCCCTGTATATGGAGACATCACCAGTGAAGAACAGAGAGAATTACCTTTACCTTTGAGACATATGACTCCAATAGATAGCAGAGAGGAAGGGTTTTTGAAACATTTGTCAATGAGGATCAAAGGTAATATCCCTGAGTATTAAAATGTTATTTATTACAGTAACTGTCTCTGTCAGCTTACCATACATGTACTTGTTACCCTGAGTTTGATAGTTTGATATCACTGATATATTGACTTGTTTTTTTTTTCAAAATTTGTTATACGACCAGATGCAAGCACAACAAGCAAAGTTGCTGTTTGAAGAGGTGGGATGCTCCACCATTAAATATTATGAAGGAGATAAAATATTTTAAAAGTACCGTGGGTATATTTGCCTAGTAATAAATAACTGAAATATTCTGAATACTTTGTGATTTAAAAGTCAAACTTAGCTTGTTTTGTGGTGTCTTTTGAATCTTGAATTGGAACTGGCATAATAATTAGACACAGTTGACTTCTGTAATTATCTTCTGAGAGCAAATGAGATCTTGGCTACATCTGTGAATCAAATTGTGTATAAGATGAATATAATAAGTAAATAACTTGTGTATTTCTAGTGGAAGATATAGAATATGATGTATCCATAGTTTATCATACAAGAGACAAAATGGAGGTAGAACAACTATCTCAAGGTTTGTGGAAATGAGTAAAACTCATTTTAATACTTTGAACTAAGAAATGTTTTATGGCCATTCAACACGTAACATGTTAAGTTATAGTATAAAATTATTTCCTAATTACGATGATGTTGGAGGCAGGTCATATTGTTGAATGATAGTTAATTATATTACTTTTCTTTACCAGTAAATAAGAATTAAGCACCCTCAATGGATAAATTATATATATATATATAACATTGTCAGTTAATTTAAATAAGAGATATTAAGTAAGTTCTACTGCAATGCATGTGTATCTGGATAGAAATTATAGCATATATTTTATATTTTTCCCAGATTTAGCAGGACAAGGGGTGACTTGTCTGTTGATTGAGAGTGGGTTTCTACTTGGAATTAGATTAAAGGATATGTTTGGTTATGCCTTGAAACAATCCAGGAGGCCACTGCTGTATATAACTACACATTACCTGCAAAAGTATAAGCTGGGTGTTGTCTCTCTTTGAAATTTGTTATTTCTGTCTGGATGTGGTAGAATCTATTACACACCTTATATTTGAATGTAGTGCAAATTGCCACTGGTAGAGAGCTGGCTACTTAATTTTTTTGATTCAAGTATTTCATAACTTGAGATTTCATTAACAACATTGTTATAGGTATTAGAACTGACAGTTAAGAACACAAATTAATCCATTAATACTAGTTGTGAAATTATTGTTTACTTATGATTCAAAAGGTGATCAAGCCATATTTTTGCAGAAAAAGAATGCTTTTTGAAAGAAACTTAGGCTATCTCTAGAAAAAAAATTGTTTATGTTTTATTTGTAGTATGTGGTAAGTTATAAGACTAGTGTGTTCTTGGCATCTTCTGTGTACTTTGATTATAACTGTTTTTGTGTGTGTGTGTTTGTCTGTTCTTTGCTTTTGTCACCGAATTTTGAAAAAAAAGTCCCTCTCTCTCTCTCTCACACAAATAATAATATGGCAAAATTCACATAAATTGTGGTTCTTTATTTTAGTCATTTGTTGGAGCTGCAAGCAGAAATGATAATGCAGGAGGCAATGTCACAGCAAAAGCAAGTCATCCCTGTATATGGAGACATCACCAGTGAAGAACAGAGAAAATTACCTTTACCTTTGAGACATTTGATACCCATATATAGCAGAAAGGAAGGGTTTTTGAAACATTTGTCAATGAGGATCAAAGGTAATATCCCCGAGTATTAAAATGTTATTTATTACAGTGGCTTGTTAAGAGGTCAAACGCTGCATTTTATAGTACAAATGTCAAACTTTGCATAAATGTTCCTTGGGCCAAAAGAAAATTTTTTATCCAAAGAGACGCCCTCTATCGATACATTAATTAGCATAAATTATGCAAATTATGTGCCAAAATATATAATATTTCATATTTCCATTAATTTTTGGCCTAGAAACATGTATAGATTATTAAACCTGACTAAATTAGGGACAAGGAACCCTTTTTTGATCATTTGGAAGCAATTGGTGGCCATTTTGTGCCTCAAATCCAAGATGGCCGCCACCCGCCATTTTGAAAGTGGACATAATTTTGCTATTTTATGTTGAATTTTGAAGCGTTTGGTCTAGCTATACTTGATATATATATATCGATTCCTACTATTTTTGGGGTGCAAAAGTCATTTTTGATATTGTGATGGTGATAGTAGGTGATTTGAAGGAACAAAGAGGGTGTTTTAAGTACCTACCAAGATATGTGTGAACGCTGCAAAACCATGGATATTGATAACCCGTATTCAAATATATCTCAATGCAATTTTTTTGTTATATACTATCCATATTGGACTAAATTATGAGCAAAAAAACTCATTTTTACCATTACGGAGGCCATTGTGGCCGTTTTGTCCCTCAAATCCAAGATGGCCGCCAATAACTATTTTGAAATTGGGCATAATTCGCTATTTTGAAATTACATGTATTACATCTTTGTAAATGAGTAATATGTCGTTTTATATTATTTTCTGGTGCAGAATACATTATTTGTTTCATAAAATTTGTGCCTCAAATCCAAGATGACCCTCATACGCCTTTTTCAAATTGAGCATTATTCACCATTTTGAAACTACATGTATCACACCTTCAAAAGCGTGCCATACGTCATTTTTTTTATTATTTCCTGGTGCAGTATGCATTTTCGGTTTAAAATGTAAATAGAAACTTTTATAAGCCTCCAAATAAATATAGGATTCAGTCGCCGCATGGGCCTGCAGTTTATATGTACAATTAGTAATCCAATCAGTACAAAACTGCTTTTGCCCGATCTATAAAACAAGTGTCAGCAAACAAAATGGCTGAATTAAAGCAAAATAATACATCTTTCACCGCATGAGGATAATTGTTAGCCATTATTTTGATCAAAACCAAGTGTTGGTTGCATGCCGCTATTTTAATAATTTGGTGTAATTTATAACCTTTGAACTGTGGGCTTGTATTAGGTAAAATGGTACTATTATGGAGACTCAAAAGTAATTTTACGGTGCTAATTTGGTGACAGAAGATAATAAAAAGGTACCGTAATATAAGGTTGTAAAATAAATTCCAAGATGAGTTTCGTTGAGTCTGTTACAAAAATGTGGAACCCGAACCATATGCTCAAATATATCATCTAGATTTATCTTAAGTGACCATCCACTAAAAGATACTGAATAATTTAAAGGTAAGCAATAAATATATATACAAAGCAGTATTATATTATTAATCTTTTACTGGTCAATGTGAACCAAAAAGCCACATGTACATTTATGTCCCAGTCACTGGGGCTTGCATTTGCATGTTAAATATAGTCCAGAAGATTTGAAGGGTGAAAAATGTGTTGTCTTATAATACTATGGAACTTGGTTAGTTGTATTGATGCGAAAATGCCCGTGAAAGACAAGCTAATAAACTTTGCTTTGAAATAGCTCCAGATCTTGTCTGCAAAATCATCCAGCAGCACAGCAAAAAAAAAAAAAAAAAAAAAAAAAAAAAAATGCATGATCAGCTCTGGTAGGCCAATAAGACAACAGCCAGTAAGAATTGAGGTTTTGTTAGTGTCCTATGAGAAACAGCTAAACAATATATTAAAATCCAGTTTCCAGAGAAACATCAATGCATGAGAACATGTTGCATCAGAGGAAAGTGGTATCTTTACACAAAAGAAGGAATCTGCAAAACCAACTTGAAAGCAGCAGCTGCGCATGCGCAGGTAGGCAAGAGGGATAAAGCAAAAAAGTCGAGGAAGCAGCCTCTTTTCCTAGTTGACAGTGCCAGTGATCATTCCTAGCATAATTTGGCCAGACAAGTCATCTCACTACATGTACCAATAGAAATCCATAAGGCAACTACATAGTTCTCATTGTTTCCAATGGACGAACAAGCACAAAACATCTACAGTATATGACAACTACAGGAAAATTCATCTTGGAATCATCTTAAAACACCTTATGCCTTTTTATTATCCTCTGTCACCAGAATAACACCGGAAATTAATTATGTACTTCCAGAATAATAACAATTGATGTATTACGATCATATATGAAAGTCCAACAGCTCAAAAAGGTAAATTATGCCATCATTTTAAAATAGTGACAGGCTCTTGGAAATGAACAACAGAATAGCTAACAGTAGTCACCATAAAGTCGAATCAGCCATGCTGGTCTCTTGCACTTAATCTATGTCTGGCAAAACCATTTTATAATTGTTATATAACATATTTTTGCACAAATTTGACTTCAAGACGTATACAAGCGAAGGTGAAGACGTAAGCCTGTATTGGTGTTGGAGCCTTATAATATTTTCTTTTTGTATTATATCTCAGAAGAGATAAGACACGACTTCTACAACCCAAATGATAAGAAACGATGTATAACATGCTAGTGTAAGAGCAATAGCTTCAAATTGATGAGTTAAGCCTTACCCGTATTTCAAAATTGTGACTGGCGGCCATCTTGGATTTGAGGATCAAAATGGCTACCAATTGTCTCCAAAGCACCAAGTATGTGTTCTTTACCTTTAATTGAGACATTTTGGTCTCTGACGCTTGTTTCAAGCTCTTTAGGATTTAATAAAACATTTTGTACTAATTAGACTACATGGCACATGTAAGTCTATTTGACAACTTAACCCTACATGCATATTGATTTTGGAGGCTAAAATAGATTGTACTCACATTTCATGAAACAGATAATGTATTCTGCACCAGAAAATAATATAAAACGACGTATTTCTCATTTACAAAGATGTAATACATATAGTTTCAAAATAGCGAATTATGCCCAATTTCAAAATGGTTTTTGGCGGCCATCTTGGATTTGAGGGATAAAACGGCCACAATGGCCTCCATAATGGTAAAAATGTGTTTTTTTGCTCATAATATAGTCCAATAGCGATGGTATATAACAAAAAATTGCATTGAGATATATTTGAATACGGGTTATCAATATCCATGGTTTTGCAGCGTTCACACATATCTTGGTAAGCACTTAAAACACCCTCTTTGTTCCTTCAAATCACCTACTATCACCATAACAACATCAAAAATGACTTTTGCACCCCCAAAATAGTAGGAATCGATAAATATATCAAGTATAGTTAGACCAAACGCTTCAAAATTCAACATAAAATAGCAAAATTATGTCCACTTTCAAAATGGCGGGTGGCGGCCATCTTGGATTTGAGGCACAAAATTAATGTATCGATAGAGGGCGTCTCTTTGGATAAAAAATTTTCTTTTGGCCCAAGGAACATTTATGCCAAGTTAGACATTTGTACTACAAAATGGAGCATTTGGCCATTTTTTGGTCCTTAACAAGCCTACTACATGTACTTGTTACCCTGAGTTTGATAGTTTGATATCACTCATGTATTGACTTGTTTTTTTTTTTCAAAATTTGTTATACCACCAGATGCAAGCACAACAAGCAAAGTTGCTGTTTGAAGAGGTGGGATGCTCCACCATTAAATATTATGAAGGAGATAAAAAAATTTTTTAAAAGTACTGTGGGTATATCTGCCTAGTAATTAATAACTGAAATATTCTGAATACTTTGTGATTTAAAAGTCAAACTTAGCTTGTTTTGTGGTGTCTTTTGAATCTTGAATTGGAACTGGCATAATAATTAGACACAGTTGACTTCTGTAATTATCTTCCGAGAGCAAATGAGATCTTGGCTACATCTGTGAATCAAAGTGTGTATATAAGATGAATATAATAAGTAAATAACTTGTGTATTTCTAGGTGAAGATATAGAATATGATGTATCCATAGTTTATCATACAAGAGACAAAATGGAGGTAGAACAACTATCTCAAGGTTTGTGGAAATGAGTAAAACTCATTTTAATACTTTGAACTAAGAAATGTTTTATGGCCATTCAACACGTAACATGTTAAGTTATAGTATAAAATTATTTCCCAATTACGATGATGTTGGAGGCAGGTCATATTGTTGAATGTAAGTTAATTATATTACTTATCTTTACCAGTAAATAAGAATTAAGCACCCTCAATGGATAAATTATATATATATATATATATATATATATATATATATATATATATATATATATATATATATATATAACATTGTCAGTTAATTTAAATTAGAGATATTAAGTAAGTTCTACTGCAATGCATGTGTATCTGGAGTAGAAATTATAACATATATTTTATATTTTTCCCAGATTTAGCAGGACAAGGGGTGACTTGTATGTTGATTGAAAGTGACCCTCTACATGGTATGAGATTAAAGGATATGTTTGATTATGCCTTGAAACAATCCAGGAGTGTACTGCTGTATATAACTACACATCTGCTGCAGGAGTAAGTATAAGCTAGGTGTTGTCTCTCTTTGAAATTTGTTATTTCTGTCTGGATGTGGTAGAATCTATTACACACCTTATATTTGAATGTTAAGTGTAGTGCAAATTGTCATATGCTATATGCACTGATAAAGAACTGGCTTCCTTTATTTTTGATTTAAGTAATGCATAACTTGACATTTCATTAACAACAGTGTTATAGGCATTAGAAATGACAGTTAGAACACACAAATTAATCCATTAATAGAAGTTAATTGTGAAATAATTGTTTACTGTTGAACCCAAAGGGGAACAAGCCCAATTTTTGCAGAATAAGAATGCTTTTTGAAAGAAACTTATGCTATTTTTAGAAAAAAACTTTTTAAAATATATTTTTGTAGTATGTGGTAGGTTGTAAGAGTGTATTCTTGTCATCATTTATGAATTCTAATTGAAACTTTTTTCTATGTCAATTCTTCGTTTTGTCAATGAATTCTGAAAATGCTTTCTTTCTCTCCTACGTCATTTAATATGGCAAAATTCACATAAATTATGTGCCTTTACTTTAGTCCTTTTTGGAGGTATGAAGCAGAAAGGATAATGTATGTAGTAATGTCACAGCAAAAACAAGTCATCCCTGTATATAGAGACATCACCAGTGAAGAACAGAGAATAGAACCTTTGCCCTTGAGACATTTGATACCCATAGATAGCAGAAAGGAAGGATTTTTGAAACATTTGTCAATGAGGATCAAAGGTAATCTCTCTGAGTATTAAAAATACTGTTTATTACAGTGACTGTCGCTGTCTGCTTACCATACTTTTACTAAATTGTTACCCTGAGTTTCATAGTTTGATATCACTGATATATTGACCAGTTTTTTTCCAAAATTGATTGTGCCACCAGATGCAAACACTACAGGTAAAGTTGCTGTTGAAAGGGTGGGATGCTCCACCAGAAAATATTTTATTGAGGAGATAAATAAAACATTTAAAACTTTGGGAATGTCTGTCTTCCGTTGTAATTAATCACTAAAATATTTTGAATATTTTGTGATTAAAAAGTCAAACTCTGCTTGATTTTATGTAGTGATATCATTTGTGTGAATGAATTGGAACTGGCATAGTTTAGACCTGGTGGACTGTGATTATCTGCTGAGAGCAAATGGGATCTTGGCTACATCTGTCAATCAAAGTGTGTGAAAGATGAGTATAATAAGTAAATAACTTGTGTATTTCCAGGGGAAAAATATGATGTGTCCATTTTTTATGACAAAAGAGACGAAATGGAGGTAGAACAACTATCTCAAGGTTTGTGGAGATGAATATAACACAGTTTAATACTTTGAACTAAGAAATGTTTTATGGCCATTCAACATGTGACAATGAAGAAATAGATAAGAAATTATTTTCCAATCAATAGATGTTGGAGGCATGTCATATTGTTGAATGTAAGTTAATTATATTACTTACTACTAAATAAGAGGCATATTCTACGGGTAAATAATCTGTATTACATTTAATATAAATTTAATACATTAAGTAAGTTTTAAAGAAATGCATGTGTATCTGGAGTAGAAAATATAACATATTTTACATTTTCCCAGATTTAGCAGGACAAGGGGTGAATTGTATGTTGCTTGAAATTGACCCTCTACATAGAATGAGAGTAGAGGATATGTTTGATTATGCCTTGAAACAATACAGGAGTGTACTGCTGTATATAACTACACATCTGCTGCAAGCGTAAGTATAAGCTAGGTGTTGTCTCTCTTTGAAATTTGTTATTGTACCACCAGCGTTAGCGCTGGCAGTACACATGGTTTCGGTCTCGTCCGGATCGTTCCGCCGGCTCTGCCAGACGGCTACCGTTACCGCTTCTCCTCCTAGACGGTAAGGGCCCCCGTACCCGTCTCTTGGATTTAGGTCACCTATAATCTCAGCTCGTTCCACGTAAAATTTGGGCTTTGCCGGTATTGGGGTCTGGGTGTGGCACTCATTGCAATGCACCCTTGTCCAAAAATGGCAAAATTAAATGCTAATTATCTACCCTACGGAAGGGGTTATGGGAAAAATTTCTACAGACGGCTTTCCAAAAGTCATATGTGTAGATTTCAAATATGCCCTTGGATTTGACCTTTGACCTTTACTTCAAGGTCAAACGGGCCAAATTTTTCAAAAAAAATAATATTTTTTATGAAAAAAAATTTTTTTGCCCTGTTATTCAGACACCACACAGACTTAACCAATAATATTATTGGAAAGTATTACCCTTCAGGTCATCTTTCATCTCTGTGAATTTGGGGTCAATCGGTGCATTTTCACTGGAGTAACGGCCATAAGATGCCAAAACTGAAAACTGTCTCTAATTCGGGAACCGTTAATGCTAGAGACCCATTCTTTTTTGCATTTTGTAGAGCATGTAAAGCCCAACACTGGGGGTGGTCTCCCTTTTTTTGTATTCCAAACAGTTTTCGAGTTACGCTATCAAAAGGTACATATTGGTGGTGAAAGCAAAATGTGCAGTACGGTATAGTCAGGTGGCTCAGTCCAAATTTTTTCCAGAATTGTGCAATAGATGATAAAAGCATGAAACTTTCCCCGATGAATAACCATTGGGTGTTCATCTATTTTGGATCAGGGGGTTGACAAACACCCAATGGTCATTCATCGTGGAAAATTTCATGCTGTTATCATCTTTTGCACAATTCTGGATAAAATTTGGACTGAGCCGCCTGACTACTTTTCACCATGAACTAAACTTTGCATATTTTGCTTCCCTTTCATATCCAAAACTGGCAGAGATAGGTCCATAGTTACTATTGGACTTGAATAGGAAGTCATATACTGGCAATCTAAATGTGACCTTGAAATTGACCTTTGACCTACTTTTCACCATGAACTAACCTTTGCAAATTTTGTTTCCCTTTTATCTCCAAAACTGGCAGAGATAGGTCCATAGTTACTATTGAATTTGAATAGGAAGTCATATACTGGCAATCTAAATGTGACCTTGAAATTGACCTTTGACCTACTTTTCACCACGAACTGAACTTTGCAAATTTTGCTTCCCTTTTATCTCCCAAACTGGCAGAGATAGGTCCATAGTTACTATTGAACTTGAATAGGAAGTCATACACTGGCAATCGAAATGTGACCTTGAAATTGACCTTTGACCTTCTTTTCACCATGAACTGAATTTTGCAAATTTTGCTTCCCTTTCATATCCAAAACTGGCAGAGATAGGTCCATAGTTACTATTGAAGTTGAATAGGAAGTCATATACTGGCAATCTAAATGTGACCTTGAAATTGACCTTTGACCTTCTTTTCACCATGAACTGAATTTTGCAAATTTTGCTTCCCTTTCATATCCAAAACTGGCAGAGATAGGTCCATAGTTACTATTGAAGTTGAATAGGAAGTCATATACTGGCAATCTAAATATGACCTTGAAATTGACCTTTGACCTACTTTTCACCATGAACTGAACTTTGCAAATTTTGCTTCCCTTTTATCTCCAAAACTGGCAGAGATAGGTCCATAGTTACTATTGAAGTTGAATAGGAAGCCATACACTGGCAATCTTAATGTGACCTTAAAATTGACCTTTGACCTACTTTTTACCATGAACTGAACTTTGAAAATTTTGCTTCCCTTTCATATCCAAAACTGGCAGAGATAGGTCCATAGTTACTATTGAACTAGAATAGGAAGTCATACACTAGCAATCTAAATGTGACCTTGAAATTGACCGTTGACCTACTTTTCACCATGAACTGAACTTTGCAAAGTTTGCTTCCCTTTTATCTCCCAAACTGGCAGAGATAGGTCCAAAGTTACTTTTGAAGTTGAATAGGAAGTCATATACTGGCAATCTTACTGTGAAATTGACCTTTGACCTACCTTTTGATGAACTTTTGATATTTTTTTTTGCATATTTTGAAAATTCTTGTTGATTTCATTTTTACAGCTTGTCAAGCAAAAGACTGGTGGCTGTGTCCCTTATTTTGTGTATGTGGGGGTCTATACGAATGCGCTTGCTCCAGCTGGTGGTACAATATTGGGAGGCGGTATCGCCTCTCTGATCCTCTAGTTTCTGTCGGGATGTGGTAGAATCTATTACACACCTTATATTTGAATGTAAAGTGTAGTGCAAATTGCCATATGCTATATGTACTGGTAGAGAGCTGGCTACTTTATTTTTGATTAAGTAATGCATAATTTGACATTTCATTAACAACAGTGTTATAGGCATTAGAAATGACAGTTAAGAACACACAAATTAATCCATTAATAGAAGTTAATTGTGAAATTTTTGTTTAATGATGAACCCAAAGGGAACAAGCCCAATTTTTGCAGAATAAGAATGCTTTTTGAAAGAAACTTATGCTATCTTTAAAAAAAACTTTTTAAAATATATTTTTTGTAGTATGTGGTAGGTTGTAAGAGTGTATTCTTGGCATCATTTATGAATTTTAATTGAAACTGTTTTTTTTTTCTATGTCAATTCTTCGTTTTGTCAATGAATTCTGAAAATGTCTTTCTCTCCTACATCATTTAATATGACAAAATTCACATAAATTATGGTCCTTTATTTTTGTCCTTTTTGGAGGTATGAAGTGAGAATGTTAATGCATGAAGCAATGTCACAGCAAAAGCAAGTCATCCCTGTGTATGGAGACATCACCAGTGAAGAACAGAGAAAATTACCTTTGCCCTTGAGACATTTGACTCCAATAGAAAGCAAGAAGGAAGGATTTTTGAAACATTTGTCAATGAGGATCAAAGGTAATATCCCTGGGTATTAAAATTTCATCTATTTAAGTAACTGTCTTTGTAAGTTTACCATACTTGTACTTGTCACTCTGAATTTGATATCACTGATATATTGACTAGTTTTTCCACATTGATTGTACCACCAAATGCAAACACAACAGGCAAAGTTGCTGTTTGAAAGGGTGGGATGCTCCACCAGAAAATATTCTATTGAGGAGATAAATAAAACATTATAAAACTATGGGAATGTCTGCCTTGTAATTAATCACTAAAATATTCTGAATATTTTGTTATTTAAAAGTAAAACTATGTTTGTTTTTATGAAGTGATATCATTTGTGTGAATAAATTGGAATTGACATATAATTAATTTAGACATAGGACGATTTAATAACTGTGCCCTTGCAGGGACAATGATGGGGAGGCGTGTGAGAGGCAAAGAGCCTATTACAGGATTAAGCAGTCTTCCTTTCATGTACTGTAGGTCTGCCATATTTAGGTTGTGGCCTAGCTAGCACTTGAGTCTTAGTATATTGAATCATCCCATAGCAGACTTTTGTGATTATCTGCTGAGAGAAAATGGGATCTTGACTATATCTGTCAATCAAAGTGTGTGCAAGATGAGTATAATAAGTAAATAACTTGTGTATTTCCAGGGGAAGATATAGAATATGATGTTTCCATTTTTTATGATGGAAGAGATGAAATAGAGGTAGAACAACTATTTCAAGGTTTGTGGAGAATAGTATAACTCATTTTAATACTTTGAACTAAGAAATGTTTTATGGCCATTCAACATGTAACATGTAAAGTTATAGTATAAAAATTATTTTCCAATCACATACATGTTGGGGGCAGGTCATTTTGTTGAATGTAAGTTACTTATGTGTACCAGTAAATAAGAAGCACCCTCTATAGATAAATGATATATATATATGACATTGTCAGTTAATTTAAATTGAGTAAGTT
Organism: Lingula anatina; assembly: GCF_051362555.1. Taxonomy (NCBI): domain Eukaryota; kingdom Metazoa; phylum Brachiopoda; class Lingulata; order Lingulida; family Lingulidae; genus Lingula; species Lingula anatina. Next base: position 18,423,977 of record NC_141776.1, on the reverse strand, counting down.
CCGGTGAAATGCATGTATATCTTGAGTTGAATATATAACATATTTTACATTTTTTGCCAGATTTAGCAGGACAAGGGGTGACTTGTATGTTGATTGAAAGTAACCCTCTACATAGAAATAGAGTAGAGGATATGTTTGGTTATGCCTTGAAACAATCCAGGAGTGTACTGCTGTATATAACTACACATTATCTGCAAAAGTAAGTATAAGCTAGGTGTTGTCTCTCTTTGAAATTTGTTATTTCTGTCTGGATGTGGTAGAATCTATTACACACCTTATATTTGAATGTAAAGTGTAGTGCAAATTGCCATATGCTATATGTACTGGTAGAGAGCTGGCTACTTTATTTTTGATTTAAGTAATGCATAATTTGACATTTCATTAACAACAGTGTTATAGGCATCAGAAATGACAGTTAAGAACAGACAAATTAATTTATTAATAGCAGTTGTGAAATAATTGTTTACTCAAGATTCAAAAGGGGATCAAGCCAAATTTATGCAGAATAACAATGCTTTTTGAAAGAAAGTTATGCTATCTCCAGAAAAAAAATTGTTTATGTTTTATTTGTTGTATGTGGCATGTTTTAAGACTAGTGTATTCTTGGTATCTTCTGAATACTTTGATTATTACTGTTTTTTTAGTGTGTGTGTGTTTGTTCTTTGCTTTTGTCATTGAATTTTGAAAAAAAGTCCATCTCTCTCACACACACACCTTTTAATATGGCAAAATTCACATAAATTATGGTCCTTTATTTTTGTCCTTTTTGGAGGTATGAAGCAGAAAGGATAATGCATGAAGCAATGTCACAGCAAAAGCAAGTCATCCCTGTGTATGGAGACATCACCAGTGAAGAACAGAGAAAATTACCTTTGCCCTTGAGATATTTGATGCCCATAGATAGCAGAAAGGAAGGATTTTTGAAACATTTGTCAATGAGGATCAACGGTAATATCCCTGAGTATTAAAATGTTGTCTATAACAGTAACATCTCTGTCAGCTTACCATACATGTACTTGTCACCCTGAGTTTGATGGTTTGATATCACTTCTATATTGGCTAGTTTTTCCACATAGGTTGTACCACCAGATGCAAACACAAAAGGCAAATTTGCTGTTTGAAGGGGGGAATGCTCCACCAGATCTACATGTATTATCTACTATTGAGGAGATAAAAATATGTTAAAACTATGGGTATATCTGCCTAGTAATGAATATCTAATATGAATTGGAATTGACATAATTTAGACATGGTGGACCTTGTGATAATCTGCTGAGAGCAAATGGGATCTTGGCTACATCTGTCAATCAAGGTGTGTGCAAGATGAGTATGATAAGTAACTAACTTGTGTATTTCCAGGGGAAGATATAGAATATGATGTGTCCATAGTTTATGATAGCAGAGACACAAAAGAGGTAGAACAACTATCTCAAGGTTTGTGGAGATGAGTATAACTCAGTTTAATACTTTGAACTAAGAAATAGTTTATGGACATTCAACATGTCACAAAGTTATTGTAAAGAAATAATTTCCCAATCCTATGGATGTTGGAGGCAGGTAATATTGTTGAATGTAAATTATTTAATATATCACTTACTACTTAATAAGAAGCACATTTGAGAGGTAAATGATATAATTCAATATGATTCAATAATTTAAATTGAATACATTAGGTATGTTCCAATGAAATGCATGTATATCTGGAGTTGAATATACAGTGGCAGATTTAGAGGGGGAGTTGGGGGGTCCCCTTGGATTTCTGGTCCCCTCTTCAAATTGGAATTTTGACTAGCTCAATCATAGTTCTAAACCATACCAAATTGCACCATTCATCCTTTAACGCCATGTTGACGGTTGGGGGGGGGGGGGGGGGGGGTGGCTTTGCATCTGCCCACCCCCTTCAAATAATCCTGGATTCACAACTGATATATAACATATATTTTACATTTTATCAGATTTAGCAGGACAAGGAGTGACTTGTAAGTTGATTGAAGATTGCTCTCTGCTTAGTATAGGAATATCATTGAGGTTTACATTTAGTAACCCCTTGAAGTCACCCAGGAAAATACTGCTGTATATAACTACACATTACATGCATGAGTAAGTATAAGTTGTTTCTCTTTGAATTATGTTATTACTGTCTGGGTGCTGTAGAATCTATTACACACATTAGGCTGCATTCACATTGAGTTGAGCCATGTGAATGTGGCCTTACATTTAAATGTAAAGTGTAGTGCAGATTGCCATATGCTTTATGCACTTTTAGAGAGTTAGCTACTTTATTTTTGATTAAGTAATGCATAACTAGACATCTCATTACTTAAGGTTATTGGGTATTTGAACTGAAAGTTCAGAACAGACCAATTAATTTATTAAAGTCATAATAACTCTTCGTTTTGGCCAAAATTTGGATTTTCCTGGAGTAAATGGCAATTTTCCCGTACTTACCAATGGTCAACGACCCCATTCCTGCATTCGAAGTTAGTCAAGGTTTTTTTTCCTAAACGTTTGGTTTTTTCTCTTAAAGTCATAATAACTCTTCGTTTTGGCCAAAAATACGATTTTCCTGAAAAAAACGGCAATTTTCCCGACCCCATTCCTGCATTCAAAGTTAATCCAGGGTTTTTTCCTAAATGTACTTTTTTTGTTAAAATCTCTTAAGAGATTTTAACTGACGGAGCCCTCTCTGACATTGCATAGTCATGCGATATCGAGCGAAAGTTTCTGGTGACCTACTTAAAACCACGGGAAAAGCAGACAACAACAACACTATATAACACTAATATAAGATTCATAAGATATATTTATCTTATTGCTCAAAATGCAATTATATCTACAATGTGTGCAATTCTGGGCTTTTCGTTATCCAATGCACTGTACAAAAACTCGCAACTTACATCTGAGGATTGCATCAATGCATTTCCCGCCATGTTATTTTGGTTTCGAATGAATGCGAGAATCCGCGTGACACCTCAACCTCATTGGCAAAGGATGCCTTGACGACCATGAAAAAAGGCATTGAAAGCCCTAGTGACAAGCACAGATTTTAGTTTTACTACAATAACACTTGTTTTAGTGGGAAAATGCAATAGAATATATTTCCATGCGTGGTTTTCAATGTATTTCTTGCGGAATTTTGAGTCTCAAAGGAAGAGTTATTATTGCTTTAAGAGATTTTAACTGACGGAGCCCTCTCTGACATTGCATACGGTAAAGTCTTGAAAATTTCGTCGGCAGATGATTTTCCGCTGACGTAATTTTTTCACTTTGAAAACTTCGTCGACCTTGAAAATGAGGTACTCGATAATTTTTGAAAAGATCGTCTCCTAATATGGCCGCGTTGTCCAGCTCAAACATGAAGGTAATGCATCAGTTGATTCAAGACAATAATACGATCAGGATATCATTGCCAATAACACTCTCAATGGGAAATAGGAACAATAGTGCGCCCCTGCGAGAGGTTACTCACAATATAGATGGTTTAGATGTGAATTCCCGTTCTCAACTGCGGGTACGTCGGCCTTTTGTCTTTAGTTTCATTATTATTACCTGGCTTAAGGTGCGTTTCCAAGCCAGTAAATAGAAGTCAAAGGCTCTTTGTCAGTTGTAACACCATAATTGTTATCGATGGCTGTCCTAAATGAGGAAGACACAATGAAAAAACCAAGATATTATCTCGAAGGGAAATGTATCTGTCACTTCTATTCATGTCCAGTGTGCAATTTAAGACCATTTAATGATCACCTAGCTCATAAACATGGACATCATTCGCGATCCAAATGGGACGAGAAGGCAATTTTCATATCTTCAGCGGAGAATCGTTTGTGTAACATCGTCAGCAGATCGTTTGCAATCCAAGCAAGACAAGGAGGTAATTTTTATCATATTTGTAGCAGACTCCGTTGGCATAAGAACATCAGTGGGAGATTGTTTGCAATTCGAGCGAGATGAAAAGGCAATTTTCATATCTTCGGAAAGAGATCGTTCGCTATGTAAGCAAGAATAAAAATGCAATTTTCATATTAGTTCAAGGGACTCAGGAACTTTGTTCATGGAAGATCGTTAGCGGGAGATCATTATTTTAAACCCCTCCCCCTTTGAATTTTTAAAATAATATATATTTTCATTTTATCTTTAACCCCTACCTCCCCTGCTCACGGCATATCTTCAGCGGAGAATCGTTCGCGTAATATTGGCAGGACTTTGTTCGTGTAAGATCATCAGAGGGAGATCGTTCACGATTGAGCGAGACGGGAAGGCAATTTTCATGTCTTCATCGGGAGATAGTTTGCGATGTAAGCAAGAATAAAATGCAATTTTCAGATTAGTTCAAGAGACTTAGGAACTTTGTTCGTGGAAGATCGTCAGTGGGAGATCAGTATTTTACCCACCCCCACCCCCTCTGGATTTTAAAAAAAAATTTTTTTTCATTTTATCTTTAAGCCCCCCCGCTTCCCCGCTCACGGCGCTTGGAAAATTTGGATTAATATTTTAGGAACTTACAGATGGTAATTTTAGAAGGCCTGACACCGAATCCTGGGAAAAGCCCTGCATGCAACAAACGTTGGCAAGGGCGTAATTTGTTACATAGGCCGCGCCCAGTTTATAATGCAAGGTTGCAATTAGGCTTATCTTGATCCCTCCCCTCTATCAAGAGGTATGTTTGTTACCGAAAAGACAATTCTCAACATACTTTTCGAGTAAATTAATATGATTTTATTGAGATGCACTAATAAATAGATTATTATTTACCACCAGGAAATGACTTAGGAAGTAGTGATAAATATCGCACAATAAATGAGGGACAAGGATAAAAGCCGGTAAGGATAAAAGCTCGAAAGTCGAAGTTTTGACAATTTCGTCATACCAACTAGTCGGGGAGACGTAATTTTTGAAAAATTAGTCGGATTTACGAAAATGAAAATTTTAATGAATTTTTAAGCGACGAAATTTTCAAGACTTTACCGTAGTCACACGATATCAAATGCAATTAAATCTACAATGTGTGCAATTCTGGCGCCATATGATATTTTGGTCTCGAATGAACGCAAGAATCCGCGTGACACCCCAATGTCATTTGCGAAGGTTGCCTTGACGACCGTGAAGAAAGGCATCGAAAGCCCTATTGACAAGCACAGATTTTAGTTTTACTACAATGACAGCCGTTTTAGTAGTAAAATGCAATAGAATATATTTCCATGCGTTGTTTACAATGTATTTCTTGCAGAATTTTGAATCTCAAAGGAAGAGTTATTATTGCTTTAATTCTATTTCGTTTCCATACAAATGAGGTCATACGAGATTCCCGTTTTATGCGAGAGCACATGCGCACTTGCGCATATCTTCACTTCCGGTTTCTTGTCGAGCAAGCACAGCACGTGAGGCCAGAGAGCGGCACAAAACTCAATGAATACTATGGCTGATAAGGTCGGAAATAGACCAAAAGTTACAAAATGCCGCAGGGCCACAAAAATCTTCCGACGGGAAGTCAAAAGAAGTGGTGACGCATCACAATTTCTAACACGGAATCAAACATTGACGCAGAATAACGTTAATGAGAGAAATGAAAATGGCGCGTCAACGAGTACCGATAATGCCACGACTGTGGTGGGAAAATCAGTGCAGCATTAGAATAAATAACTGGCTCACTGAAGAATATGAAACGTAATATTAAGAAGCAAATGGAGGATTTTACAAAACAAAATCAGGTATGAATATCCTTCTCATGTTTATTAAGAAGAGTAAATGTCTGACGACACGTCTGTGTTTACTAGTAGTGAAGAGTAAATCTCTGACGACACGTTAGTGTTTACAAGTAGTGAAGACCAAATCTCTGACGACACGTCTGTGTTTACTAGTAGTAGAAAATATCTGACGACACGTCTGTGTTTACTAGTAGTGAAGAGCAAATCTCTGATGACACATCAGTATTTACTAGTAGTGAAGTGCAGAATTCAGATTACTGGTTGATATGGCAGACGCTGCCCATGAAGTTGATACATGTAAGATAAATGATAATAATGAAAATAAATTAGAGGAATAATTTTACCAGGAAAATGATGAAAAATTGACTCCTTCTAACTGTGAAGGTTTGAAACCAATAATAATAAATGAGGGAGAAATGGCCTAGCATCTGTCATGATGCTGAATCATAAGATTGAAGGTTTCACAGAGTGAACATTTAGTTAAAAGGGTGATTTCTCCTTGACACTTGAAATAAACAAACTCATTAGTAAATGAGATTCATATACTAAAGAATCTGGAAGAAGATTTTGAAGAATTATTTTATGATGCTATGAATGCATTTCGAGCATTTAGTTGCACAAACTTTAAACTTTGTTCAAGAAGGGAAGAGGTTTTAAGACCTCACATAGATAAACTATACATATACATTTATGTGAAAATTCCATCCCAGGTACCAATAGGTTTGGTGGGGATGAAATAGTAAAAAGAATCAGTTACATGGAAATAGAATGAATTATCAAGTGTCTAAGACACTGGTCCATCAAATTCTGGGACTCCCAGAGGAAGCAGAGTTATCATGTGAGCTAGGGGAAGATATTTCCTTAGAGCAATGGATGTGCAAAAGAAATGGCACTAATAGAGGTCATATTAGGACTTTTCACAGGCAATAGGATGCAAAAAGTTCAGCATCATTGGATGTAGAAGTGTTGAAGGAAAATTTAAAGTATGTCTTCAACATAACATTGCTACTAGAATATTCCAGTGGGAATTGTTAACTTCTGATGCTTGGGTGTTACAGACTGTTATAAGTCTAAGATTGACGTTTATGGATGATTACATCCAAAACAGACAACACCAATGAAAGAAATAAGATTCAAAGAATCTGAAGAAAATTTTATTGATACAGAAGTTTCAACATGTTTACATAAGTTGTCATTGTTGAAACACATAATAAGAGGACAAATTTGTCAATACAATATATATACTAGGCCTAAAAGATGGCACAAGATGGATAATATTAATGTTTAACCTTTGAATAGGTTTATGAAGTACCATAAGTTTGAAATGGATACTTTGAAGACAATTAAAATTTATATGTCATAAAGAGTTCATGGCATGCATAGATTCAGAAATGCATATCATATGCTAAGAATTTACAGAGCATCAGAAATTTCTCAGATTTGAGTGGAGAAATAAATCATACATTCTGCCCTAAAATGTGGCTATTCAGATGTTCTGGAGCATTTAAAACTTATGAAAGCCATTATGTGCAACATTAAAAAGGAAAGGAATAGTATGATATCATACGTAGATGACATTTATATACTAGATAGTTCAGAAAATGAATGTCTTTGGGCAGTGAAAGAAGCTGTCAAGTTTTTCAAAACTTGTGGGGTTTTGATCCATGAAGAAAAGTTTGTATTATAATAAATCCCAACTCAAGAAATTGTATTTTGGGATTTGAAAATAAATTCTGAAAACATGACTGTGCAACTTGCCAACAAAAAAGAAAGAAGTACATAAAGAAAAGATTGATGTTTTTATAACAAGAGATGACGCATCTATTAGAGACACAGCAAAAATATTAGAAAAATATCAATGTCATGTTTGCACGAGTCTGTTATGGACAGTTGCATTATAGGAACTAGAGAGAGGAAAAATTAAAGCATTAAAAGAAAATAAAGATGATTATGAAGCTGTAATGGATTTTACAGATAAAGGAAGTAGACCTAGAATGGCGGTCTAGAAATATTTTTATATGCAACATGTAAAATTTATCATGGCAATGCACAGATCGAAATTCAATCGAATGCTTCTCCTTTAGCATGGTTAGATGAATGTAGAAATATGAGAATTGGTGGATTCTTTACTGAAGAATTTTATTCTGTCATGATAATTTTAATGCATTTGAATTGCTTGTTATAAAATGGCATTACATGCCTTAATTCAAAATATCGAAGGAAAGATATGATAATACTACTGCAGTTGCATATATTACACGTGAGGTTTTGAAATCCTCATGATCAATTTGTGATGAAATAGTATCACAAATAGAGGAAAAAAAAAAAAATCATTACATTGAAAATGATATATGGCTTACTGCTAATTATTTGCCTGGAATATAAAATGTAAAGGCATATAAGGAATCAAGAAATGTGAATATTACAACTGAATGGTCACTAAATATTATGTATTTAAAAAGTGACAGATATATTAGCTATGCCACATATAAATTTTATAAGATCAAGATCAAATAGCAAATGAGGAATATTTGCTGCTTGGAAACCAGAACCTGGTACTGAATACAACAATGTTTTTGATATCTTAGGAGAATGTATTCCTCCTTTTCAGTCTGATGCTCAGGATAATCAAGAAGTTCTGGGAAAGATCAGGCAGATGCTTAAGTTGTGATACCTTTATGGTTGACGCAAGCATGGCTCAATTAATTTAAAGGAAATATTCACTAGAAGATATTCCTATTCTTTTACTGCCAACAACAACAGTATTAACATCTTTTCTCACCAGAAAGGGGTGACACACCCAATAGGAGACTGTGTGAAATTTTTGGCATGCAAAGTATCACGAAAACTGTCAAGTCAGATAGAATTACAGAGAAAGCTATTGAAGTCATATTTAAAGCATGTAAAATCTTATTTAAAGCATGTGCAAAAAACCACTATTCAGTCTATATTAAAAAATGAAGAATGTTTTCAAATAAAGTGAAGGTCGTTTTGAATATAGACCAACTACAGCAATGTGCTAGACTTTTAAGTACATCTCTATGAAGATGGCTCAAATAACAGTGCTATAGACACTGCTAGATATGCATTATCAACAACTATTGGCATTGTTGCTTCGACGGTTGGGAGACATCCTTAGATTATATGGTTCTTGAAAGGAGTTTTTAACACTGACCCAGTGCACCCAGATATCAGAAAGTTTGACATGTATCAATTGATTAACATAACTTAAGAAAACTGTCACCAGTAAGACAGTTATCATTGAAAGATTTTTTTTTTTTTCAATGAAGTTTATCATCCTCATGTCTCTTACATCTGCACAAAAAGATTTTGTGCATTTATTGAAGTTCAGAGAGTTAGAACTTCACAAAAACTGTTTTATTTAAAATCAAAGAAACTTTGAAACAGTTCAAGACCAGGTGTTGGTACAATAACATTTACATTTTTATGGTACCCCCTAAATAGGGGATTGCATACATTGATATGTGTTAAAGAATATTTGAAAAGAACAAAACCATTAATAAATGGACAAAACCATTAATAAATGGCAAAGTAGGAAAAAAAAAAATTATTAGTTATTGAAAGCCTTAATTCATCCGTTTCAAGAGATACAATATCAAGATGGATTCGGATGTTGATGCACCAAGCATGTGTATAAGAATCATTTAAGGCTCATTCAACCCAAGCTGCAGCAGTGTCAGCAGCATAATTTCCCGTATATGATATTCTTAAAAGCAGCTTGATGATTTTCAAGCAAAGCTTGCTAAGTACTACAATAAACCTGTTTAAGGGAAAGAATTTTCTAAAGCAGGTTGAATAATTGGAAAAGTTATGTAGTATTATATTTTGAGCTAAACTTGCTCTCGTGACCAGCAAGCTTCGAACTGTGAAGATATGCGCAAGTGCGCATGTGCTCTCGCATAAAACGGGAATCTCGTATGACCTCATTTGTATGGAAACGAAATAGAATTCAAAAATTAAATGAGATTTATTGAAATTTAATTGAAATTCTATGAAGTTTCTAATACAAATGAGAGGTCATACGCCAACCCACCTCCCCTATTCCACAGCAAAAAAGGGGGAGGGGGGGGAGTGCCTGGTTTACATAGAAACATGTAAAACCACAATTATGGGTTGATATTTATAATGAACCTAAGATAACTTATGTTATCATGTAAAAAATCATAACCATATTTATGGGTTGATTTTTATAATACACCTTAGATAATTTTTATATTATCTGAGAAACATATAAGGAATTTATATTCCTTTTGTTGTATAGTGGTATTATAATTGCAACAAATTTCTGAGTTGCAATGCTGGTCACTCGAGATAGTGACTATCGTGCGCATGTGCTCTCGCAAAAACGGAAATCTCGTATGACCTCTCATTTGTATTAGAAACTTCATAGAATTTCAATTAAATTTCAATAAATCTCATTTAATTTTTGAATTATACTTGTAAAATCACAATTTACTCATGATTCAAAAGGAGATCAAGCCCAATTTTTGCAGAATAAGCATGAATTTTGATAGAAACTTATACTATTTTTATATAAATTTTTGTCTTTTTTTTTTTTTTTTTTTTTTTTTTTGTAGCATGTAGTAGGTTATAAGTGTATTCTTGGCATCTTCTGTGTACTTAAATTGCAACTGTTTTTTTTTCTGTGTTAATTGTTTTGCTTTTTTCAGTGAATTCTGAAAAATTCCCCCCTCTCTCTCTTTCTCACCCATCTTTTAAAATTGCAAAATTTACATAAATTATGGTTAATTGTTTAAGTAATGGGTTGAGGAGGGAAACAGAAAGGATAATAAAAGAGGCAATGTCACAGCAAATACAAGTCATCCCTGTATATGGAGTAAACAGGAAAGAAAGGAGAGAATTTTTGGTACCTCTGGCCTTGACACATTTGATTCCCATAGAAATCGGAAAGGAAGGATTTTTGAAACATTTGTCAATGAGGATCAAAGGTAATCTCTCTGACTATTAAAAATGCTGTCTATAACAGTAACATCTCTGTCAGTTTACCATACATGTACTTGTCATCCTGAGTTTGATAGTTTGAAATCACTTTTATATTGGCTAGTTTTTCCACATAGATTGTACCACCAGATGCAAACACAACAGGCAAATTTGCTGTTTGAAAGAGTGGGATGCACCACCAGAAAATATACTATTGAGGAGTTTAATAAATTTATTTTTAGCACTATGGGCAAATCTGCTTAGTATTTAATAACTAAAATATTTTGAATATTTTGTGATTTAAAAGTCAAACTAAGCTTGTTTTGTGTAATGATATCTTTAGTGTGAATGAATTGGAACTGGCATAATAAAGATCAAAATTAATGTGATTGTGCACTTTTGTGATAATCTGCTGAGAGCAAATGGGATCTTGGCTACATCTGACAATCAAAATGTGTGCAAGATGAGTATGATAAGTAAATAACTTTCCAGGGGAAGATATAGAATATGATGTGTCCATACTTTATAATAGCAGAGACGAAATGGAGGTAGAACAACTATCTCAAGGTTTGTGGAGATGAGTATAACTCAGTTTAATACTTTGAACTAAGAAATAGTTTATGGACATTCAACATGTCACAAATTAAAGTTATTGTAAACAAATAATTTCCCAATCCTATGGATGTTGGAGGCAGGTAATATTGTTGAATGTAAATTATTTAATATTAATTACTTACTACTTAATAAGAAGCACGTTTTACAGGTAAATGTTTTAGATTTCCGTTAATTTAAATTGAATACATTAAGTATGTTCCAATGAAATGCATGTATATCGAGTTGAATGTATAACATATATTTGACATTTTATCAGATTTAGCAGGACAAGGGGTGACTTGTATGTTGATTGAAGGCGACTCTCTACTTGAAATGAGATTAAAGGAGATGTTTGATTATGCCTTGAAACAATCCAGGAAAATGCTGCTGTATAAAACTACTCATTATGAGTAAGTGTAATGTGTCTTTTTTTTTTTTATTTTGTTATTTCTGTCTGGCTGCTGTAGAATCTAAAATTACACATGCATTTATATTTGAATGTAAAGTGTAGTGCAAATTGCCATTTGCTGTATTTTGGGCATAATAACAAAGGGACTGGTAACGTGAAGCAAGTAGAAAGGATAATTGGCTTAATGCGAGCTCTCGGTGAAACCATGTGCATTTGGATCACGTGACCTTCTGTACAGGTAGCGAGCGTATAGCAGATGTCGATGACTTTTTGTGTCATTTGGACAGGTAGATTGCGATAACTTGAGGCAGTCCTTAGGGTGGATGAGACAATAAACTTACCGAGATTAAGTATAAGTTCAATTTGTTCTATCAATTTGGAAACTATGTGAGAATTTGATATGTTTATTCATGGAGGAATTCAAAATGCCCTATGTGGTAAAGGCAATCTTGTTTGTTGCCGTAAAATAAGCATTCAAAGTTGTATAATTGTAGTGTAGCCTACTTGTTTTTAGATTGTACCACCAGAGGAATAGGAATATATTTCTTGTGTCGAAATTTTCTCTCTATGTGAGAAATTAGCTTGAGATGCAGCAATAATGAAACCTTAAATCGTGTCTTGAATTAAAATGATGCAATTTCTCTCCGATTTCTTAGGCTCGCTGAAATTTCTTTTAGGCTGGTATTTTTTATGTATCTTTTAAATAAAGATGACATCAACGCTGCTGTGTACTTTATATATAGCTTCATGCTACTTGCTAAAATCTGCTCAATTTTGGGGGATGATAATTAATATTTTTTACTCTCAATATCGGCTCTCGTTGCAATATGGCACCACACATGCATTCGTGACACACAAAAAATGCACCCGTGTTGCCTTTTAATATCCCTTTATCAAATTTGACATATATACTGTTGTTAACTGTATGTATGTGTTCTTGTTACCAGCTATATAATGTCTGCTCAAATTTTGGATGCTAATTAATATTTTTTTTTACTCTCAATATCGATTTTCGTTGCAATATGGCACCACACATGCATTTGTGACACACAAAAATGCGCTTGGGGTGCTTTTAATATCCTTTTATCAAAGTTGACATCAACACTGCTGAACTGTATATATATATTCATGTTACCATTGTCTGCTCAGATTTGGGGATGTTAATTGATAATTCTTTCACTCTCAATATCGGCTCTCTTTAGAAAATAACATGACACATAAATCAGCTGATACATTGCTTTAAAACCAATACTATATCAGCTCAACATAGAGCAATACAATCGTGGACACGATAACAAGTTCAGACAAATGCCAGAACCCGTTTTTATGAGGTAACAGGAAAAAGATACCGAAAACTGGAAACAAATTTCCGCCTGTTGATGCAAGCCTATGTGCTTGCAACTGCAAGATGGCAGTGATGCTGTATTATAGCAATCACAAGGGTCCTCGAGAAATTGCGTTATCAATGCCACAGAACAATAGAAATTCACTGATGCACAACCTTGATAATAAGCTGTTCAGGCTCCCATGGAGCTATCAGAACTGCTTATCTGAGACAAAGGGCAAATGTTTACCCGAACACAGATGTCTTTAAAGGAAGATGACACATTTCCTGTCCCTTTTTAATTTTGTCTATCGCTATATATACTGGTAGAGAGCTGGCTACTTTATTTTTGATTTAAGTAATGCATAACTAGATATCTCATTAACACACTTAAGGTTATCGGGCATTAGAAATGACAGTTAAGAACAGACCAATTAATTTATTAATTATAGTTGTGAAATCACTATTTACTCATGATCCAAAAGGGGATCAAGCCCAATTTTTGCAGCATGAATTTTGATAGAAACTTATACTATTTTTATAGAAAAAAAAAACTTTTTTGTTTGTCTTTTTTGTAGCATGTGGTAGGTTGTAAGTGTATTCTTGGCATCTTCTATGTACTTTAATTACAACTGTTTTTTTTTCTGTGTTAATTCTTTGTTTTTGTCAGTGAATTCTGGATAAGTCTCTCTCTCTCCCTCTCTCTCTCTCTCTCTCTCTCCATCTCTCGCATCTGTTAATATGGCAAAATTTGCATAAATTATGGTTCATTATTTAAGTGCTGAGTTGAAACGGGAAACGAAAAGGATAATGGATGAGGCAATGTCAAAGGAAAAACAAGTCATCCCTGTATATGGAGACATCACCAGGAAAGAACTGAGAGAATCTTGTTTGCCCTTGACACATTTGACACCCATAGATAGCAGAGAGGAAGGATTTTTGAAACATTTATCAATGAGGATCAAAGGTAATCTCCCTGAGTATTAAAAATACTGTTTATTACAGTACAAAAAATGTAACTGTCTTTGTCAGCTTACCATACATTTACTTGTCATCCTGAGTTTGATATCACTACTATATTGGCTAGTTTTTCCCCATAGGTTGTACCACCAGATGCAAACACAACAGGCAAATTTGCTGTTTGAAGGGGTGGGATGCCCCATCAGAAAATATTCTATTGAGGAGTTTAAAAATATTTTAACATTATGGGACATATCTGCCTAGTTATTAATAACTTTTATATTTTGGATATTTTGTGATTCAAAAGTCAAACTATATAAGCTTGTTTTGTGTAGTGATATCTTTAGTGTGAATACAGTGTACTATTGTGATTATCAGCTGAGAGCAAATGGGATCTTGGCTACATCTGTCAGTCAAGGTGTGTGCAAGATGAGTATAATAAGTAAATAACTTGTGTATTTCCAGGAGAAGATGTAAAATATGATGTGTGCATTTTTTATGCCAGAGGAGATGAAGAGGAGGTAGAACAACTATCTCAAGGTTTGTATATTGAGTATAACTCTGTTTAATACTTTGAACTAAGAAATGATTTATGGCCATTCAACATGTAATGTACAACAGAGTTATAAAGTATAGAAATTATTTTTCAATATAGCATGGATGTTGGAGGCAGGTAATATTGTTGGATGTAAATTAATTATATTACTTACGTGCACTAGTAAATAAGAAGCACCCTTCTACAGGTAAATGATTTATATCACAAAAAATATTGTCAATTAATTTAAATTGAATATAAGTAAGTTCCAGTGAAATGTATGTATATCTGGAGTTGAATATATAACGTATATTTTACATTTTTTGCCAGATTTAGCAGGACAAGGGGTGACTTGTATGTTGTTTGAAAGTGGTTCTCCACTTGTAATGGGAGTAAAGGATATGTTTGATTATACATTGAAACAATCCATGAGAATACTGCTGTATATTACTGCACATTACCTGCATGAGTAAGTATAAGGTGTCTCTCTTTGAATTTTGTTTTTTCTGTCTGGAAGTGGCAGAATCTATTACACACCTGATATTTGAAGGTAAAGTGTAGTGCAATTGCCATATGTACTGGCAGAGAGCTGGCTACAATATTTTTGATTTAGGAATTTGCTTAACTATACATCTCATAGAACTAACAGTTAAGAATAAACCAATATAGTTGTGAAATTGCTGTTTGCTCATGATCCAAAAAGGGGAACAAGATGAATTTTTGCAGAATAAGAATGTTTTTGAAAGAAACTTGCACTATCTTTAGAAAAAAACTTTTTTGTTTATGTATTTTTGAAGTATTTGGTACATTGGAAGTGTATTCGTGGCATCTTCTGTGTACTTTGATAATAGCTGTATTTTTTCTGTGTTATTTCTTTCCTTTTTGTCATTGAATTCTGACAAAAGTCCCTCTCTCACACATACATCATTTAATATGGCAAAACTCAAATAAATTATTTTTTATTATTTAAGTGCTGAGTTGAAATCGGAAACAAGAAGGATAATGGATGAGGCAATGTCAAAGGAAAAACAAGTCATCCCTGCATATAGAGACATCACCAGGAAAGAACTGAGAGAATTACATTTCCCCTTAAGATATTTGATACCCATAGATAGCAGAAAGGAAGAATTTTTGAAACGTTTGTCATTGAGGATCAAAGGTTACCTCCCTGAGTTTTAAAAATGCCATCTATCACAGTAATTCTCTGTCAGCTTATCATATATGTACTAGTCACCCTGAGTTTGATAGTTTGGTATCACTACTTTATTGCCTAGCTCTTTTCAACATTGGTTGTGCCACCAAATGCAAACACAACAGGCAAAGTTGCTGTTTGAAAGAGTGGGATGCTCCATCAGAAAATATACTAGTCCAAGAATTTGGTGCAGAAAAAAGAGTGAATTGTGCATTTTTTACCTCGAGCATGAAATTTGGCACAGTGGTAGAGAATGAAATTCTAAGCAATTTTGGATATATGGTCATGTCTGGAAATTCCAATATGGCCGCCACAAATACTCTTTTCAATGAAAACCTCTAATATATAGTCCTATAATGGTTTAAAATATCATTTTATAGCTGGAAAATATCATGCTGTGAATGAATGATCAATATCCGCTTCTACAGGTGTATAGAATTCCAAAATGGCCTCCAAAAGTAAAATAAGCAGTCTACTTACTCAAAATATGCAGTAGTTTTGTGAAATCATCAAGCACTTACAATTACAAGCATAAAAATTGGCACAGTTGTGGAGAACATGATTCTAAGTAACACTGGATATGGGGGCATGTCTGAAAATTCCAATATGGCAGTCAATTTCAATATGTCCCCCAAAATACCCTTTGAAAGTTATTTGTATAGTCTTTGATGAAAATATCATCTAATGGTTATAAAATACCATAGTATGTATGTAGCATCAGTATCTGTCATTTTAGGTTTTAAAATTCCAAAATGGCCTCCAAAAGTCAGTGGGCCACAAGTATTGAATTGTAATCACTCGTGAAAAGGCACGTGGGCTTTGCAACTACCTGTATAATAAGCATATTCCTACTTGTGCAGAAGCTATTCTACAGAGTTTGTAAAAAAGCATGAAGCATGATACATTTATTATGTACTGAAAACAGTCCTTCTTTTGCTAAACCAAAATAAGTAGTTTGGCTTTTTGCTCTGGATTCTCATTTAGATCAATTCCAAGTTAGCGATCTACTTATATGGCACTCATGGGCAACTCCCCCTTTCTAAGAAAAAAAAGTATCGTGCAAAATCCATAAAATGTGAAAGAAACACAAAAATAACTTTGCCTCAAAGAGGCAAATTTAAAAAAAGCTTGGGGTGTACCAATTTTGTCTGTTGGTTATGATTCTTCAGCTAGCTCAGTGCATGGCGCTTCATCAAATGCTCATAAGTATAACAAAATGACAGCTAATCAAACATACAGGTCTCAACAATTTGGTGTTTTGCATTGGTAAAGTACTAAAAGCAGGGGCACATTTGCACTCGGTAATCTTATGATGTTATCTTGTGCTTCAAAAGTAAATTAGAAAAGCTTCTAATTTTAAGAAATGGATTTAGTACATTTGCAGTAATGGCTACCGAGAATTTAGTGAAAATTTATGAGCAAAGAAATACCCCAAACAGAGGGCAGGTGTTGATACTTGCTGTATCCAAGAGTTGCATTGCAGGCTTCAAACTTCGTGCACTAAAAAGAAGTACTGGTAGGCGCCAAACTTTGGTTTTCATTTGATCATTTGGCAACTTGTTTAGTTACAAACTTATACTTTCAAATAACTGAACATGATAATAAAAGAATTAAAATGCTTCAGAAAGTTAATACATATAAAGCTTCAAAAATTCAGGGTGTATTCTGAGAAGTATACCAAAAAATTAGTGCAATATGGACTTTGAAAGGTAAAAATTCATCGAGATTTCCGGCATCATTGACTCTGTGGGACAATCCAGAATGAAGCCATGGGGAGTATTCACTTACCCAGATAACAAAACTTACCTTTCGCAGGTAGCTCCTACCACATCTGTTTGTAGTTATGTGTGCAATTGCTAACTGTGGTGGTGGTGGTGGTGGTGGTGGTGGTGATGGGGGGGGGGGGGGGGGTCAGAAGCACTGGCAGACTGGTCCTATATGGGCTCACACTAGTAGCCTACATGTACTTATATGCCCTACCACACTTTCATATTCCTATTGCCCCTCATGCATGTAAACTGATGCTTTCTGGTGTTAAAAATGACCAATGCCTCTTGGCATTTTGTTGGGGAAAGTGGATTACATGTAGAAGCTATAGCTTTAGGTAAATTCTGGGAAAGCTGAGGGAAACACAACTAAAGCTATTATTTAACCAAATAAGTAGAAATTTCGGTGCAGCTAGCTGTTATCCTCTGTTGAGATATTGTCCATTTACTAAAGTAATAGGTTAATCGCCCATAAAATGTGCAACACCTAATTGAAAACTTATTTGTGAAAATACTTTGACATTTTCATATCCTTGGCATTTACATAATTGCTGCATGTGGTGTCACAACTGGACCAAAAGGAGTCCTGTTCTACTTTTTATGGTCATTTGGATCTTAATGTAACTAAAGGAGGGTTTTTTGATAATTCATCTAAACTGAGCTCTGTTTTCTACAATTGTGCCAATTTTCATGCTGGTAGTTTTAAATGCATGATGAATTCACCATACTGCTGCTGTGAGTGGTCTGTTTTCTAATTTTTGGAGGCCATTTTGGATTTCTATATACCTAAAGAAGCAAATATTGATACTTCATGCATACCATAGTTTTGTTTAACCCTAAAATGTTATCTTAAGCTATTATAGGATTATATACTTGAAGTTTTAATTTGAACCGGTATGTGTGGCGGCCATATTGGATTTGGGGGCCATATATTGGAATTTTTAGACATGCCCATATATCCAAAAGTGCTTGGAATCCATTTTTATAACTGTGCCAAATGTCATGCTTGTAGTTTTTGATGAAATCACCACTATGCTGGGTATCTTGGATTAGTAGAGTGCCTTTTACTATTGGCGGCAATTTTGGATTTAATGCACCTAAAGAAGCAAATATGGATGCTGAATTCATACTGTGGTGTTTTTCAACCTTTATATGATATTTAAGCCCTTTAAAGACTATATACTTGAAGATTTGATTAGAAGCTGTATTTTTGGAGGCCATCTTGGATTTGACGGCCATTTTTAAATTTTCGGACATGCCCATACATCCAAACTTGCTCAGAATTTCATTTTCCACAAATGTGCCAAACTTTTTGCTTGTAGTTTTAAGTGCATGATTAATTCACCATTCTAATGGATATCTTGAATAAATGGTCTGCTTTTTTACTTTTGGCGGCCATTTTGGATGTTATACACCTGAAGGATTTATACCATGGTGTTTTCTAACCCTTATATGATATTTTAAGTTATTAGAAGACTATGTACTTGAAGTTTTAATTTGAAAAGGTATTTTGGCAGCCATCTTGGATTTGACGGCCATTTTGGAATTTTCAGACATGCCCATATATCCAAATTTGCTTAGAATTTCATTGTCCATAAGTGTGCCAAATTTCATGCTTGTAGGTAAAAAATGCACAGTTTTTCACCAAATTCCTGGACTATACTATTGAGGAGATAAAATTTAGCGCTGGCGGTACACATGGTTTTAGTCCCGACCAGATCGTTCCGCCGGCTCCGCCGACAAGTTACCGTTACTGCTTCTCCTCCTAGATGGTAAGGGCCTCCATACCCATCTCTTGGATTTAGGTCACCTATAAATGCTAATTATCTACCCTACGGAAGGAATTATGGGAAAAATTTCTACAGACAGCTTTCCAAAAGTCATATGTGTAGATTTCAAATATGCCTTTGGATTTGACCTTTGACCTTTATTTCAAGGCCAAACGGGCCAAAATTTTCAAAAAAACGAATTTTTTTTACAAAAAAAAATTATTTGCGCTGTTATTCAGACACCACACAGACTTAACCAATAATATTACTGGAAAGTGTTACCCTTCAGGTCATCTTTCATCCCCGTGAATTTGGGGTCAATCGGTGCATTTTCACGGGAGTAGCGGCCATAAGATACCGAAACTGAAAACTGTCTCTAATTCGGGGAACCGTTAATGCTAGAGACCCATTCTTTTTTGCATTTTGTAGAGCATGTAAAGCCCAACACTGGATGTGGTCTTTGTTTTTTTTGTATTCCATACGGTTTTCAAGTTACGCTGTATCAAAAAGTACATATTGGTGGTGAAAGCAAAATGTGCAGTACGGTAATGGATAATAAATTTTGAACCCCGGAAAAATAAAACATAAGGATTGGCGAGGCAGACAACTTGTGGTCAAAAATGACATTATTTCATCAAATTTGAACATCTGGAACTACAAAGCACCTCCAATTTCAAGAATTTTGACCAAAATGACCTTTTCTTTATTTTAATTAATTTTTTCTGTAGGAAATTTATGGCACATTATTGTAACTCCAAAATTATAACATATAGTCCCTTATATCTCCAAAACTGGCAGAGATAGGTCCATAGTTACTATTGAACTTGAATAGGAAGTCATATACTGGCAATCTAAATGTGACCTTGGAATTGACCTTTGACCTTCTTTTTATCATGAATTGAACTTTGCAAATTTTGGTTCCCTTTTATCTCCAAAACAGGCAGAGATAGGTCCATAGTAACTATTGAACTTGAATAGGAAGTCATATACTGGAAATTTACTGTGACCTTGAATTGACATTTGGCCTACCTCACTATGAACTGAACTTTGATTGTACCACTTTTAGTTATATATATTTTTTTGCATATTTTGAGAATTCTTGTTGATTGCATTTTTTACAGCTTGTCAAGCACAAGACTGGTGGTGGTGTCCCTTTTTTGTGTGTGTGTGGGTCTATACGATTGCGCTTACTCCAGCTGGTGGTACAATATTCGGAGGCGGTATCGCCTCTCTGATCCTCTAGTTAACTGAAATATTTTGAATATTTTGTGATTTAAAAATCAAACTAAGGTTGTTTTGTGTAGTGATATCTTTTGTGTGAATGAATTGGAACTGGCATAATTAAGATCAAAATTTATGTGATTGTGGACTTTTGTGATAATCTGCTGAGAGCAAATGGGATCTTGGCTACATCTGTCAATCAAAATGTGTGCAAGATGAGTATAATAAGTAAATGACTTGTGTATTTCCAGGGAAAGATGTAGAATATGATGTTTCCATTTTGTATGATGGAAAAGATGAAATAGAGGTAGAACAACTATCTCAAGGTTTGTGGAGATGAGTATAACTCAGTTTCATACTTTGAACTAAGAAATGTTTTATGGACATTCAACATGTAACAGTAAAGTGAATGTAAAGAGATAAATTTTCTATCATATGGATGTTGGTGGAGGGTAATATTGTTGATTGTAAATTATTTCATACATTATTTACAACTAAATAAGAAACACATTTTTACAGGTAAATGATTTATATTTTTATTAATTTAAATTGAATACATTAAGTATGTTCCATTGAAATGCATGTATATCTGGAGTTGAATATTTAACATATATTTTACATTTTATCAGATTTAGCAGGACAAGGGGTGATTTGTATGTTGATTGAAGGCGACTCTCTTCTTGAAATGAAATTAAAGGATAGGTTTGATTATGCTTTCAAACGTTCCAGGAGAATACTGCTGTATATAACTTCACATTACCTGCAAGAGTAAGTATACGTAAGGTGTCTCCCTTTGAATTTTCTTTTTTCTGTCTGCATGTGGTAGAATCTATTTCACACCTGTTTGAATGAAAAGTGCATTGCAAATTGCCATTTGCTATATATATTGATAGAGAGCTGGCTACTTTATTTTTTATTTGAGTAATGCATAACTAGACATCTCAACAGTGTTATGGGCATTAGAACTGATAGATTAGACCAATTAATTCATTAATTACAGTCGTGAAGTCACTACTTACTCATGATCCAAAAGGGGAACAAGCCTAATTTTGGTAGAATAAGAATGTATTTTGGTAGAAATTTATACTATTTTTATAACGAGACTTTTTTGTTTGACTTTTTTGTAGTATGGGGTAGGTTATAAGTATATTCTTGGCATCTTCTATATACTTTAATTCTAACTGGTTTCTTCTATCTTTGCTTTTGTCAGTGAATTCTGAAAAGAGTCTCTCTCTGCCTCTCACATCTTTTAATAAAGCAAAATTTGCATAAATTATGGTTCATTATTTGAGTGCTGAGTTGAAGTGGGGAACAGAAAGGATAATGCATGAGGCAATGTCACAGCAAAAACAAGTCATCCCTGTATATGGAGACATCACCACTGAAGAACTGAGAGAATTACCTATACCCTTAAGAAATTCTACTCCAATAGATAGCAGAAAGGAAGGATTTTTAAAAAGTTTATCAATGAGGATCAAAGGTAATCTCCTTGAGTGTAAAAATGCTATCTATTACAGTAACTGTCTTTGGCAGCTTATCATACATGTGCTTGTCACCCTGAGTTTGATAGTTTGATATCACTGATATATTGACTAGTTTTTTTCCACATTGTTTGTACCACCAATTGCTAGCACAAGAGGCAAAGTTGCTGTTTGAAAGGGTGGGGTGCTCCACCAGAATATATATATATATATATATATATATATATATATATATATATATATATATATATATATATATATATATATATTATTGAAGAGATAAATATAACATTTCAAAACTATGGGTTTTTCTGCCTAGTAATTAAAAATTAAAATATTTTGAATATTTTGTGATTTACAAATCAAACTATACTTGTGTTTGTGATGTCTTTTGAATCTTGAATAGGAACTGGCATAATAATTAGACATAGTGGATTTTTGTGCTGAGAGCAAATGGGGTCTTGGCTACATCTGTCAGTCAAGGTGTGTGCAAGATGAGTATAATAAGTAAATAACTTGTGTATTTCCAGGAGAAGATATAGAATATGATGTCTCCATACTTTATGACAGGGCAGACGAAAAGGAGATAGAACAACTAGCTCAAGGTTTGTATATTGAGTATAACTCAGTTTAATTCTTTGAACTAAGAAATGTTTTATGGACATTCAAGTTGTAGTATAGAAATTATTTCTTGTTAGCATGGATGTTGGAGGCACAGATATTTGGATTGATCTATCTCCACGGGGAGTCTCACTAAATTGCTATCTGCTGTCGGTGAAGCTAAGCATGCAAGAAAGGTAATTACCCCACTAGCTGATTCGGTAGGCATTGCAGACATTTAAGCCTCTTCAACTGATAGAAATTTAGCTTGAAAGGTCGATCCAGAAGGATCGATCTAGGCATGGGTACCCAGTCTAGGTTAATTATATTACTAACTACTAAATAATAAGCATGCTTTACAGGTAAATGATTTATATGACAATTAATGTAAATTGAATACATTTTAAGTAAGTTTTAGCGAAATGCATGTATATCTGGAGTTGAATATATAGCATATGTTTTATATTTTACCAGATTTAGCAGGACAAGGGGTGACTTGTATGTTGCTTGAAAGTGACTTTCTACATGGAATTAGAGTAAAGGATATGTTTGATTATGCCTTGAAACAATCCAGGAGAATACTGCTGTATATAACTGCACATTACTTGCGCGAGTGAGTATGAGGTGTTTGTTTTTTAATTTTGTGATTTCAGTCTGGATGCTGTAGAATCTATTACAAGCCTTAATTTGAAGGTAAAGTGTAGTGCAAATTAAATATATGCTTTATGTACTGGTAGAGAGCTGGCTACAAAACGTTTGATTTGAATAATGTATAACTAGACATCAACAGTGTTACGGGCATTAGAACTGATAGCTAAGAACAGACCAATTAACTTAATTAGTTATACACTGTAGTTGTGAAATTACTGTTTACTCATGATCCAAAAGGGGATCAAACCTAATTTTTGTGGAATCAGAATGTTAATTGGAAAGAAACTATCTTTAGAAAAACACTTTATTATTTATGTTTTTTTTAAATTTATTTATTCATTTATTTTTTTTTCTTTTTGTGTAGTATGTAGTTAGTTAAAGTTACTTGGCATCTCCTCTGTACTTTATTTGTGACTGTTTTATTTTCTGTGTCAATTTTTAGCTTTTGTCAATGAATTCTGAAAAAAAAAATTCCTCTTTCTCACACACATTTTTTAAATATGGCAAAATGCACATAAACTATGGTTCTTTATTTTAGTCCTTTGTTGAAGGGGGAAACAACAGAAAAGATAATGGATGAGGCAATGTCACAGCAAAAGGATGTCATCCCAGTGTATGGAGACATCACCAGGGAAGAACTGAGAGAATTACTTGTACCTTTGTCCGTCAGACATTTGATACCCATATATAGCAGAGAGGGAGGATTTTTGAAACATTTGTTAATGAGAATCAAAGGTTAACAGTATATATATTGAATTTATTTAAGAATTAAAGACAAAAGTTGTTCAATACGAGTGTGTATTTAAAATGGATTTAGAAAATTAAATTTGTTTACAAAATCATAAGTTAAACAATTTACCTTTGAGTCCACATCTTTGATAAGTAAACCTTTTTTTAAATTTTTTGTACAGATGCTGCATTGTCTCAGGAAGACACAGTCCAACAGAAAAATGACCTTGAATTGGCACTGATTTCATCAGGAATCTACATTCAGAAGTTCAGTATGGACTATCATGGTGGATATGTTCACTTAAAGGAAGTGGGGGTTACACTTGTGGTACCAGGGGGTTCCCTTCCTGAAGGTACAGTGACAGAGATGTACCTTGGAGTCAGCTGGAGGCCAGGTGACAGGCCTAATTTAAGAGGCAAGGAGACAAGAACTAGCCCCATTGTGGTATGTGGTCCACATGACTTAACCTTTCAGAAACCAGTCTATCTCAGCTTTCCTCATTGTATTCCACATGTTGATGATGCAGAGATGAAGATAAAGTTCTGGACATCAAAAACTGACCTAATGGGGACTTGTAGATGGACAACTGAAGAAAGTGACCCTGTGGTGATTTACAGCAAAACTAGGTACTAAACATACATCCTGTTTAAGTTTGAATTTCAGTTCGAAAATACATTAATACGTTAATACGTTTTTAAACCTTTTTCACTGAACAATAAATGTTATTTGAGACTTTGGTTAGATATGTACTACAGTCATAAGAAGTTTCATAAATTTATGTAGTGCAAATAAGGATATATTCATTGGGAGAGTACATACACATGCACACACACTGGTGAAATGAGCATATTTGCATTTATTCTAGTATAGGTACTTGTTCTGTGCAAAGATATATTTGATTACTGAAGTACTTCATTCAAGTTAATGTTCAAGGCACTATTTAGAAGAGATTAATATTGCTATTTGTGTATACGTGATAAGCACATTTTCATTTGTTTTTTTTATCCTGCAGGTGCACTGCAGCTTTGTGGAACCTGTGTAAATACACCACTTCTTCAGTCAAGAAAACAATGCTGGCCACAGCATTTGGGAAGTTTGATCCAAGGACAGAGCTGCTTCGGATTGTAGTTCACTGTATAAGCAGAAATGTGGATGATCTTGCGGTAATACAACATGCAACTATGAGGCTAAAATAAATTTAAATGGGATTTTGATATTATTAATTGTGAGGCATTATTTTGGTTATATGTTATGTTAGTTGTGAAACATTGTTGAGGTTGTTTATTATATTAGCTGAAAATAATTAATTGAAAAACAGTAAAATTAAATATCATTTCAGTTGAGACACATAGATGATGTATATTACATAGATGATATATATTGTGTTAGTGGTGTCTCATCAGTTAGATTTTATCAAAAGTTGTGGCATATTTGGAGGCTTTCATGGTCTGTACTGTTGTATAAGGTAACGTGTGTAATTGTACGATGGTGGTACTCATGGTTTTAGTCCCGACCTGTCTCGTACAGCTCCGTTGGCTCTGCAGGGTGTCCTGGGATACAAGTCACCGTTACTGCTTCCCTCCTAGACCACAAGGACCTGTGTCCCCATATCTAGGTCACATATAATCATAACTTGAACCTCCTGGTATTTTTGTCTCAGTTGGTGCATTGACCTGGGCATAACGCTTGTTGAAATGCACCATTGTCAAAATATGCCATTGCTAAATATCTCCCAAACCGAAGGAATAATGGGAATCATTACTACAGAAGTCTGACAAAAAGTCATATGTGGAGATTCCAAATATGCCCTTGGATTTGACTTTCAACCTTTATTTCAAGGTCAAATGGGCCAAAATTTTCTAAAATGGGGAATTTTCTACAAAAAAAAAAAAAAAAAAAAATTTGTATATACCAATTTTTAGAAACTACACAGACTTAAGCTCTCATATTATAGTGAGGGATTACAATCAGGGACTCCTTCCATCTTTGGGAGTTAAGGGTTAATTGGTGCACTTTCATGGGAGAAGCAGCAATAAGATACCTAAACTGAAAACTCTCTCTAATTCTGGAACCGTAAATGCTAGAGACCTTTTGTTTTTGTTTTTTGTTTTTTTTTTGCATTTTGTAGAACTTGTCAAGCGCTATACTCGAAGTGATGCCCATTTTTTGTTTTCGATACGGTTAAGGCGTTGCGCTACATCAAAAAGTACAGCATATGAATTACTCCAAAATTAGCAGAGATACGCCCATAGTTACTATTGAACTTAAAAAGGAAGTCATACACTGATAATCTAACTGTGACCTTGAAATTGACCTTTGACCTAATTTTCAACATGAACTGAACTTTGCAAATTGTCTATCCCTTATATCTCGAAAAACTTGCAGAGATACGCCCAAAGTTTCTGTTGAACTTGAATAAGAAGTCATATACTGGCTATCCAACTGTGACCTTGAAATTGACCTTTTACCTATTTTTTATGATGAACTGCACATTACATGTTTTCTGGCTTTTATATATTTAAAACTAGCAGAGATATACCCAATGTTACCAATGTTAATGGTTTTCTCTTTTGTCAGCTTATATGAAACGCTGACAACACATTTCAATGAAAACCAATAACCTAGACTTATTGTCTAGAAAATCACAGGGGTGATCAATGTTAGGAAAATACAGGTCAATTTGAAAATCTGCTTGATTGTACCATTTCAGTGATATTTTTTTGCAGATTTTTTCACAGCATTTTATAGAGCTTGTCAAGCACAAGACTGGTGGTGGTGTCCCTTTTTTTTTTTTTTTTTTTGTTTTCCATACGAATGGTGGTACATTATCAGGAGGCGGTATTGCCTCTCTGATCCTCTAGTTAAATTTAAATGCTTGTGTATTTTGAAAATCTCCAAAATTAAATGCTTGTTTTTACCATTCACAGCTTCTTTTAAAATCTTACATACACATTAAAATCATTTATCCACTTAAAGGGATAATAACTCTTCGTATGAGGTCTATATTTCACAATAAAAACATTGTGAATAACTCATATAAATATAATATATTCTGTTTTACGACAAAAACAGCAGTTATAGCTATTATTCTGATATCTGAGCTTGTCTTCAGACTACATGACCTTCATTGATGGCTATACTCTGTTATAATCTCTTAAGAGATTTTAACAAAAAACCAAACTTTTTAGAAAAAAAACAGGGACTAACTTTGAATGTAAAAATGGATTCATTAACTATTGGTAAGTATGGGAAAATTGTTGTTTACTCCAGGAAATTTTATTTTTTGGCCAAAACGAAGAGTTATTATCCCTTTAACAATGTATATATTTTTCTTGGGTGTACCTAATGTTGATATTTCCATTGGAGCTTTTAATAAAATGGTGGCTGTTATAATGACTATCCAGTCATTTTAAGCTAAAATCAACCTGTATAAATTTGATCAAAGGTCAAATCCTACTGCAGAGAGGGATAGATAAATGATTCCTAAGTACGAGAAAATTGCTTATTTGCCTGGGAAAATCTGTTTAAGCTGGTAAATCTCATGGAGTGTAACTTAAGATAAAATTATTGTTTTTTATATTACCAATAGTTATTGCCATTTCTTTCAAATTTCAGGTTCTTGACAGTTGTATGGAAAGAATGGGTCTGAAGCGTATTGTGCATGATGGTACCTTCAAGCTTTACGTCTGTCCCCATAGCGATGATGACCAAGATGATGGTGACCAAGGTGATGGTGACCATGACAACAAAAATCTGGTATGTGATGATGATCATGATGTACTGGTCACATTAAAGGACTATCAAGGATGGACTTTGAGAGGGGAAAATGAGAAGGTATAACTATGAAAGCAAGATATTTGTCAATGGTAACATGTCATCAGACATTTATGCTGTATTTCACCACGGTATCATATGTATATGTCACTGTGTATATCTTAATTTATTTTAAAAGCCATGTTATAAACTTATGTACTGTTTTTAAACACATATCCTGTATAAAATTTTCTTAGTGTGTTGGTTGGTATAATTTTTATGGTATATAATTATGCTAAAACATGTTTGTATTGCCAAATTGGTTTTTGGTGGTTACAAGGAATTGTATTTACTAATTTTTTAGTGATATTAATTACTTACTTTGGAACAAAAAATAGAACTGAAACAGCTAAATTTTGCTCTTGTTACAAGAGCTTCATCAGGCCAAATGCCCACAGGTCATCAGGTGTTGCTAACCTGAAGACAATTCTCCCTTGTGATGGTAATTGGTAGAATTACCCTTAGCAAAGTTTTTAGTTTGCAGCAACTTTGAAAAAAAGAATTTTACCATGTAAATGAAGTCGGAAGACTTTCTTGCAAACTACCCGCAAACTTTAAATCTTCCTGTGAATATGCAGCACATTTGCTTCTTCTTTCAACAACCTACAAACAGTTTCTTGCAAACTTTGTTTGCAGCAAATTTTGTTAGGGGATGGACAGAGGGCAGCTTCTGGTCCACTGTCTCAAAACGGCCAATTGGTCTCAATGAAAAATATATTTGGAAATCTTATAAAGAGAGCAACAAGGGAGCAGGAGGAAAGTCATTGAAGCAGTACACGTTCAGCAGCAGGTTACCACTATTATTTAATATTCCAAAGTAAGTGATGGCAATTACTGAAACATTAGTAAACTTGTATCTAGTAACTATTAATTAATTACTTAATTTAGGCATTGGATTACCAGAGGATGATAGATGACAACCAACCATTTTGTACCTTTTCTTTGAACCCTGAATCTACAACATCATGCCCACCAATTTTCACCAGTAAAATATTGGTGGCCCAACAGGGCCTCAAGGGTAAAGATGCACGGCTTTCATCAGTAGAGCTTGAAGTGTGCCATCCATTACATGAGGTAATGACATATTAAAGCACATCTATGTTTTTGATAGTGACATCAGTGTACAATATGTACAATATGTATCGCACATATTAAACTGTGCAGTAGTTGACTCTTAGTTGGAGGCCCTTAGCAAAATTAAAATTTTGCAGTAACAAGTTTGCAAGGAAAATTTTATTGCTACTAAATTGCAAGTGGGAATTGAAGTTTGCAGCAGGCCAGATTCTTTACCAAGAGGGGTTACTGCACATGGAGTTTTCCATTCTCTCAGCTAAGGAAATAGGTTAAACATATTACTAATAGATGACATGAAGATTCAGTGTTAGCCAAGGTCCTTTAATTTACATCATGCAGGATATTTATTTTAATCTCGATATTTTTAGAGACTGGCAACTATATATACTAACTATTATGTAAGAGAGTCATCGGCCTAAACGAGCCCCATGGAAAATTAAGTGGATAAATTTTAGGTGGTCCAAATATTTGAAGGGAACTTTTGGTAATTATAACTAGAAATATTTCATTTCAATAATCCAAACAAACATGATGCATGATTTGTTGTTTGCACATGACTAAATTAAAGTTACGCATGAAGCAAGCATAGGTTGCCCTTAATGCATATACCTGTTAACCACTTACTAGTTTTTTTGTACAACTCAAATAAAGTTGACTAGCCATAAGTTAAACCAAACTAATCACTGGGTTAACCAAAAAAAAGATTTGAAACTGCACCTTTTTCAAATAGCTGGTCATAAACTTGACCTATTTATCCCTCACTCCAATTCGTAAAACTCTGCCACATGACTTTGTATTTTATGACACGTAGCTGCTTCAAGCAAAATAGCATAATTTTTCAAATGAGTCTTGGCAGATGCATCTGAGAGTATGTAGCAAAGAAAGAAAACATATGTATCCAAATAACATTTTGTTTTGAAGTTTTGTGTTCACAAAATATGTGATGAAAGTGTCCATGTGAATAAGATTTAACTTTTAATCAGTACATGGTATTGAAAGTTTGATATTTTACAAAATATTAGTGGACAAATTGATTGAAAAAGTTATCTACATCAAATGGATGTCTGATAATTTTTCAGATTACAAAGGTAGCTGGCACTGAACCACTCAACATGCCAGCTGTCCAGTTGTCTTCTCCAGATTTGAGTCCCTGGGGGTTAAACCAGTCACAGACATTGGGACCTTTGCAGCAACAGTCACCTCAGAACCCTTTAGTACAGCAACAGTGGGGTCTCCCAGCTCCAGAGCAGTCCCACCACACCACACATGGTTCTGGGGCTTATAAGCAAAATCGCCAACCACAGTACCAGTACATGTATGTCCAACACCAATCACCACAGTTGTACAGCAGGCCACAGCCACACCAAATATCCCATTTGCCCAAACCTCCACATTCTGGTGGACCAGAAGCCAGTCACAAGCAAAACATGCCAAATATCCCCATCATGACAGAGCTACCCTTTCCACTTGAACAAGAAAAAACGCACATGCTTATGCAGCAATTACCACAAATGTCTAATTACCAGGTTCAAGAACCATTTGCACCATCAGAATGGAATTTAGCCTCTATCTCAATGCCATCTGTTGACAAGGGACATTCAGACAACTCCT
Organism: Lingula anatina; assembly: GCF_051362555.1. Taxonomy (NCBI): domain Eukaryota; kingdom Metazoa; phylum Brachiopoda; class Lingulata; order Lingulida; family Lingulidae; genus Lingula; species Lingula anatina. Next base: position 18,393,580 of record NC_141776.1, on the reverse strand, counting down.
TGCTCATCACACCTGAAACAATGGCAGGCTCACCTATTGTAATGGCACAATCAACACAGCAAATGCCAGAAGAGCAGAGCCCAGCTGAGGTCAGCATTCCATTACTACATGGCAAACTTGAGCAATTAAGCTTGTCCAAACCTGCCCATTTGTCACCTTCAGGAGCTAAACCATCAGGGGGCATTGAAGGACGCATTCCAAAACCAGCACAGCTTTTAACTAGTACCACTCCATCATCAGTGTCATCAAATGAAGGCCACATGAAAGAACCCTTTATAAAACCACAGCAACATTCAAATGAAATTACACATCCAATTATTCCAATATCACCTCATGTTTCTTCTTCTGTGTTGGTTGCACCATCGGTACCAATAAACCAAGATTATGAGACATGTCCAGTAGTTGAAACACCTTCTCAGCTAGAACTTTCTGAACAGCGAATGCAATATCAGTTGCAGTGTCAACAGCAGCAACATCAGCAGTTTCCAAATCTTGCATCACAGCAACAGCGCCCTCATCCTCAAGCCTTGTCTGCCCAACTTTATGGCAGACCAGATCTAGCTCAGACTCTCTGTGTAGATGTGAGGCAAACAAACATGGCTGCCACATATGGTGCTGGTGCCACATGGATGGAGACAGCAGGGCAACGCAATGTCTTTGTTCAAAACATAGGGCGGCTTGAAATTCATCACAATGGAGATCAGAAGTTGATGAGTGTTGCACCACCTGCTCATGTCCATGTTTTACAGCGGTATCTGCCTTTGGGAGCAAAAGCAAACTTGGATCGCATTTTTAAGATTCCAGGGGTGTGGGAAGCTGTTGTACTTGAACATCAGTTTAGGGATGCTTGTTGTCCTGAAGAACCTCTGGAATTTGTCTTCTGCCATCTGCAGTGTTCCTTTGAGGAACTAGCATCGCTGTTGATGAAGATTAAAGAGAGTGTGAAGGAATTTGTTGATTCATCTGAAATAGAGGACATGATTCAGGAAGTAACGGTAAGTTTCTTTTCATCCATTACCTATGTTATTTTTCACCTTATTGTTTTATTAATTTTTTACTAGTATTTATTGTGAGGGTGTTAAATAATACATTTTATGGATAGTTGTTAAGTAAAAGCAAAAAGAAAGTTTTTGGTTTCTTAGACAGACATTTTCAAAATATTTTTGTACGTCTTTGGAAATAAACAGTCACATAGGCCATGTATTTTAAGCACAGCAGGTATTTATTTTTCAGAAAGCAAGGGTTCATGAGGTTGAATGTGAGAATCTGCGAAAACACTTGTCCTACATAGCTGATGAAGGAATTGATATTAGGAGACTGCTAGATTTTCTTTTTTCAAAGAGCATCATTAGTTATTCAGATAGGGAGGAAATTAAATGGGAGAAAACTTCATCAGAGAAGTGCAGTCTACTACTACTTAAGGTATTGAAGTGCTCATTGGATAAGGATCCTGTCAGGCACCTGCAGCAGTGGTTTATTGATGAGGACCGACATGATATCGCAGATCTCCTGGCAGTGAAACCCGAGGATGAACAGGAGTCATATCCCCCAGACGAAGCCCTGAGACCTGGTGAATACCAGGGTGAAGAACCAGCACTTAGACAAATTCAGAGTCCTGAAGTAGCTGCATAGTTCTCACCATATGTGACAAGTCACTTTCTTGATTTAGAGATGAACCCTTACAGTAATTATGAATGTCCTATAGGAAGTTGGCCAAATATTCTATATGGTCCCATAGGATGTCCTACCAATCCCTGTAGGACATCTGCCCAAAGTCCTCGCTGTAGAGGTCCTTTTGCACATTTTTCCTGAAGGGCATTCTATAGGAAATTGTGTAGGGATAAGTCTAAGTATTCAGATATTTTGGTGTTGTGGTGCTGTATTTATGCCCTCGATCCAGACCACTGTTGCTTGCGTTTTCAGGATTTTTTAAAGGGTCCACTTTATATTCAACTCTGTTGAGAACAGTTTTGAAATAATTATTATGGACCACATATTTCATTTATTTATTATTTATTATCAATATTGTTTTGCTTTAGAAGCTCATTTACACCTGTTGGTTGCTTTTAACTTAGTTTTTATATAGCTAATTACAATGCGAGTCTTTTTATTTATTTATTCTTTTGAGGGGAAGGTGCTTATGGTTATGATCACGTTGATTGGCATTAATGAATATATCGATACATGTAAAAGCTTGCAGTTTGCATTCAAAATATATATCTTGGGTGTAAAAATAAGTTCATTAGGATAATGATGTTATATCGTAGAGTTTTTTTTTTTTTTTTTTTTTTGTCTCCGTGAAAGATCTATTTTCTTCAACCAACAACACTGGCAAATGTGATTTTGACCATGCTGCCACCAAGTGCAAGACCAAACATACGCAATAGTGATATTTTTAAGATTCAAGAAGTGTGGGTATTTTGCTTTAAAAAGACAACAGACATGAAGAAGACAGTCAAAGAATATGGTTATCTTAATTATTATGGATGGAGAAAATAGAAAGGTTAATGACTGAAAGTTTTGACCTTTTGATATTCGCACACTGTCAGGTTAGTTGAAAATATGCCTAATGTACATGGTGTACTGCACATGTGTTTGTTTCATGAAGGGGGCCATGATGAACACTATAAGCTGTATGAGAGGTAACTATGGTTGGGGGGAAATAGAGGAGCAGCTTGGTTAACCTGTGTGTCCAACCTTGATATGCTATAGGGTAAACAAACTATTATTGTATAATATGCTTCATTTCAGATAGAACATATGTGTATTAGTATATATGAAATGACAATATATCTTTTTTTCAGGTTTCAGTGTATCATAATTATTTGGTTGTGAAATGATTGCCTTAATTTTCAAGGCTTTAAAATGTAGTGTTGTATGGTAGGCATATACACCCTGCACTTAAGTGATATTTTAATTTATTTTATTTTATACTACTTTTTAAATAAAAATTTTATCTTTATATATGCAATATACAGTGTATAATATCTACACTTCACAAAGTAGTGATTTTAATATTAAGCAGTGTTTTACTTTAACAGATGTCTACTCTGTTCAGTTTTTGTTTCAGTTGTGATTTTATATACAGGATAACTATATATATATATATATATATATATATATATATATATATATATATGGATGGTTATTATTTGATCTTTCCAGTCAGGAAAAATTGTAAATTTTACAGGTACTGTATTTTTTATTCATATTTTTTAATTAAACAGATTCCTGTGGAGTGGTACATGTAGCAACAAAATTAAAAAGCAAGCTACTCTGCACTGGTAGTTCTATTATCTATCAGTAAAAGCACCACCAATCCTACATGCACAGAAATACAATTTTTTTTTTTTTTTTTTTGTGATTGTAAAATCATAATATTATATGTATCCGAGAGTATGATGATTTAAAAGATTTAACAGTATATCTACTATCTCCACTATGCAGTTATAGCTACCAGAGACTTTGTTGATCTATCTATTGAAATAAGATATAACACTGCTTTTCAAGAGTGTTTATGTAAACAGCATATAAGTTCTAGTTAAAGTGATTGTGATAGTTTCTACAATCAGATATGTGAATTGTTTTTACTGAAGCATGGATTTATGCAAAGAGGAAAAGATTTTATTAATACATAATGATTTATATTTCTATATTTTAATGTGATATCAGATCAGAAGGTTACAATTAGTGCAAAAGTTATGCACATTTATGAAATGAATATAAGTTTTTGTGTCAACCTTAAAGCAATAAGTATATACACGGTCCCTGTACACTGTTTTTATTGATGTAGATGCACATAACAATGACTGACATTTATTCATAATATAAGTATACATTATGTTTAACATTCCAGGTATGGTTATTAAGTACATCAAATGTTACTAATAACTACAAGTTATATGTACATTCCATTCCTAAGATGTATACAAATTAAAGTTCTTGTATCAAAAATTAATTTTTCAGTATTAAAGTACTACTCAAGTTATGCAATAGATTTACTATTAGCTGCTGCCTTAAAAAAGTACTCAAGCTAATATACTTTTATGACTCTGTGATTCTGTAATATGATATGCATTAAAACAGTCATGTATTACAGTAATCATTAATGATTAAAAATGAAAATGAAAAACTGACAGTCTTATCACAGATAAGCACCATAGGATATATACATGTATGTGTACATGGTTCAGAATGTTTAAACTGCTTTTAATCACAGTAAACTGAATTGGGGGGGGGGGGGGGGGATGCACATTGTTCAAGAACACATGTGGCTGAAATGAATGAAAAAGTTTTTAAATCTTGGAGCTTTTCAGAAAAAGCAGTATATAAAACCCCAGCAAAATACAATTAAGTGGAGTATTTTATACCACTAAACAACAATCTTTGTCTTTAAAACCCCTCATGTAAAGTAACATACTCAGTAACTGCACCAGAGAGCCATATTCAATGTTCTTATTGCATACCATATAATAAACCCTACAATCAGCATAACTCACTGTTGTGATGCAATATTCATATCAAATTATCAAGGGACTTGCATATTTTCTTTTCTTTTTTGGAATGTGGTGCATCTTATCAAAATTTATGCACTACTGCTATTTTTCCTGTTTTATGTAGTAAATCAAACAGTACCATGTTTTTTAACATTAAGTTTGATTTGAACATAGCCATATCGTTGTATTCTTACAACTCCTACTTGACGAAAATGAGGTGCGATACCTAGATGTAGATGACAAGTATACTGTATGAACATCAGTGCCATATGCTGCCGAAAGTTAAAGCAGTACAAACAGGACTGCAGAATGATTGTCACCACCGGAGAGAAGGTCGGTTTTTATTCTCAGGAGATAAAGTTCCAGTGCTATGTTTTTGTTTATATGCAGATTGAATTTTCTACTAAATTGTTCCGATGTTCAAACACGGGCCTACCCAACTACCAGACTCAGCCCTGATTTATCCTGAATTCACCTGTAGATCAGACCACACTACCCGTTTTCAAGGTGTGCGTCAGTGCATTTCACAGTATCATATACCCCGGAACAAATTTTGACAAGAGATGCACTACTTTCCAATCCCGCTCAGAATCATCGGTGTCGCGGTGTCGGTGTACTTCGAAGCGCATACTGAAAGCCTCATTGCAATGGCTTTTTCTATCACCTTTGATAGGAAATACATACTGTCCACTGTCCTACAATGTGCAAAGACATTATAATTAAAGTTGTTCTTTTAAGAAGAGGTTTAATGACTGCATTTTTTAATATGAATCTGGAAATATTCCATTCCTAAAATAAACATTCACCAATTCTGTGATGGGTTTGATGACAGTTGGTAAAATCTGAGTCAATAATGCTGTTGGTATGACGTTTTAACAGAAATTGTAATGATTTTTGACAATATTCAGCAGTGGTTGTTGCAATAAATGAGGAGAATATCAATACTGGTTTAGGTATGAGTTCTGATATGGGTGGATGAGACGGCTTTAAAACTGTATCTTCCAAAAGCAACACATAGCCATATATTTTACTTATCTTTGCAGTGCAGAATTTGTTCATGTCTTTGGCAAGGTCTTTCAGAGATTTGCAGTCGGGATGAGATGTGCATTGGTTTTTTTTTTTAAATTAGGGCATATATTTTCCACCATCCTATTCACCATTCTATATGTGTCTAGCTGTCATCCTCACATGATTGTTTCATTTCTGTTTTGTATTTTGTTTTAGCTTCATAAGATAGGCACGGTCACCTCAACCTGTTATGTCTATCTATCTATAACAGTATACCGTGAACTGTCAACATCGATAACTTCACTCCATCATCCTTGTGTTAGCTGACCTTGCGAGGAAGCTAGCTTATTGGAATGCATTTTTGAATAACAAGTTAAGAAAATTCACTAGTTCACTAAAGACACGAAACAACTATTACTTTTACTTTATAGCACCATTTTTGATATTTTGATAAAGTTAGCTACAGTATTTAATCTTTTCAGGAATAAATGAACAAAAGGTGTATTATGCAGCACTAGCTGTTATTGATGTTAATAGGCTAGAACTAATTATTACCCATGGCAATTAACATACCCGGTATACCTTGCAGCTGCCGTAAATTCATTTTAATACAATTATGTCATATCTAGGCCTTTATATTTACATAGTATCACGTTTTTTATAATTAATATTTTAAATTACGATCCATATGTCTTGGATCACGATGACCAAACAACATTGAGTCAACGACAAAAATACGTTGAGTCAATTAACGTCACATTATGACGGCGTTTTGATGTGGCTGGATCAACATTGATTTGACATTGAATTTAGGTAGATCAACTGCCCAACCTGTTTTCAACGTGGATCCAATGTCACTATGCCTGCTGGGATTACCACAGATGCGGTATTATATCATATTCTACTTAAAATAGGATGCAAAACCCACCTAATGACTCTAACCTGTTAAAAAATGCAGATAAAATACATTAATAAAGAGAACTTCTTCGCGGCGACCAAAGTTTACTCGATCTTCCTCTGTATATCGCTGCCAGCCATTTCTCTCTTCTAAACTTATCATTAGATATAACAAAGAACTTGATCTAACTCCCTTTGTATTTTCTTGAATAACATTCAGCTACACGACAAGTTTTTGGCATTTTTACGTACGTGTTACTTGTCTTATACATGAACTGATCGCGGTCGCTAGGGATTTTGCACCCATGCACACGGTTATTTTCTGCGCGCACACGTAGATGACATGGACCCCTCCTCCCCCTTCATGCATGAGTAATACTGGATCCGCCCCTGCCCTGGGAACCGTACGTAGTCCATTCCCCATCACTAAAGGTACACCAGGAATTCCATTTCTGGTGTTATCATTTCTGTCACACCTGTACCCCGTCCCTTCACACACGAAGGAACCTTCTTTTTAAATTAAAATTTGTAATTTTATCGGTCATCTTTCACAGACCATTGAGTATAAAAATACAAAATGGAATAGAACGCGTTAATAAAATATACAAGTAAATAACCTTTAACATAAAGACACGTATTAAACGCACAAACTATACCTAATCATCATACATTTGATATAATAGGCCTGCGCCGGAGTGCTTGTGACATTTGGTGACATCTGATGACTATCACTGTATATGCCAAGTTCTATTTTATATTAAACCCTTGGTATACGTCAGCGCTCTACGTCATACTTTGGCCATGACCTATTTTTATGTTATTTTCCTTGGATTGCGTAAATTATAGCTGGGAGGACAAAACTGACAAGATGGAACAGCCTGCTGTATCTAAGGTATCTAAGATTTTATTATGGTCATCTTATACATTTCGTAGATACGTTGTGTATTCGTAACAAGCGCCTGGATGGCGAAGAAAAAGCGACAGAGTATGAAATACTACAAGTTTATGAGCTACTTTCGCTTTCAAAGACACTTGTAACGTAAGGTCGTACGTACGCAACCAAGGAATCATTTTTGTTATGAGTTTTTTATGAAAGTGCTGAACAGTAACCGCTGTAGTTTTCCTGATTAAAATATTGTGATGACAGTACAAAGGTTTTAGCTATAGAGACAGACTCAGACAGATCGCAGTAACAGGGAAGCTGTTCAGTGAATTGGGACAGTCGGTCTGGCCACTTTACCTTAGCAACGGGCATTTGGGGTAACGTCAAGCGTGCAGCATGGCGGATGGCATTGACTTCTATGTAAAAGTTGGCGGACTTTGTCCAAAGATATCATACTTTACAGTGATTGACCACTTGTGTCCTTGAGAATGAGTGATTTACCTGGCTGATTTCCTGTACAGGCCTTTGTAATTAGCCGTTGCACACCTGGTTAAGAGATAAAATCAGCCTTAATATAACTGTCGATCGTTATCTGTGATCGGGAATTTTACAGCAGAAGATTGCAAAGACAGTGCTTGACCTTTTGCGTCTGGCGGGTTGAATCATTACCTTGATGATTGCCTTAACAGGCCTTTGTAATTAGCCACTGTTTAACTGGTTACGGGATAAAATGGGCCTTAACTGCATATACGCAAATGTCCACCTGACGTGGTGAAAAAGGAATGGCGTTTAGAACGTGCAACACTGAGAAGTTATTATAATAAGATTACTACATAATGTGATTAAATAACCTGCTGCTGCAATAGCCAAAGGAAGGGGATAGGAGCAAGGTCATCAGTCCTTATAGGCTTTTTAATTTGGTCTGTATACATGTATATTAATGCAAGCCTGGGACGACAGTATTAACACTTGCTTGTCAACTTTTTGGAAAAGCAGACACTGGTGTTACCTTTATTTATATTAGCAGCTATGTGTGATATGTTTGTTTACAATTTTATTATGCAATTTTCTGTTACGAAAGTTGTTGAAATATCATGGAAGACCGTACGTTAAGTTTCAAAACATACAAGATTAAAATTAAATTGAATAACAAACACGATAATAAAGCTGTATGTTATTTTACCAGTTAAGGTCACTTTATTTATGGCAACTTTTTAAGTACAGACACAGATGTGTCTGTACATATAGTTGTCATCTGCTTCTGTCGTCGCTGTCGTCCCAGTTGCCGTGCACTTTTACTGATAACATGATAAGTGGAAAACCATTTTTTCTTTTGGCTTGAAAATTACAGAACTGCTGAATATTCATAATATGCATGATAGAATCATTTTTAGGGAAGTTATGCTGTTTTTTTCACTTTGTTCAGCATATATGCAGTACCGATAACACGATAGGTGGAAAACCATTTAACCTTTTGGCTTGAAACTTACAGAACTGATGAAGTTCGAAAATCAGCATGATCGAGCCATCTATATCGAAGTTATGCTGTTTTTATGTACATTTTCCTGCCAAAATAACGTTTAAAGATTCTCTCAGCATGTTTGAAAATGCCCCACAGCAGTCATATACCTGGCCTTTAGTATAGCCTCCTCGGGAGCTGCCTTAAGTCAGCAAGCTCAACGAAAACTCAATTTGTGAGAGCCTAATCAATAAAAATTTTGAAAGAACAAACCCTTTTCAAGACAAAGTGTTGTAATATCTTTAAATGTCACTGAAATTTATCGATTTTTTTAAATAAAAAATAAAGTGCAGCATCACAGTCATAGGTTTGTTTATACTTTTGGCCGCTGGATGTCTGATGGCAACGTTCCAAGACAAGCTAATGTTTCAATGTTACTTTGAAGTTGTATTAAAGTTAAACTTATCAGTAAAGTTTAAGAACAAATTTCTTTATGTTTTGAATTATTTTGTTGTTGATAAATATTCATTCTTGGCCAAAGAAGGTCGTTAAATGCCTTGTGAAAGTCTTGTGAAACTTAGATTTTTACACCTCCTACTGTGCAATACAGTGCAACACACTTGAAAAAACAAATGCAGTTGCAATTAAACAAAGAAAATGGTCATTCCCAACAAAATCGAGTGATATAAAAGCAAAATATATCACTTAGTTATAAATATTCTTGATATACACTGTAACTTAAACAATTTGGTGTGAAATTTATATCGTCCAGTTGGCAGCCTTGTTAGCTACTGGCTCTTCTTGGCAATGTTACCGGCCAAGTAAAGGCAGTAGCCAACATGGCTGCAGACCTGAGGATATAAAATTCAAATTGACTTGTTAACATTGATTGCAAACTAATTTGTCTTGTAAATTTTAATGTTAATTTTTTTACAGTGACCACACAGCCAACTTAAATATCAAGTACGTAAATGTTTGGACTCAATATCTTTTCAGATAACAAAGGTACCTGGCACCGAACAACTTGACCTACAAACACTCCAGTTGTCTCATCCAGATTCCAGCCTCCTTGGGGGAAAACTGTCACAGACGGTCTCAGAACCTCTGCAGCAACAGTCAGTTATGAACCCCTTGGCGTCCCACCAGGCACAGGAGGGTCTCCCAGTCCCAGGGACATCACTGCAACAGTCAGTTTTGAATCTCTCAGATCAGCCAGTTTTACCAGCACCACAACAGTTTTCACACACACACATATTACTTGCTCTGTTATAAATTCTAATTATTGAAATTTCATTCAAATTCAACTTTTCTCTATTTTAATAAAAGTTTACATAGGTACCACTGTTTGTAAATGTCTGATGGACACATATTAATTTGCTTTTTCACCCTTTAGGTGCACTGCAGCTTTGAGGAACCCATGTAATTACATCACAACATCAAATAAGAAAACGATGGTGGCCTTAGTATTTGGGTCGTTTGATCCAGGGACAGAGCTGCTTCAGATTCTTGTCTCATGCATCAGCGATACTGTGGATGAAATAATAGTAATACCACATGCAACTGTGAAACAAAAATTACTTTCAAATTTATTTTTTGTATTGTATTAGTTGTGAAACAAAAGTGATGCTACATTCCACTGTGAAACAAACATTTTATTACTTAAATTTTGAGTTTTGTCTTGTGTTACAAGGTGTCTTGTCACAAAGGTTATATATTGCATTAGTTGTGACACATTGTGGTAGTATACTGTGCTGGTTGTGACCTTTTTAGATGGTTAAAGTCATAATAACTCTTCGTTTTGGCCAAAAATTGGATTTTCCTGGAGTAAATGGCAATTTTCCCGTACTTTCCAATGGTCGACGACCCCATTCCTGCATTCAAAGTTAGTCCAGGTTTTTTTTTCTTAACGTTTGGTTTTTTGTTAAAATCTCTTAAGAGATTTTAACTGACGGAGCCCTCTCTCACATTGCATAGTCATGCGATATTGAGCGATATTTTCTGGTGACCTACTTAAAACCGCGGGAAAAGCAGACAACAACAACACTATATAACAATAATATAAGATTCATAAGATATATTCGTCTTACTGCTCAAAATGCATTTATATCTACAATGTGTGCAATTCTGGGCTCTTTGTTATCTGACGCACTGTCCAAAAACTCGCAACTAACGTCTGCGGATTGCATCAACACGTTTGGCACCATATGTTATTTTGGTCTCGAATTAACGTGAGAATCCGCGTGACACCCCAACGTCATTGACGACCGTAAAGAAAGGCATCGAAAGCCCTATTGACAAGCACAGATTTTAGTTTTACTACAACAACAGCCGTTTTAGTGGTAAAATGCAATAGAATATATTTCCATGCGTTGTTTACAATGTATTTCTTGTGGAATTTTGAATCTCAAAGGAAGAGTTATTATTGCTTTAATATTGTCAATCTGTTGTCAATATTTGATGTATAATTGTAATAACTGGCCATGTTCTTTATTTAGATTCATTGAATGATGTTAATGTTGCTGTTTTTCATCAGTAAGCTAACAGAGCCAAGCTTAAAAAATTCTACTTTGTATTTTATTCTAGTTACCTACTCCAAAACTTTAGAACTTTTATTACTAACTCATTATTTATATTTTAAATAATTATTTATAGCTGGATAATAATCAACCTGCTTTGATACTTCATCAAAATATATTTGAACTATTATTATAATGTATCTATAATTTTAAATGATAACAGGTAATACTGTGTACATTTGTAATGTACTGAACAAATGCATTTAGAGAAATTAACAACCCATGATGCTACTTTTGAGTACATAAAAAAACTACTAAATTAATTTATAAAGCATATAAAAGTAATTCATAAACATATTAGGTGTTTAGTACATATATTATTATGTGCAGTGCATTAGGTCATAATTTTGTTTGAAATTTGGTAAACTTTCATCATAACAATCATACATAGAAAGAGGCCGTGGTTCCAGTCATTAACTAAGTGTGCTTGCACTGGGTTAAACAGTTCCTTCTTATATCAGTGGTGGATTTAGGTCCTGCACCCCCCCCCCCCCCCCCCCCAATATTTATGAAAAAAATTACACATGTCAAATGGTCCCCTCTTGAAAATGAAATTTTGATTAGCTGAATCATAGTTCTAAACCATTCCATTGTTGTATGTCTCTCAGGGGTGGGGGTGGGGGGGACAGGTGGCATCACATCCTAGGACCCTCCCCCCTTCAAAGAATCCTAGATCCACCCCTGTATATTATAGTGTTTGCCATTTTATACATTCCAGTTTTTTGACAGTTGGATGGCACAGATTGGCATGAAGCGTATGGTGTCTGATGGATTCTTCAGGCTTTACATCTGTCCCCACAGTGATGGTGACCAAGGTGATGGTGACCATGAAAACAATGACCATGTTGTGTGTGAAGTTAATCATGATGTACTGGTCACAATAAAGGACTTTCAAGGATGGACTTTGACAGGGGAAGATGAAAAGGTATATAATAAATATAAGGAAGAGAAAAGTATTACACTTTTACATATATGTGATATTTTAACGTAATCACGTCATATGCATTTCTCATTTGTAAAGCCATATTATAAGTTTATATAGTGTTTTCCTATCCATATCTCCTATTTAATTTCGTTAGTGTATTGGGTAGACCAATATAATTTTGCGATCTTCATAATTTTAAAAGATAACATTTGCATTAAAATGTGTTGTTTTAGGCACTGGATTACCAGAGGTTGATAGATGACAGCAGACCACATTGTGCCTTTTCTTTTAAGCCTGACTCTACCACACCGTGCCCCGCAATATTCACCAGCAGAATATTGGTGGCCCAACAGGGCCTCAAGAATAAAGAGGCAAGGTTGTCATCAGTAGAGCTTGAAGTGTGCCGTCCATTACATGAGGTGATTTCATATTAGATGTTCAGTGATTTTTTAATGAGAGAAAGAATGAAGAGGAGAGAAGGGAGTAGAGATCGAGGGAAGAGTTTTTACCTAAGATAAAATTATTTCCCCAAACCTGTTGGTAGACAGTGTATACTAAGTGATTAATGTAAAGTCTTATCAATAACCCATGTTTTTAAAATTGAGCTTTTGTGGTCACATATTACTTGAGAAGATTATTTATTATAAGTGTGTTATCCCTCCAGATGAGATGTCTTTGAATTACTTTAACTACAGTCCTTCGTTGCCGCCAGCCTCTCATATAGTTAAAGAAACATGATGTCTCTCTCATTAACATTGATTGCAAACTAATTTGTCTTGTAAATTTTAATGTTTTTTTTTTTTACAGTGACCACACAACCAACTTAAATATCAAGTAAATGTTTGGACTCAATATCTTTTCAGATAACAAAGGTACCTGGCACCGAACAATTTGACCTACAAACACTCCAGTTGTCTCGTCCAGATTCCAGCCTCCTTGGGGGAAAACAGTCACAGACGGTCTTAGAAAGTCTGCAGCAACAGTCAGTTATGAACCCCTTGGTGTCCCACCAGGCACAGTGGCGTCTCCCAGCCCCAGGGACATCACTGCAGCAGTCAGTTTTGAATATCTCAGATCAAACAGTTTTACCAGCACCACAGTTTTCATTCTTGTCAGAGCCAATAAACCAGCAACATTTGGCAATTCCAGTAGTTAAAACACAACATCAGCAATTGCCAAATCTAACCCCACAGCATCAACAACGACAACAACAACTTCCAGACCAACAGGCCTTGTGTGCTCCATCTCAGCTCTATGGCATACCAGGTTTAAATGCAGGTATGAGGCAAGCAAACATGGAGATAGCAGGGCAACCTACTGTTATTGTTCAAAACATAGGCCGGCTTGAAATTCATCAGAATGAAGACCGGCAGTTGATGGCTGCTCATGTCCGTGTTTTACAGCGGTATCTGCCTTTGAGGACAAAAGCAAACTTGGATCGTATTTTTAAGATTCCAGGGGTGTGGGAGACTATTGCACTTGATCTTAGGTTAGGGAATGCTTGCTGTCCTAAAGAACCTCTGGAATTTGTATTCTGCCATCTGCAGTGTTGCTTTCAATTACTTGTATGGCTGTTGAAGAGGATTGAAGGGAGAGTCAAGGAAATTGTTGAACCATCAGAAATAAAGGTCATGATCGATGAAGTTAGAGTAAGTTTCTTCTTCCATCAAGTATATTATTTTTCATTACATTTTATTAGTTTTATTTATTTTTTACTAGTATTTATTGTGAGGGGGTTAAATAATACATATTATGGGTAGTTGTGAAGTAAGAAGCAAAAGAAAGTTCTTGTTTTCTTGGGCAGGAATATATTTTTACTTTTTAAGGATTGCTTGTATTGTCAAAGTATCCTTTTTTCACAGTCAAAAAAAGCCATAAAGGCCATGTGTTTTAAGCACAGCAGGTATTTATTTTTCAGAAAGCCAGGTTTCACGAGGTCGAATGTGAGAATCTGCGAAAACACTTGTCCTACATAGCTGATGAAGGAATTGATATTAGGAAACTGATAGATTTTCTTTTTTCAAAGAGCATCATTAATGATTCAGACATGGAGAAAATTAAATGCCAGCAAACATCAGCAGAGAAATGTAGTCTTTTACTACATAAGGTATTGAAATGCACGTTGGATAAAGATCCTGTGGAACACCTGCGACAGTGGTTTGTTGACGAGGACCAACATGATCTGGCAGATCTTCTGGCAGTGAAACCTGAGGACGTAACAGGAGCATATTGTCCAGATGAATCCTGGAGACCTGATGAATACCAGGGTGAATAAATCCTTCTTTAAAAATTTAAATAGTCCTATAGTAGATGCATATAGTTCTTTCTGTATATAGTACAGCAAAGAAATTGCCCCAAAATCCATAAGATGGTCTCGTACGTGAGATGTCCTGTAGGATATCATTCACAAATCATGGGGCCCTATAGGACCTATGGTAAAAACTTGAAAATTTTGTTGCATAGAAATTAATTAGTATTTTAAATTGCCTAAATTTTTCAACATTACGTCTCCCTGACGAAATTTTCAAAACTGCGACCTTCGGGCTTTTATCGGCTTTTATCCTTAAGTTATCCCTCACACACACACACACACACACACACGCGCACACATATATATATATATATATATATATATATATATATATATTGTGGGATATGGTGGTAAATAATAATCTATTTATTAGTGCTTTTCGATTAAGTTATATTAATTTACCTGAAAAGTAAGTTGAAAATTGTCTTTTCGGTAACAAACATACCTCCAGATAGAGGAGAGGGGTCAAGATAAGCCTTATTGCAACCTTATAAACATTATAAACTGGATGTGGCATATTTAACAAATTACGAACTTAGTAACATTTCTTGTATGCAGGGCTTTTCCCAGGATTGGATTAGGCCTTCTAAAATTACCATCTGTAACTTCCTAAAAAAATTACAGGGAGTCCAACATTTCCAAGTGCCGTTAGAAGGGGATAAAGGGGGTTGGGGGGGGGGTTAAAGATAAAATGAAAAAATATGTTTTAAAAAATTCAAGGGAAAGGGGGTTTAAAATGATGATCTCCCCCTGATGATCTTCCGCAAACAATATTCCTAAGTCCCGTGAACTAATATGAAAATTGCATTTTCTTTTTGCTTACATCTTGAACAATCTCCTGCTGATGGTCTTACGCGAACATAGTCCTCTAAACAAATATGAAAATTGCCTTCTTGTCTCTTTTGGATTGCGAATGATCTGCTGGCGATATTACTCAAACAATTCTCACTGAAGATATGCAGTGAGCAGTTCTCCATGTTTACTAACGATCTTAAATTGTGCAATGGACATAAAAAGAAGTGACTGGTACATTAATAATATCTTGTTTTTTATCATTTTGCCTTCCTCATTCAGAACAGCCTCGATTACATTAACGGCGTTACAACTGACAAAGAGCTGTGGCCTGTGACTTCTATTTACAGCTTGAAAATGCCCCTTGAGCCAGGTAATAGTAATGAAACTAAAGACAAAAGGCCTAGGTTCCCGTAATTGAAAATGGGAATTCACATCTATACCATCTATATTGTGAGTAGCCGCTGGCAGGGGCGAACTATTGTTCCTATCTCCCATTGAGAGTGTTATTGGCAATAATATCCTTATTGTATTATTGTCTTGAATCAACTGAGCTGCTCATCGCGGCCATATTAGTGACGAACTTTTGAAAAAATTATGGAGAGGCTCATTTTCAAGTTCGACGAAATTTAAAAAAAAAAAAGAAAAAAACTTTGGCAGAAAATCGTCTTCCGATGAAATTTTCAAGATTTTACCATATAGGACGGCCTGTTGGAAATTTTTGTAAGGGCAAGTCAAAATATCCAAATATTTTGGTTTTGTGGTGCTGTATTTTTGCCCTCTCTCTAAACCCCTGTATGGAACTATAACCACTTAAAGGTCCACTGTCATCTCTGATGAGTAAGTACAGTTTTGAAATATTTATACCGATAAAACCATAATACTTTATTTGCTATTATATATATATATATATATCTCAAAGGCCTAGACTAAATCTAGTCCTATGCCCAAAAAGGCCAGACCCCATATTAATTACGCCCTGGCTGGGCCTAGTCTTTATGGTTTCTTTGCATTGTTAAAAGCATAATGGGCAATTTAATTGACTAAGTTGCATCTTCATTGAAGAAGCAGCCCTTAGATGCCAAAATTGAAAGCTCACTATAATTCTGGAACTGTTAACGCTAGAGTTGCATTTTGTACAGCCTTTGAAGGGCAATACAGGAAGTGGTGTTCAGTTTTTTTGTATTCCTTATGGTTTACGTGCTGCCCTTTACATGTATCAAAAAGTACGACGTCGATATATTCAGTGGTGAAATCAAAATGTGAAATACTCAAAAATTAGCAGAGATACCCCAATAATTACTATTGAACTTGAAGAAAAATTCATTTACTGGCAGTTTGACAGTGACCTTGAAATTGACTTTTAACCTACTTTTCTCCTTGAACTGTCATTTGCAAATTCTCAGTCCCTTGTATCTCCAAAAATGGCAGATATACGCCCATAGTTGCTTTTGAACTTGAATTGGAAGTCATTTACTGGCAATTGAACTGTGAACTTGATATTGATCTTTGACATACAGAACCTTACACATCATCAATTGATATTTGCAAATATTCCGTCCCTAAATCTCCAAAACTGAGTTGCACCCATAGTTGCTATTGATCTTGAATGGGAAGTTATATACTGACAATCTAACTGTGACTTTCAAATTGACCTTTGACATACTTTTTATGATGAACTGCTTTTTTCAAATTTTCTTTCCCTTATATCTCCAAAACTGGCAGAGGTATGCTCAAAGTTATTATTTTAAGGGAGTCATATACTGGCAAGCTAACTATGAATTAAAATTGTCCTTTGACCCACCATGAACTGAACTGTGCAAATTTTCTCACACTTATATCTCCAAAACTGATAGAGATACTCCCATAGTTACTTGAAAGGGGCAGTAGCGATATTCCGAAGGTTCAATAGTCTGAAGGTTCATTGGTCCGAAGGTTCAATGGTCCGAAAGTGCATTGAAGGTTCATTGGTCTGAATGTTCGATAGTCCGAAGGTGCATTGGTCCGAAGGTTCATAAGTCCGAAGGGTCATTAGTCCAAAGGTTCGATAGTCCAAATGTAGGCCTACTGTATAAATAAAGTGTATAGTGTATTACATGTACAGGGGCGAAATGGAAAAAGGCAGGGAATGATATGACTGTCTTTTTATCTAAAGACATATCTGTGAATATCTTGTGAAAAACAATTCGTCGCCCTGGTAGAGGGCACGTCCCCTGCAAATTCTGGGTGTAGCGGAGGCCACGGAAATCGTAGAGGAAGAAGAAAAGCCTCGGGCACAACCATTCGTACGGGCTCTTACGGCCTGTTTGGGTCCAAATTTTTGCAAACTGGCTGAGTCATGCACAAAACACAAGCGGGCGATGTGAGCACGCACTATGCCTAGGTCCCAACTGCGTTATGGATGCACGGTTCTTAAGTTCCTTGCGTTCGGCTAGGATGTAGCTAGATCGCATGCAGCAGCTGTTGATCATGTCGAAAAGTTTCTATGTGCTGTTTGCGTCTTCCAAAAGTTGCACGAAGGACGTGCTCCTCACGCACTTTCCCCATTTTTTTGGCCATAGACCACACGTAGCAGCCCGTACATTCAGATAGGATCTATGCTTCATGTAGGCCTACTCCTGGCGTGGGGGGTGACGCATATGTGATGCAATCCCGCGGTGTTTCGATTTTGTTCGTAGGTTGTCAGGACGTGCACTGTACTCAACACGCAAAGGCGCTTGCTCCTTCATTGCTTGCAATGTGCTTCCTTTTTCCACAGTAACTTAGACCCCATTCCCAGAGATAAGATCTATCCAAGTAGATAGCCCTAACTCCCTAGAGTTTCACGCTAAATAGCTGTCATGCCGAGCGGGCGCGAAAGTTAATTACCCCCTTACAGCTTGTAGTAGGTGGACCGCAATCAGCCTCTTGAAAATCGGGACTCTCCCTTAATCAAAAATATTTCGTAATTGAGACACCTGTTTTTTTTTTTTTTTAACATTCAGTGTGCTCTTAAAGGTAGCCTATATTTGAATTGATGGAGCGTGAAACCACATCTATCAGTTTCTTATATAATTAAAAAATTAATAGCACAGGTCAATCAATTTTATGTCATTAAAGGCGTTCTCTCATTTTATGCGTTCCAATCTTTATTCAGTCTTTCATATGAATCATGTATGGTGTTCATGGGTTGGGATGGGTAGCCATTGCATATCCCTCCACTGCCCCACATTGTTAAGAGTAGCTCACGGAACCATATATGGATAACTTTCATGTGCATTTCGGTCACACTCAAAACGAAGTGATAAAGATTCCAGAAGCCGAGTTCACACGAAAGTTAATCACCCCCTAGCAGCTTCATGATTGCTAATCTGATTGCATTCAGTGAGACTCCCGGTGGAGTTCAATCTACGTAGAATGATAGTTTCATTGGGAACGCACCCTTAGATACCATATGTAATTAAAATTCTTCAAATGAAGAACATTTTAAAATGTTTCGGACTGTCGAACCTTTGGACCAATGGACCTTTAATTTTCGGACTAATGAAAATTAACCTTCAGACCAATTAACCTCTTAATTGAAAAACTGATGAAAATTCTACAAATTTTCGGACCAATGAACCTTCAGACTATCAAGACGCCCCCACTTGAAAAGGAAGTCATATGTTGGCAATCTAGGTATGACCTTAAAATTAACTTTTGACCTACTTTTCTTGTTTACTGCATTTTATAGAGCTTGCCAAGCACAACACTGGGGGTGGTGTCTCTTTTCTTTTGTTTTCCATACAGGTGCACTTGCTCCAGCTGGTGGTACAATATCTGGAGGTATAGTGTCAATTCACTGTTCCTCTAGTTTGTTGACATTTTTTGCACAATTGAACTGGCAAGGATTTTGATTGTGGTTTTAATGCCTGTAAAAGCAACAATAAACAACAAAAATACAATGTTTTAGTGAATATTCCCAAGCCTGCTCCTATCTGTTGTTCGATATCATGATTCACACAAAAAAAAAAAAAAAAAAAAAAAAAGAGATGAAACTGGGAGCTGTGTTTCACCTCACTACCTGAGCATTTGAAAATGAGACCAACTCAACCAATACAAAGGCATTGTAATCCACATGCCATGGGAGTACGTCTCACTTTGAATTGAAGTTTTATATATATATATATATATATATATATATATATATATATATATATATCCTCTAAGAGACTATTCCCAAATATATCATACTTACTTTGGATCGATCTATCTCTGAAGGTATTGTCACTAAATTGCTAACTTAATGTCTGTCATGCCTACTAAAGCTGTTAGGGGGTAATTTACTGCCTGATGCTGAGCATGTAAGTTAATTACCCCCATTAGTGCACTTGATTTGGTCTTAAAGTGCAATTTAAGATCACAAATCTTACTTGGTGTTAAAGGACAATAGACCCACAAAAATCCATTTCTCGAATTTTGAATATTCAGCACTCAATCTATACACTAGAGGTATGTTTTAATCAATCCCCGCCATTAAAAATTTATAAAAACAATATTAGTAGTAAAAAAGCGTTTTAGTAAACCTCACCTCAATGTGCATAAATGAAGCAACAAATCTGGGTCACGTGGTACTGTGACGATAATGAGAATAAAGGTCTATGAGACTTAACTGAGCTGCATGGTGCATACAGACAATAGTTTAAGAAAGTTGTGTTGAACAGAGTTGAGCAATTTTCCTTATGCCTCAGTGTGTTGCCGTGGGATTCACCAAAATTGCAGCACTCCTTGACAATCTTTCTTTGTCTGTGATGGTCTTCCGTGACTTACTAACTTCGGTGACAATAGTTGCGATCCTCGCGATCTCGGTCATGTAACATTATCTTCTTGTTTTTGGTAAATGTCATCAAAGTTCACAAGCTTCCATTAGTGGCATTCTTTGAATGACCCTTGGTCACCTACAGATTACACTTGATGACAGTTCTCAGCCATTGTTAAAGTAAACAGGTGTTCCTCATACTTTTAATGTACATGTATATACAAGCCTATCACTTCACAATAAACTTTCGTAGAAGTCAGAAAAAAAAAAAAAATGTATATACAAGCCTATCACTTCACAATAAACTTTCGTAGAAGTCAGACGCATTGTTGTTGTCTCTCTCCTGAATAGAGTCCGGCACGTTGGACTCAGTAAAGAGCCATCATATTACATGGTGTCAGAAGTGGTTGCCAGACATAGGCAACAGTGACGATCCGTAGCAGTTCTAACATTGTGTTAACTGTTAGCATGGAACTCACTGGTATCCCAACACCTTCCATGGACTGGAGTGCGTCTAATCTTCCTGAACAGTGGAAAAAATTCCATAGTCTTGTGGAACTTATTTTTAATGGGCCACTAAAGGAAAAGGAAGAAAAAGTGAAGGTGACTTATCTCTTGTTATGGATAGGAGACAAGGGGAGAGAAATAAAGTCAACTTGGACAAATCTGGATGAACCAGACAAGCTGCAGTCATATTATGACCGTTTTAAAGCCCATGTGCAGCCGAAACTGAATCCCATCTTCGCGCGGTTCAAGTTTAACAATGAAACTCAAGGTGCATCTACCGTTGAACAATTTATTACTCGTTTGCGGACACTTGCTGTCGACTGTGCATACACAAATGCAGAAGAGATGATCCGAGACAGGATCGTATTTGGTACTTCATCAGAGAAAGTGAGGGAAAAACTCATAAATGAAGGTGACAAGCTGACACTCGACAAAGCCGTCCAGATAGCCCAGTCGTACGAGTATTCAATGGAACAACTCAAGACAATGGGAAAAGAGGTCAGCAGCATTAAGAAACAACCTCCACGTACAGGCAACTGGAGACATGTGAACAGACAGAAGAAACAGCAAAAGCAGGACAGACATGAGTGTGACAATTGTGGCTACGAGCATGCCAAGACTGATAGATGTCCGGCTAAGGGTAAACAGTGTAATAACTGTAAGAAATTCAATCACTTTGCTAAAAAATGTCGCAAAAGTATTGCTAAAAAACATGTTAACGAGTTGCAAGCTTTGCCAGATCAGCCCGATTCTGATTCTGATTCAGATTCACAATTTATTGTAGATAGTATTGACACGTCAGAGGGTTTAGATCAAGCATTTTGCCATGTAGAAATTGGTCCAGCAAAGATCAATGTTAAGTTTAAGATTGACACAGGTTCTCAAGTGAATATTTTACCCAAGCATGTGTTTGACTCAATTGGTCATGTAGACGACCTGAAACCTCCTAGTCAGAAGCTTACTGCTTATAATGGTCACTCACTAAAAAACTTAGGGTCTGCAAATTTCACTTGTCAGTATAAGAAAAAGTCCATTGGCCTTCTGTTTCACGTCGTTGATACAGAATCTTCACCGATACTTGGTTTGAAAGCATGTATGGACTTGTGCCTGATTAAGTTAGTGTATGCTTGCGATGTAGATGCTGATGTGAAGCGAGAGCTGGTCGGAAAAAGAGATTCTAGTAAACCCAGCCAAAGTCTGAACAAATCCGAATTTGGTAAAGACCAAATATTGCATGAATACAAAGACGTATTCGAGGGTATAGGATTGTTCCCAGGTGAATGTGTAATTCACACTGATCCCAACGTAATTCCTGTTGTTCACCCCCCTCGCAAAGTGCCGCATGCACTTCATGAAAAGCTCAAAAATGAACTTGAGCGTATGGAGAAGCTTGACGTGATTTGTAAAGTCACAGAGCCCACAGAATGGGTAAATTCTCTAGTGATTGTTGAGAAGCCTGAATCAAGCTCAGGTAAGGTACGTGTGTGCCTGGATCCCAAAGACCTAAATAGAGCTATTTTGAGACCCCATTACCCCCCTAGAACATTAGAAGAAGTATTACCCCAGTTAGCAGGTGCTCAATACTTCAGTAAGTTGGATGCCAGGTCAGGGTATTGGACAATTAAACTATCCACAGAATCCTCATACCTTACGACGTTTAATACGCCATTTGGTAGATACAGATATCTGCGACTGCCTTTTGGTTTGAGATCGTCGCAGGATGAGTTTCAGAGAAGGGTAGACGAAAATTTTGAGGGTCTTGACGGTGTAATAGCCTTAGTAGATGACATCATAGTGTTTGGAAAAAACAGAGAACAGCATGACCGAAATCTGCGTAATGTTTTACAAAGGTCACGTGAGTGTGGGATCAAACTCAACAGAGAAAAAATGGAAATCGGCGTGACTAAAGTAAAATATTTTGGTCACATTATCACATCAAAAGGCTTAGAGCCTGACCCGGAAAAGGTCAAAGCAATTAGGGAGATGAAAGCCCCGACTAATAAGAAAGAGTTAGAGACTTTTCTGGGTATGGTGACATACCTTGCTAAATTTGCTCCCAACCTTTCAGAGATTACCACCCCCCTTCGCAAGTTACTTGCAAAAGACATGATTTTTCATTGGATCGATGAGCATGAGAAAGCTCTCAATGAAGTAAAAGAGGTAATCACAGCGGCCCCAAGTCCCACGTTAACGTATTTTGACCCCAGCCAGGTCACTACCCTACAGACTGATGCCTCTAAGTATGGTTTAGGTGCTGCACTGTTGCAGGATGGAAAACCCATAGCTTATGCATCCAAAGCTCTCAATACATCAGAAATCAACTATGCCCAAATAGAAAAAGAAATGTTTGGGATAGTTTTTGGGTGTAAGAGATTTCACCAATACGTTTATGGCCGTAAAGTAGTAGTGGAGACAGACCACAAACCTTTAATTCCTATATTCAAGAAGCCCTTGAATACAGCCCCTCCACGCTTGCAGAGAATGCTGTTACAATTACAGCGATACGATCTGGAGGTAATTTACAAACCAGGTACACAGATACCGCTTGCAGACACATTGTCTCGCAATTTTGTAAAAGACACCTACCCAGAGCTCGCTAAAGGAATGGATGCACACGTACATGCAGTGCTCTCAAAAATTCCTATTAGTGATAGAAAGTTAGACGAAATTCGTCAAGAAACTGAACAAACTGAACAGTTTCAGACTTTGCGCAAAACCGTTTTAAATGGTTGGCCTGTTAAAAGGAGTGATTGCCCCTCTGAGATTATAGAATTTTGGAATCACAGAGACGAATTGTCTTACATTGATGGCATACTGCTCAAAGGTCAAAAGGTTATTGTACCCCAGAAACTAAGGGTGAAAATGCTGCATTCTATACACACAGGTCACAAAGGAATAGAGAAATGCCAAAAACGAGCCAGATCAGCAATTTTTTGGCCAGGCATGTCAGGTGACATTAATGATTTTGTTTCCAAGTGCCCCATTTGTCTCATGCAGAGAAATAACAACCCTAAACAACCTTTGCAGCCACACCCCATCCCTGATTACCCCTGGCAAACAGTTGCCACTGACTTGTTTACATGGGAGGGAAAGGATTTTATAGTTGTAGTTGATTATTACAGTCGATACTTTGAGGTAGCTCAACTTACCTCTACTCAAAGTCATCAGGTAATCAGCAAGTTAAAGGTTATATTTGCTAGATTTGGAATCCCAGAAACTATCATTTCAGACAATGGTCCTCAGTACGCCTCTCAGGAGTTCACTGATTTCTCCAAGCAATATGATTTCAAACATGTGACCTCTAGCCCCAATTACCCTCAGTCCAACGGACTAGCAGAGAAATATGTCCAAATTGTAAAGAAACTGTTTGAAAAGTCAAAGTCTGATAAATCTGACCCTAATTTGGCCTTATTGGAATACAGGGTGTCCCCCCTTGACATCGGATACTCCCCAGTTATTACAAGGACGGCAGTTGCGTTCTGTTTTACCTGCCACCAATCAACAGTTGTGTCCCCAGTTCATTGATCCTGGAAAGGTCAAACATAAGATAGATTCAAGTCGTCAAAAGCAGAAGAAATTTTATGACCATGGTTCCCGACCCCTTCCCCCTATAACTGTAGGTGAGTCAGTCAGATTTCAGCGAAATGACAAGTTATGGAAACCTGCCAATGTCATTGATAAGGTGAATGAAAATTCATTTGTTTTACAAGCTCCTAATGGTGGTATATATCGACGTAACAGGCGTCATATTCTCAAAACAAAAGAGCCCAATGTTCCTCATGACACTGACCCACAAGTGCCTATTTGCACTGAGAATCTGGTTAATAAATCCAGTGATCTTAAAATTCTAGCAGATCACCCAAAGCCTGCTGTAAATGCCCCAGTTAAGTCCCCAGTTAAAGTCAAATCAACCCCTCAGAAAGATGAATGTCATTCGCCCCAGCCCTATGTAACACGAGCTGGCAGAGTTTGCAAACAAAAAATTATAGAATCTATGTAATTTTTGCAAAGTGATATATAAGACTTTAGAGGAAATTACCCTTGGACAAAAGGATATGAACTTAACTTTATCAGGAATTTTTTCAATGACAATATATCTTCACTATTGGATACACATATCTGACAGGCAGGATAAACATGCACATATTGCCAGTGCAGGGATAATCACAAAGACTATGACTGTTAACACCCATGACATTTGATTGAAGAAAGGGAGATGTAACATTATCTTCTTGTTTTTGGTAAATGTCATCAAAGTTCACAAGCTTCCATTAGTGGCATTCTTTGAATGACCCTTGGTCACCTACAGATTACACTTGATGACAGTTCTCAGCCATTGTTAAAGTAAACAGGTGTTCCTCATACTTTTAATGTACATGTATATACAAGCCTATCACTTCACAATAAACTTTCGTAGAAGTCAGACGCATTGTTGTTGTCTCTCTCCTGAATAGAGTCCGGCACGTTGGACTCAGTAAAGAGCCATCATATTACAGGTCACCTCAGGTGTTTTAGATCATATCAAAACTGATAGTCTTTTAGATTAACTGTCATCAGTTGGCAAGCTTACTAATTGCTGCTGCATTTTAAATGCATTGTAGTTGACCAAGAGCCAGGTAATAACAGGTATCAAACTCATCTTGGTGGGCTTTCATATTTTTCAATATATCTCATTAATTTCATGGGGTTATTTTATTGGTATTTGTAAATGACGTTAAATATCAATATTTAAACAATTAAGATCAAACATGGTCGCGAATATTTTATTAAAATAACAGAAATTGCTCTCAGGGTATCTTGAAGCATGCGTATGCCCAGGCATTACTTCCTTGGAAGAAAACGTGTTGAGGAAAAACAGGAAAAAGAGTAAAGATTGAAAGACAATTTTAGACAAATAGACAAACTTTGACGGGGGAAATATCCACAAAGAATAAAGGGCTATTGCGCCAACATCTTGTTGAAATTTTTACACTGCAATTCTATTTAAATAAGCTAAGGAACTAATTGCCAAATTTAGATTTCATCACATAACAGGGGCGTAACCAGACCTGCAAAAGTTGTATGCACAGATTAAAAAAATTACAAGCACGTACCGCAAAATGTAGACTAACGCAAAACATGAAGGACAGCGTAATCACAGCAAATGTACCTCACATAGTAGCTTAATTTCCATTAATAATAAAATCATCATTTAAGTCAAAAATATTCTCGCGATTTAATAAATATTCTAATTTACCCAGAACGGTATATTTATTTAAAGGAGGGTAACTGAAATATAGTTTTATTATTTGTTTGTGAAAATTGCTCATGTCACCCTATTAGTTTGGAGGTCTAAGCTGGATCAAGTCCATGTTAAAATTCCTATGAAGCTGTGCAGGAAAAATTCTTCCTTTGTTTCTCTAGCTCCTCGATAAACCTGGTGTTCAGATTTTATCTAGTACCCCCAGGCCTGCGGGAGCTGCTCTTTGAAACTAACGCACAAGTAGATTTTTACCTGAGATAAATATTGCCAGATAGATACTCGCTACAGGAGAATTGAATGCCATTTAACCCTCTAATTAAGAGGTAAAGGAAGTTCCAGTTAGATGGATGATTAAGATAGGACTTGTAAAGGTAACGGGCATTGTTCACCTCAGTTTAATAAAAGTATGCAAGATGGAGTGTCAGCGGTTTAATAAAATTAATTGAATTTCACAAATAACATGGACCTCGTATGCAATAATCAACAATGCCCTTAACTCATTCAAATGCAGTGTTTTATACAACGTGGGATAATCATAATTAAATGCTCGTTAAAGAATTGACTAGACGGGAAGTGGTTTTACACAGCTTCACGAGGATTTAGACCCCTCGGGTAAGAGATTTGAATGAGTATTAACTTTCATCAGAAGCCAGAGAAGTCATCTTACAGGTAGACAATGCAGCTCAGTTTGACAGCTAAGCACGCTCTGTTCTCCGGTGGCACGATTGTCGTCATCGGACCACATGACCACGTAGCTCATTAACTCCCAGGCCGAGCAAATAGGATGTTTTTTAAAGCCAAAAATTTAAAAAATGAGCTTTTAATTTGTGTATTTAGATAAAGATATCATTAGTTGGGCATGTTTTCTGAAGAATATGTTCCGTTCATGCCATTCTGATGGTATGGCGCAAATCCTTTAAACCATGAGAAAGACCATTACTGGACTGACCTCCAGTTAAGTTGTTATGCAGTTGTCTCCTCTCACGTTTTCCTTTTGTGAGCAGAGATGTTCTCCATGGTGAGGGAAGGCATCGCCCATCCTGAGGGGAGGAAGCTGCTTGACCACTTGAGTAGATGTTAGATTGTTTTTGATCTTAAAAGCAGACTCAGTCCGTTTTAAGGCTATTGCTGTTATGATTAAGATTGTGTAAGATCATTTGTGATCTTAAATTGCACTTTAAGACCAAATCAAGCACACTATTGCCCCTATCTGATTCGAAAGGCGTAACAGACATTTAAGCCACTTAATTTGATACCATTTTAGCGTGAATCCATTTGGAGTTAGACGGGGGGATCAATCTAGGCATGGGAACCCAGTCTTATTTTGGATCCTAAGTCCTAGTTTGAACTGACTGTGTGAGGGGAGATAATTGCTTTACCACTTACATGGAAGTCAGTCCATTTATAGCCTTACTCTAAGATCGATTCTGATCATAATAACAAAGTCAGTATCCTTTAAGGCTGCTTGGTTAATCTTGAAAATCACGTCAGATCACATCTGATCTGAAATTGCACTTTAGGACCAAATCAGGTACAGCTAATGTGTATGAATTTTAATGCTGAGATATGTGTGAATTTTAAAATATTTCAGAAGCTCGCTTTATATTATGAGAATACTTACAGTTATTACTATCATTCTGAGTTCCATAACACCATTGAAATTGTGAACTTTAGCCTTAAGACATGAAAAAGAGTGGTCAGTTTCATCATAAATTGCAATATCATGCTTTGTTTGTGTGCCAATAATGTTAATAATTTTCTTGAATCTACATATAAGGACCTCTGGGAGGAACAGGAGAAAAGTACACAGATGAGGATGTTATTTTCCATACTAAACTCGGTATCTTGTCAGAAGGAAAATATCAAGACAAAAAACAATCAAAAAGTGGACATTCTGGGTTGCATGAGTCTCATGGTCCAATATTAAAAACACCATTCCCATATCCTGACTATCCAACTACAGAACCCCAATCTCCTGATAGTGACAAGTCATCACACTCTGAAATTTTGGTGGAATTACCTTCATCATCTTCAAAAGTAAGTCTACCTGTGAAAAGTTGTCTCATTTAAAGCTCACTTACGGTTCTCAGTCTGTCCTAGAACATAATGGTTTTCTCTGTTGATGAAAAATGTTCTTAATCTGCTCTAGGACATACAGTGTACTGAAGGACTTCCCAAAAACAGTTTTCGAACTGTTACATTCATTACAGAACAACATTAGAACTGTAAAAAACAAATACAAATGTACAAATGTTCTGGAATAGATTGAGAACTGTAAATGAATGTTAAATAAGACAAATCTTTGCAGGGGTCCACATGATTCTAAATTACTTACACTAATCTCAGGTCAAGCATATTTTTAATTCATTTGTCAGAAAAAAAATTTGGATAAGTTTAAAATTGGGTGCATATTTATAAAACATCACATGCAACATCTGTATTCCATAGGAGAAAACAAAAATGATGAAGCAATTTAATGTACATATAAAGTGTACTAATACCCCAGTGAAATTCACATGTCATGCTTTTGGGGTGATGAGATATTTATCTGTGCTAAAATGTAGATAATATTCAATATTTGACAGAAATGCAACTTACACAAGATTTACATAAATTAAGTATATATGCAAAGGCATGCAAAAGATTTGAAAAGTGTACTACGCGTTATTCTTAACATATTTTTCTTTTTGTAACACATCTATACTTGTTAGGACTGCTTATTCGTCTATATTTTGAAGCTGTTAAATACTGACATAAATAAACAAATCTTTACATTATTTTTGCTGATATCAGGTTGCTTCTGATGAATCTGTCTCCCTTGATCTTTCTGAAGGTGAGTTGCAGCAAGTGGAATTTTTGGCAAAGAAAAAGGGTTCTACTCTAGCAACCATTGATTTCATTTAGATATTATGTATTATACTCCATACATAGCTACCAATTTATAACTTAGACAGTGACATATAAAATTGAGACAATTACAGAAGTTGCATGCATGTGCATGTGTATGTCAACTGTGAGTGCATTAAAATTTGGACATCCACAATAAAGTACAATTATAGTCTCACCACAGCATTTTGTGAGACATTGGAGAAAAAATTGTATATATCATATTATAAGTTAAAATGTGTGTTTTAAAAGCCATTCTTGATTATAAATGTTCAGCCTTGGTCATTAAATTTGGTTACAAATTCATAAGTTAAACAATTTAGCTGTGAGTCCACATCCTTTATACCTACTTTTTCATTTTTTACAGATGCTGCATTGTCTCAGGAAGACACCATGAAAGAGAAAAATGACCTTGAATTAGCACTGATTTCATCAGGAATCTACATTCAGAAGTTCAGTATGGACCATCATGGTGGCTATGTTCACTTAAAGGAAGTGGGGGTTACACTTGTGGTACCATGGGGTTCCCTTCCTGAAGGCACAGTAACAGAGATGTACCTTGGAGTCAGTTGGAGACCAAGTGACAGCCCTCATTTAGGAGGCAAGCAGACAAGAACAAGCCCCATTGTGGTTATTGGTCCACATGACTTAACCTTTCAGAAACCAGTCTATCTCAGCTTTCCTCACTGTATTCCATATGCTGACGATGCAGAGACAGAGATAAAGTTCTGGAAATCAAAAACTGACCTAATGGGGACTTGTAAATGGACAACTGATGAGACTGACCCTTTTGTGACCTACAGCCAAACTAGGTACCGAATTTACGTATGTCCTGTTTGAATGACTTTTTAAAAGACAAAGATTTCTTAATACATGTACACACGTATACTTAAAGGTATTTAAAATGCATTTAAAAATAAATATTCTTAATTGAGATACCTTGTGCTACTATATATATATATATAGAGAGAGAGAGAGAGAGAGAGAGTCAGTGGCTCCAGTTATTTATGAAGTGTGCTTGCACTAGATTAAACGAGTCATTCTTATACCATTTGCAGATTCAGGGGAAGGTCAGGGGATCCTGCCCCCCTCCCCCCATACGATTTCTGAAAAAATTACACACGCACACACACACACACACACACACACATATTACTTGCTCTGTTATAAATTCTAATTATTGAAATTTCATTCAAATTCAACTTTTCTCTATTTTAATAAAAGTTTACATAGGTACCACTGTTTGTAAATGTCTGATGTACACATATTAATTTGCTTTTTCACCCTTTAGGTGCACTGCAGCTTTGAGGAACCCATGTAATTACATCACAACATCAAATAAGAAAAAGATGCTGGCCTTAGTATTTGGGTCGTTTGATCCAGGGACAGAGCTGCTTCAGATTCTTGTCTCATGCATGAGCGATACTATGGATGAAATAATAGTAATACCACATGCAATTGTGAAACAAAAATTACTTTCAAATTTATTTTTTTGTATTGTATTAGTTGTGAAACAAAAGTGATGCTACATTCCACTGTGAAACAAAAATTTTATTACTTAAATTTTGATTTTTGTCTTGTGTTACAAGGTGTCTTGTCACAAAGGTTATATATTGCATTAGTTGTGACACATTGTGGTAGTATACTGTGCTGGTTGTGACCTTTTTAGATGGTTAAAGTCATAATAACTCTTCGTTTTGGCCAAAAATTGGATTTTCCTGGAGTAAACGGCAATTTTCCCGTACTTTCCAATGGCCGACGACCCCATTCCTGCATTCAAAGTTAGTCCAGGTTTTTTTTCTTAACGTTTGGTTTTTTGTTAAAATCTCTTAAGAGATTTTAACTGACGGAGCCCTCTCTGACATTGCATAGTCACGTGATATTGAGCGATATTTTCTGGTGACCTACTTAAAACCGCGGGAAAAGCAGACAACAACAACACTATATAACAATAGTATAAGATTCATAAGATATATTAGTCTTACTGCTCAAAATGCATTTATATCTACAATGTGTGCAATTCTGGGCTCTTTGTTATCTGACGCACTGTCCAAAAACTCGCAACTAATGTCTGCGGATTGCATCAACACGTTTGGCACCACATGTTATTTTGGTCTCGAATTAACGTGAGAATCCGCGTGACACCCCAACGTCATTGGCAATGGATGCCTTGACGACCGTAAAGAAAGGCATCGAAAGCCCTATTGACAAGCACAGATTTTAGTTTTACTACAATAACAGCCGTTTTAGTGGTAAAATGCAATGGAATATATTTCCATGCGTTGTTTACAATGTATTTCTTGTGGAATTTTGAATCTCAAAGGAAGAGTTATTATTGCTTCAATATTGTCAATCTGTTGTCAATATTTGATGTATAATTGTAATAACTGGCCATGTTCTTTATTTAGATTCATTGAATGATGTTAATGTTGCTGTTTTTCATCAGTAAGCTAACAGAGCCAAGCTTAAAAAATTCTACTTTGTATTTTTTTCTAGTTACCTACTCCAAAACTTTAGAACTTTTATTACTAACTCATTATTTATATTTTAAATAATTATTTATAACTGGATATAGTAATCAACCTGCTTTGATACTTCATCAAAATATATTTGAACTATTATTATAATGTATCTATAATTTTAAATGATAACAGGTAATACTGTGTACATTTGTAATGTACTGAACAAATGCATTTAGAGAAATTAACAACCCATGATGCTACTTTTGAGTACATAAAAAACTACTAAATTAATTTATAAAGCATATAAAAGTAATTCATAAACATATTAGGTGTTTAGTACATATATTATTATGTGCAGTGCATTAGGTCATAATTTTGTTTGAAATTTGGTAAACTTTCATCATAACAATCATACATAGAAAGAGGCCGTGGTTCCAGTCATTAACTAAGTGTGCTTGCACTGGGTAAAACAGTTCCTTCTTATATCAGTGGTGGATTTAGGTCCTGCACCACCCCCCCCCCCCCCCCCCCCCCCCCCAATATTTATGAAAAAAAATTACACATGTCAAATGGTCCCCTCTTGAAAATGAAATTTTGATTAGCTGAATCATAGTTCTAAACCATTCCATTGTTGTATGTCTCTCAGGGGTGGGGGTGGGGGAGGGGGGGGGGACAGGTGGCATCACATCCTAGGACCCTCCCCCCTTCAAAGAATCCTAGATCCACCCCTGTATATTATAGTGTTTGCCAATTTACACATTCCAGTTTTTTGACAGTTGGATGGCACAGATTGGCATGAAGCGTATGGTGCATGATGGATTCTTAAGGCTTTACATCTGTCCCCACAGTGATGGTGACCAAGGTGATGGTGACCATGACAACAAAGACCATGTTGTGTGTGAAGTTAATCATGATGTACTGGTCACAATAAAGGACTTTCAAGGATGGACTTTGACAGGGGAAGATGAAAAGGTATATAATAAATATAAGGAAGAGAAAAGTATTACACTTTTACATGCATGTGATATTTTAATGTAATACTTTCAGCACAATCACGTCACATGCATTTCTCATTTGTAAAGCCATATTATAAGTTTATATAGTGTTTTCCTATCCATATCTCCTATTTAATTTCGTTAGTGTATTGGGTAGACCAATATAATTTTGCGATCTTCATAATTTTAAAAGATAACATTTGCATTAAAATGTGTTGTTTTAGGCATTGGATTACCAGAGCTTGATAGATGACAGCAGACCACATTGTGCCTTCTCTTTTAAGCCCGACTCTACCACATCGTGCCCCATAATATTCAACAGCAGAATATTGTTGGCCCAACAAGGCCTCAACGGTAAAAAGGCAAGGTTGTCATCAGTAGAGCTTGAAGTGTGCCGCCCATTACATCAGGTGATGTCATATTAGATGTTTAGTGTTTTTTTTTTAATAAGAGGGAATGAAGAGGAGAGAAGGAGGTGGAGATTGAAGGAAGATTTTTTTTCCTAAGATAAAATTATTTCCCCAAACCTGTTGGTAGACAGTGTACTAAGTGATTAATGTAAAGTCTTATCAATAACCCATGTTTTTGAAATTGAGCTTTTGTGGTCACATATTACTTGAGAAGATTATTTATTATAAGTGTGTTATCCCTCCAGATGAGATGTCTTTGAATTACTTTAACTACAGTTCTTCGTTGCCGCCAGCCTCTCATATAGTTAAGGAAACATGATGTCTCTCTCATTAACATTGATTGCAAACTAATTTGTCTTGTAAATTTTAATGTTTTTTTTTACAGTGACCACACAACCAACTTAAATATCAGGTAAATGTTTGGACTCAATATCTTTTCAGATAACAAAGGTACCTGGCACCGAACAATTTGACCTACAAACACTCCAGTTGTCTCATCCAGATTCCAGCCTCCTTGGGGAAAAACAGTCACAGACGGTCTTAGAAAGTCTGCAGCAACAGTCAGTTATGAACCCCTTGGTGTCCCACCAGGCACAGTGGAGTCTCCCAGCCCCAGGGACATCAGAACGTCTGCAGCAACAGTCAGTTATGAACCCCTTGGTGTCCCACCAGGCACAGTGGAGTCTCCCAGCCCCAGGGACATCAGAACGTCTGCAGCAACAGTCAGTTATGAACCCCTTGGTGTCCCACCAGACACAGTGGAGTCTCCCAGCCCCAGGGACATCAGAACGTCTGCAGCAACAGTCAGTTATGAACCCCTTGGTGTCCCACCAGACACAGTGGAGTCTCCCAGCCCCAGGGACATCAGAACGTCTGCAGCAACAGTCAGTTATGAACCCCTTGGTGTCCCACCAGACACAGTGGAGTCTCCCAGCCCCAGGGACATCAGAACGTCTGCAGCAACAGTCAGTTATGAACCCCTTGGTGTCCCACCAGACACAGTGGAGTCTCCCAGCCCCAGGGACATCAGAACGTCTGCAGCAACAGTCAGTTATGAACCCCTTGGTGTCCCACCAGACACAGTGGAGTCTCCCAGCCCCAGGGACATCAGAACGTCTGCAGCAACAGTCAGTTATGAACCCCTTGGTGTCCCACCAGACACAGTGGAGTCTCCCAGCCCCAGGGACATCAGAACGTCTGCAGCAACAGTCAGTTATGAACCCCTTGGTGTCCCACCAGACACAGTGGAGTCTCCCAGCCCCAGGGTCATCAGAACCTCTGCAGCAACAGTCAGTTATGAACCCCTTTGTGTCCCACCAGGCACAGTGGAGTCTCCCAGCCCCAGGGACATCACTGCAGCAGTCAGTTTTGAATATCTCAGATCAAACAGTTTTACCAGCACCACAACAGTTTTCATCCTTGCCATCTCTGTTGGCACCATCATCAGTACCAATAAACCAGCAACATTTGGCAAATCCAGTAGTTAAAACACAACATCAGCAATTGCCAAATCTAACCCCACAGCATCAACAACAACAACAACAACTTCCAGACCAACAGGCCTTGTGTGCTCCATCTCATCTCTATGGAAGACCAGGTTTAAATGCAGGCATGAGGCAAGCAAACATGGAGACAGCAGGGCAACCTACTGTTATTGTTCAAAACATAGGCCGGCTTGAAATTCATCAGAATGGAGATCGGGAGTTGATTGCTGCTGCACCACCTGCTCATGTCCATCATTTACAGCAGTATCTGCCTCTGGAGCCAAAAGCAAACTTTGATCGCATTTTTAAGATTCCAGGGGTGTGGAAAGCTATTGTACTTGAACTTCAGTTAGGGAATGATTGCTGTCCTAAAGAACCTGTGGAATTTATATTCTGCCATCTGCAGGGTTCCTTTCAGCAACTTATATGTCTGCTGAGGAGGATTGAAAAAAGAGTGAAGGAAATTGTTAAACCATCTGAAATAGAAGTCATGATTGAGGAAGTTAGAGTAAGTTTATTCTCACTCATTAGTATGTTAATATATATAAATATATTTCTTGTGTGTGGGGGGGGTTATAATACATTTTTGCACAGTTGTAATTGAAGTAAGAAGCAAAGTATTTTTTTTTTTTTTTTTTTTTGCAGGAATATATTTTTACTAAAGTAATGAGTACTTTTATTTTCAAAATATCAATTATGCAAGTGTTTAGAAATATAAAGTCATGTAGGCCATTTTTATGCACAGTTTATGTTTACTTTTTTTTCAGAAAGCAAGGTTTCACGAGGTTGAATGTGAGAATTTGCGAAAACACTTGTCCTACATGGCTGATGGAGGAGTTGATATCAGGAGACTGTTAGATTATCTATTTTCAAAGAGCATCATTAGTGATTCAGACACAGAGAAAATTAATTTCCAGCAAACATCATCAGACAGATGCAGTCTTTTACTACATAAGGTATTGAAATGCACATTGGATAAGGATCCTGTGGGGCACCTGCGGCAGTGGTTTGTTGACGAGGACCGACATGATCTTGCAGATCTTCTGGCAGTGAAACCTGAGGACCTACAGGAGTTATATTGTCCAGATGAAGCCTCGAGACCTGATGAATACCAGGGTGAATAAATCCTTCTTTAAAAATTTAAATAGTCCTATAGTGGCTGCATAGTTCTTGCTGTATATAGTACAGTAAAGAAATTGCCCCAAAATCCATAAGATGGTCCCATGAGATGTCCTGTAGGATATCAGTCAAAAATCATGGGGTCCTACAGGACCTAAGGTAAAATTTTGTCGCTTAAAAATTACTTAATATTTTAAAATGCGTAAATCTGATGAATTTTTCAAAATTACGTCTCCCTGACTCCTGGGTATGATGAAATTTTCAAAACTCCGACCTTCGGGCTTTTATCTTTATCGACTTTTATCCTTGTCCCTCATATATTGTGGGATATTTATTACTGCTCCTCAAGTCGCTTTCTGGTGGTAAATAGTAATCTATTTATAAGTGCATCATTCAGAGTTCCGTAACACCACTGAAATTGTGAACTTTAGCCTTAAGACATGAAAAAGAGTGGTCAGTTTCATCATACAGTAAATTGCAATATCATGCTGTGTTTGTGTGTCAGAAATATTAATAATTTTTTTTTAATCTTCATATAAGGACCTCTGGGAGGAACAGGAGAAAAGTACACAGATGAGGATGTTATTTTCCACACTAAACCTGGTATCTCATCAGAGGGAAAATATCAAGACAAAAAACAATCGAAAAGTGGACATTCTGGGTTGCATGAGTCTCATGGTCCAAGATTAAAAACACCATTCCCGTATCCTAACTATCCAACCATAGAATCTCCATCCTCTGGTAGTGACAAGTCATCACACTCTGAAATTTTGAGGGAATTACCTTCATCATCTTCAAAAGTAAGTCACCCTGTGAAAAGTTGTCTCATTTAACGCTCACTTATGGTTCTCAGTCTGTCCTAGATTATGTTTTTCTCTTTAATGAAAAATGTTCTTAATCTGCTCTAAGACATTCTGAAGGACTTTCCAAAAACAGTTCTCGAACTGTTACATTCATTACAGAACAACATTAGAACTGTAAAAAAATATACTAAGTGTTCTAGAATAGATTGAGAACTGTAAATGAATGTTAAGTGAGACAAATCTTCGCAGGGGTCCACATGATTGTACCACCAGCGTAGGCGCTGGCGGTACCCATGGTTTTAGTCCCGACCCGTATGTTCCGCCGGCTCCGCCGGCTCCTGCGGCTCCTGCGGCTCCGCCGGCTCCGCCGCCAAGTCACCGTTACCGCTTCTCCTCCTAGACAGTAAGGGCCCCTGTACCCATCTCTTGGATTTAGGTCACCTATAATCTCAACTCGTTCCACGTAAAATTTGGGCTTTGTCGGTATTGGGGTCTAGGTGTGGCACTCATTGCAATGCACCCTTGTCTAAAAATGGCAAAATTAAATGCTAATTATCTACCCTACGGAAGGAGTTATGGGAAAAATTTCTACAGACAGCTTTCCAAAAGTCATATGTGTAGATTTCAAATATGCCCTTGGATTTGACCTTTGACCTTTATTTCAAGGTCAAACGGGCCAAAATTTTCAAAAAAATGAATTTTTTTACGAAAAAAATTTTTTTTGCCCTGTTATTCAGATACCACACAGACTTAACCAATAATATTATTGGAAAGAGTAACCCTTCGGGTCATCTTTCATCTCCGTGAATTTGGGGTCAATCGGTGCATTTTCACGGGAGTAGCAGCCATAAAGTACCGAAACTGAAAACTGTCTCTAATTCGGGAACCGTTAATGCTAGAGACCCATTCTTTTTTGCATTTTGTAGAGCATGTAAAGCCCAACACGGTATATGGTCTCCGTTTTTTTGTATTCCATACGGTTTTCAAGTTACGCTGTATCAAAAAGTACATATTGGTGGTGAAAGCAAAATGTGCAGTACGGTAATGGATAATAAATTTTGAACTCTGGAAAAATAATACATAAGGCTTGGCAAAGCAGACAACTTGTGGTCAAAAATGACATTATTTCATCAAATTTGAACTTCTGGAAATTCAGAGCACCTCCTATTTTAAGAATTTTGACCAAAATGATGTTTTCTTTATTTTAATTAATCTTTTCTGTAGGAAATTTATGGCACATTATGGTAACTCCAAAATTATAACATTTAGTCCCTTATATCTCCAAAACTGGCAGAGATAGGTCCATAGTTACTATTGAAGTTGAATAGGAAGTCACATACTGGCAATCCAAATGTGACCTTGAAATTAACCTTTGACCTACTTTTCACCATGAACTGAACTTTGCAAATTTTGCTTCCCTTTTATCTCCAAAACTGGCAGAGATATGTCCATAGTTACTATTGAAGTTGAATGGGAAGTCATAGACTGGCAATCTAAATGTGACCTTAAAATTGACCTTTGACCTACTTTTCACCATGAACTGAACTTTACAAATTTTGCTTCCCTTTTATCTCCAAAACTGGCAGAGATAGGTCCATAGTTACTATTGAACTTGAATAGGAAGTCATATACTGGCAATCTAAATGTGACCTTAAAATTGACCTTTGACCTACTTTTCACCATGAACTGAACTTTACAAATTTTGCTTCCCTTTTATCTCCAAAACTGGCAGAGATAGGTCCATAGTTACTATTGAACTTGAATAGGAAGTCATATACTGGCAATCTAAATGTGACCTTAAAATTGACCTTTGACCTACTTTTCACCATGAACTGAACTTTACAAATTTTGCTTCCCTTTTATCTCCAAAACTGGCAGAGATAGGTCCATAGTTACTATTGAACTTGAATAGGAAGTCATATACTGGCAATCTAAATGTGACCTTAAAATTGACCTTTGACCTACTTTTCACTATGAACTGAAATTTGCAAATTTTGCTTCCCTTTTATCTCTAAAGTTACACTGTATCAAAAAATGCATATTGGTGGTGAAAACAAAATGTGCAGTACGGTAATGGATAATAAATTTTGAACTCCGGAAAAATAATACATAAGGCTTGGCAAAGCAGACAACTTGTGGTCAAAAATGACATTATTTCATCAAATTTGAACTTCTGGAACTTCAGAGCACCTCCTATTTTAAGAATTTGACCAAAATGATGTTTTCTTTATTTTAATTAATCTTTTCTGTAGGAAATTTATGGCACATTATGGTAACTCCAAAATTATAACATTTAGTCCCTTTTATCTGCAAAACTGGCAGAGATAGGTCCATAGATACTATTGAACTTGAATAGAAAGTCATATACTGGCAATCTTACTGTGACCTTGAAATTGACATTTGACCTATTTTTCACCATGAACTGAACTTTGCAAATTTTGCTTCCTTTTTATCTCCAAAACTGGCAGAGATAGGTCCATAGTTACTATTGAACTTGGATAGGAAGTCATATACTGGCAATCTAAGTGTGACCTTGAAATTGACCTTTGATCTACTTATTATCATGAACTGAACTCTGCTAATTTCTTTCTCTTTTAACTCCAAACCTGGCAGAGATAGGTCCATAGTTACTATTGAACTTGAATAGGAAGTCATATACTGGCAATTTACTGTGACCTTGAAAATGACCTTTCACCTATCTTACGATGAACTTAAATTTGATTGTACATTTTTAGTTTCATATATTTTTTGCATATATTGAAAATTCTTGTTGTCTGCATGTTTACAGCTTGTCAAGCACAAGACTGGTGACTGTGTCCCTTATTTTGTGTATGTGGGGGTCTATACGAATGCGCTTGCTCCAGCTGGTGGTACAATATTTGGAGGCGGTATCGCCTCTCTGATCCTCTAGTTCTAAATTATTTTCACTAATCTCAGGTCAAGCATATTTTTAATTCATTTGTCAGGAAAAAAAGTTGGTTTAGTTTATGTAACAGCTCTCAATATACTTTATTTACGAACCCGAGTGTACTCTGTGTGTGAACATGGCAGAAACAAGAAACGAATGTCCTTTTAATAATTTACAAATAAATAAAATGAACTTAATGCAGAACTTCAAACTTAGAAAAATTTTAATGAATAACATTAATGAACTAAAGATACTTACTAAATTTCTAAACTAATTAAGGATGAAAATAAATGATAAGCACTGAAATGATCAAACTAAACTTAGAGAAATACAAAATCTAAACACAAAGAAAATGCAAAGTAAACCAATCAAGTCTATCATACCTGTGTGTGAACATGGCAGAAACAAGAAACGAATGTGCCGCGTAACAAAGAGGGGCGTGTTTTATATAGAAACGAAGACACACGGACACAAACGATAAGTCACGAACACACTTCTCTACAACCACAATCATACATCAAACATACTCATATTACATCCTCCCCCACCAACAACAATTGGTTTCCACACCATTTACAACACGACAAGGGAACATCAATTTTTTCCATTTTATTAGTTTTTTCTGTACAATATTAACAAAAAATAAAATAAATATTCTATATGCTATTTAAAACACCCAGTTGCTATCATTATACCAAACTGGTTTTCTTCTACTTCTCTTTGGACGATCTGATGAGTCGATTTTTTTCCTCTGTTCCTCACGTAACTCTTTCTCTAATGGCAGTGCGTAAATTGGCAAGAGCATATTACGATGAACCGTTTTGGTTTTCCCAACACCGTCTTCTCTCTTTATTGTTAAAACCGGAATGTCTTTATTCGGTTGTGATGAGACAATATACACCTCATTCTGCCAACGGTCAGCGAGTTTGTGCTTCCCAGTAAAAGCAACATTACGCAAAAGAACACGATCTCTAGTCATCACTACACTTCCTCTCGATTTATTATCGAAATGTTTCTTCTGCTTTCTCTGTGCTTTTTCAATATGCTCAGCTGCTAATCGATATGAATCGCTCAACCTTTGTTTCAAATCATCGACATACTGACAGTGGGAGGAATTTTGGACATTTTCTGGAAAGAATCTAGAAGCAAATCAACTGGCAGTCTAGGATGTCTGCCGAACATCAGGTAATAAGGAGAAAAATTGCTTGAAGTATTACGGGTACAATTGTAGGCGTGCACAAGCGAGCCAATATGTTTCTTCCAACTTTTCTTTTGAGTTGGATCTAGCGTTCCCAACATATCTAAAAGTGTTCTATTCATTCTTTCACATTGGCCGTTTCCCATTGGGTGGTATGATGTTGTTCTGGATTTTTTTATTCCCGCCAATTGACACAGCTCATTTATTATCTTTCCTTCAAAATTTCGGCCTTGATCAGTATGAAAACGACTCGGAAAGCCATAATGCACCACAAAATTGTCAAAGAGGATTCTGGCAGTAGTCTTTGCCCTTTGATTGGACGTGGGGTACGCTTGCGCGTACCTCGTGAAATGATCGGTAATAACTAGTATATTCCCTATTCCACCCTTTCCATCCTCTATTGAAAGATAGTCCATACAGACAAATTCTAAGGGAGCAGAGGAAGAAATTGAACATAATTCTGCATGAGCAGTGGGCAACGTTTTACGTTTTATGCATCTAGGGCAACCACTGATGTGTTGAGACATTTGCTTTGTCATTCCGGGCCAATAAAAACGCTGTTGAAGGAGATTTACAGCTCTGTCTCTTCCAAGATGACCTATTTCGTCATGACAACCATGCAAAGCGTCTTTTCTAAAGGCTTCTGGTAGAACTAACTGTTTAGTTACTGACCCATCATTAGATCGTCTTGTACAATACAGGACATCATCATATAGCACCATTCTCTCTAACTTTCTTTCAAAAGTCTTACTTTCTACATCTTTCCCTTTCATTCTTTTCTTCACACCTTTCAAAATATCCCGTACATTTTTTACAATAGGATCTGCTTCTTGCAATTGTATCCAATCTTTTTTCTGATTCATTTGAACAGAAGCAGACAGTACCTTTGGAATGACATTTTCTGTACAAGGAAAAACAGCAATTAATGGCTTTTGGATCTGAAAACTATGAAAAATAGCTTGGCAACTATCAACTGTAATCTCTAGCGGCCATCTAATTCGAGAAAAAGTATCTGCTTCCACATTTGTCTTGCCTGAGACATAAAAAATGTTAAAATTGTAGTTAGACAGCTCTGCCACCCAACGTTGACCTGTGGAATCCAATTTTGCAGACGTTAGCACATATGTCAATGGGTTGTTATCTGTTCTGACTGTAAAAGAATTTCCATACAGGTAATCAGAAAATTTTTCTGTGACGGCCCATTTTAACGCTAAAAATTCCAATTTATGAATGGAATAATTCTTTTCACTTTGCCTCAAACCTCTACTTGCGTATGCAATTACCCTGTTTTGACCTTCCTGATTCTGGTAAAGCACAGCACCCAGACCGACTCTACTGGCATCCACCCGCAATTCAAATGGTTTGGAGAAATCTGCAGATGCTAAGATGGGTGATTCAGTACATGCATCTATTAACTTTTCAAATGCATTCTGGTGTTCTGGAAGCCAATTGAAATTCTGTTGAAATTTTCTAGACTTTTTATTCACTTGGTTCTTTGTGAGTTCATGCAATGGTCAAGCTATTTTACTGAAATTCTCAATGAAACGACGGTAATATCCAACAAACCCTATGAAAGAAAGCACATCTTGTACACACTTTGGAACAGGCCAAGACTTCAAAACCTCAATCTTTGCTGGATCAGTTTGTACTCCTTCTTTGGAAACAATGTGTCCAAGGTATTGGATTTTCCGCTGAAATAAACGGCATTTATTAGGTTTGAGTTTCAACCCATGATCTTGCAATCGTCTCAGCACATCTCTCAGCTTGGTTACATGTTCCTCATAGGTTTTGCTGAAAACTATAATATCATCCAAGTAAATTAAACAATTTACTAGATTTAAATCCCCCATGCAACTCTCAAGCAGCCTTTGAAATGTCATAGGCGCATTACAACACCCATACGGCATGCGTACACACTCATAAAAACCTAAAGGACCAACCTTAAATGCTGTTTTTGGTATGTCAGACTCTTCAATCTCTACTTGCCAATATGCAGACTTCAGATCCAACATGCTGAACCACGAAGCACCATGGAGAAGATCTAGTGTTTCGTCAATTCTCGGCAAGGCATAAGAATCTTTGATTGTTTTAGCATTTAGCTTCCGAAGATAAATGCAGAAGCGTAGTGAGCCATCTTTTTTTCTCACTAGAACAACACCAGAGGAATATGGACTAGAGGATTTTCTTATGACACCAAGATCCAACATCTGTGCTATGTGATCTCTAATCTCAGTAAACATTGAAGGAGTAATGTGACAATGTTTTGACTGAAATGGGATATCATCTACAAGATTGATTTTGTGTTTAACCAAAGAACATTTTCCTAAATCAAAGTCATGTAGAGAAAACGCATTTTTGTGTTCAAGTAACAACTGATTCACCTCAGACACTTGATTTTCATCAAGATTTTCCCTTAAGTTCTCAGTGAACTGTTCAGCAAAGGATATAGAATCAGAAGTATCACCTTCAACAGAATTTGATGAAGATTTTGAAGCAGGTACTATAGAAGCCTGAGAAAGCTTACAGAGTTTTGATCCATTGGGAATAGTAATGCTATGGTTGGAAAAATTAGTAATTTCCACTGCAATCTTTTGAGTTGATAAACCAGGCTGCACCACATGCACACTAGGAGAAAGTATCAACCCACCTGGTAGAGCAGATTCTGAAATTTCCTCAGTCATGGCTACAAGACGTTAACATGATACTACTCTCGACAAGCCGTTAATCAATACCTTCTCACCTTTAGGCACTACAATTGTCTTGGTAGCGCAGACGTTACCCAATATTTCAGTGGCATTCTGTAAATAACTCTGGTTTTTTAGAGTTTTTAGGACCAACTTCAAAGGCATTGGTAATTCGCCATTTCCCATTCTACTGACACCAATATAAAGAGACAGGATATTTGTTCCAAGAAGAAGTGGAGTTTTGGCATGGTACTCCGTGTCTGGAACTACAAGAAAAAGACAGTCATGTTTAGTAGAGTCATCCAACTCGGACAGTTTCACAGATGCTTCTACATATCCAAGATATGAAATTGCATTGCCACAAGCTGATTCTAATTTAATGATGTTATTGAGTGGTTGGATTTCTAAATCAAAGGACTTTGCACAAGAAGAAGATACTGTACTCACAACCGAACCAGTATCTAGCAACGTCTTCACTTCCTTACCCTGAAAAACAACTGGTAACTCATTAGCATTACCTACAAGATGTTTCACTACTGATTTTGGGCATTTCGAGACAGAGCCTGCCTGTTGCCCTGCTCG
Organism: Lingula anatina; assembly: GCF_051362555.1. Classification (NCBI taxonomy): domain Eukaryota; kingdom Metazoa; phylum Brachiopoda; class Lingulata; order Lingulida; family Lingulidae; genus Lingula; species Lingula anatina. Next base: position 18,350,176 of record NC_141776.1, on the reverse strand, counting down.
ACAGGCTGATTTTCATTTAAATGGATTTGAGAAGGACAATTTATTTGTCGGTGTCCTTGATTTCCACAATGCCAACATCTACCGGTAAAACGTACCTGTTGAAACCTTCGCGGTTGAGATGAATTCTGTCGACTCAGTGTACTTAATTGACTCTCAAGCACACTCATTCTTTCTTTTAGGGAATATACTACCTCTAATAACTTGTCAATCTTATCCTCTGCCTCAGAAGAAGATTGTTGAACTTTACATGTAAGGGGAGATCTTCCTTGTTCTTCTAATTCAATTGTTCGCGCTTCCACCAAAAGCTCATCAAAAGTTGCCCCGCTGTCATATCTGTGTCTCAACAATTGTCTCACTGAAGAAGAATAAAGACCATTGTAGAATTTCAATCTCAACATAGACTTAGCACCATCTTCAGAAACAGCAGGAGGTTTTTTGAGAGTAAGTTTGGAAACCATATCTTCAAGTCTACAAGCCCAAGCTGCTACACTTTCAGCTTTTGTCTGATTAGAAGCGTAAAACTGTTGTAAAATAATCCCTGAAGATAGAAAATCACCATAGACATGATCAAATTTTGTCAAAATGTCATTCACATCAACTATCTCGCCTAGATTATACAATGTTTCTGCAGCTGGACCCTTCAATGAACGTCTAATGGCTTGTAATAATACTGAATCTGAGTACAGTTTATCTCTATATAGGGCTCTTACCTCATAAGACCACTGGCGGTAAGTTGCATCTTTAGAGTCATTCAACCCTGAAAACAGAGGCAACCTAGGGGGGTGGGTATATGACACAAGTTCAGGCATACTTGTTTCACATCTCTCACGCACACCCTCCACTCGAGGACTCTGACTAAATTTGACCCCAGAATTCGGCGTTTGAGGAAGACGCCTCCTTTTTGGGGTTGAAACTTTTGGAAAAGTTTTCTCATGTCTTGTAGAAGTAGAAGTGGAGGTAGGTGTAAGTGCAGACTGAAGAGCGTCCACCACCTGAGACACCTCCTTCAAGGACATGTTTGTAAGATCCCGCGGATCTTAAGTTAAAACAATAAAGTCTTGGCTAAATACTCTGTATGTTTATTACAGTAACCAGCATCAGATACGCATCAGTGCTTGTAATCCAATGGTTCTGACTAAAACGAAAACAAACAAAAAAGAACATAAATAAGTCTTCTTAAAACAAAGTCTTACAAACAATTTTAACTGCATTAAGAAAGTTAAACTTATACAATACAACAATCATAAAAACTCACATTGCTGGCTTTCGTGGATGTCAATTATTCCTTTTTATCCTGGAAAGCTGAATTTCCTCTACAAAATCACTGAACATCTAAGTAACTTGACGTTATTATACTATGTGGTGTCTGAACTGTCATAAAAGCACAAAGGAGTGTCGCAAAAAATGTCTATTCCTACGGAATGCTAACTACAAAACAGCCACGCTGTTGAAGTGTCAGTCAATTTCCTCGTAATCCCCCCTCCTCACATAAAAGATCACGCAAATGGGCCGCTTAAGTCTACATTAATCAAAATAAACAAGAAATCGGGTTATCCGATTCTTACAATGTTCTTAAAACTGGAAATCACGTCAACTACCGATAAATCGCGATTTGTCTCTAAAAGCAAAAGTATATCTTTCTCAGCTGTTTTGGAAACTCTTCTTATTTCCACTTTTCCACCCTTTAATTTTCTTCCATTAAGAATATCTATCGCTTCCACGGCCGCGTTGGCGGATGCAAAAATTACATAAACGACTCCTTGTATTTCAGGTCGAAGTATTCTCTGTACTACGGACATATCAGAAACCATGTGATCCGACATGAACATTTTTAATTCGTCATCTGTAACACCTTCGGGTACATTTGATATTGCTACACTCATAGCGCGAATAATAGATGATGCCATCTTGACTGTAAGTCTAACACAAAATAATAAAAAAATCAAACAACTGTTTGCACCCAACTATTCACTATCACACACACTAAGACACACACTAAGCATACACACAAACAAAACACATAGACAAGACTGATATGTTCTCTGAACAAAAAGGATTCCCAAAGATTTGTATTTAGACCCAAAAATCCCAGACCCTGTAAAAAAAACCCAAACTAGAATTTAAACTAGAAATTAGACAGACTTGATAGGTTGTAAAAAATAATGAAAACAAACAAGTGTTTGCAGTTACTCCTGAAAATATAAACAATAAAAATTCTTAAAATAATGTATGCAATTATATACAATAAACACACACAATTTAATTATTCTATCTTCTAACTACTGCTTGAATATAATATCACTGCTTAATGTCACTGTTTAATGTCAGTTTTTTTTTTTTTGTGACCACAACAACAATACCTTCACCAAGTTTTATAATCTGTGACTACAATAACAAAATGTCACAAAATGTAATTAAAATTCTAAGTGAAAGCAACAATAAAAAGCAGTCAATTAATCCCACAGCATTCTAGCAGCAATGTCAAACTAATATCACAACGCCTTAATAATTGGACATGTGTGTTGACACGCATACACAGATTCAATGTTACTGACAAAGTTTACTACCAATTTTAATACTACTGCTGGTTACAAAATTATAATATCAAAACTCAAATGTCTCCCTACTAATATCACTACAGCAGTATGAATGAATATATGACAATGCAATAGAAAGAAACTACTGGCAATTATATAACGAGCCACTAATATAATGAACTCTAATAAACAACAGCAGAGATTAATTTCACTTAGCTTCGGCCTTCAACCAAAGACTGATATCAAAATTCAACCAAATCTGTTTACGCAGCCGACCCACTACGTTTACTACTTAACCAAGAAATATAACAATCCCTGTGTAATTATGGGTGAAGTGCAGAATATTCTACTTGAACACTACAAAAAACTAACAATTACTGTAATGTTAAGCTGCGTATCCTAAAATATTTAGTCTGAATAAGAAGACCTCTCTAATTAGATTTAAATCACAGTCTCTATTTACATCTAACTGCTAAATCTAGCGAAATATTGATTATAGAAAAATACGGGTGACAAATATTTACAAGAATATATACAGTAGATCTACAATATATTGTTTTACACAGTCTGTTACTCACAGTTCCTTCCCGCGGGATTCAAATTATACAGTCCCGACAGCTAAAACAGCGTCTTTAAATGCAAGTTTCAGTATTCGCGGGGTTACACCACATGAGACAGCTTGCGGAACCCGGTCACGCCTTCCAAGCACCAGTTACTAGCAGTTCGCCAGCGGGGTCAATACACGTTGCGTATTACGTGGACGTGGTGGGCGTTGTCCCTTTACAGCCTCGTAGACATCGGAACTGGACTCCACTTGCCGTAACAATCACACACTCTGCTTACACTTCTGTCGTATGCCTACTCGAATGCCTCGTCAGAGCTTTGGTGACATCGTTCACGTCCATGAAGATAGCCAGGTTCTCATTCTCTCATTGACAATGATCTGATTGGCATCATCAGTGATGTGGGCAGTCTTCCACTATCCCAATCTAGTCACATGTTTGAGTTTACTCAGGTCCCTGTTCGGGCGCCAAAAATGTAACAGCTCTCAATATACTTTATTTACGAACCCGAGTGTACTCTGTGTGTGAACATGGCAGAAACAAGAAACGAATGTCCTTTTAATAATTTACAAATAAATAAAATGAACTTAATGCAGAACTGAACAAACTTAGAAAAATTTAAATGAATAACATTAATGAACTAAAGATACTTACTAAATTTCTAAACTAATTAAGGATGAAAATAAATAATAAGCACTGAAATGATCAAACTAAACTTAGAGAAATACAAAATCTAAACACAAAGAAAATGAAAAGTAAACCAATCAAGTCTATCATACCTGTGTGTGAACATGGCAGAAACAAGAAAAGAATGTGCCGCGTAACAAAGAGGGGCGTGTTTTATATAGAAACGAAGACACACGGACACAAACGATAAGTCACGAACACACTTCTCTACAACCACAATCATACATCATACATACTCATGTTACATTTACAATTGGGTACATAGTTATAAAACATCACAAGCAACTTTCGTATTCCGTAGGAGAAAACAAAAATGATGAAGCAATTTAATGTACTGAGTACATGTAAAGTGTACTAATACCCCCAATGAAATTCACGTCATGCTTTTGGGGTGATGAGATATTTATCTGTGCTAAAATGTAGATAATATTCAATATTTGACAGAAATAAAGCTTACACAAGATTCACATAAATTATGTATGCGAAGGCATGCAAAAGATCTGAAAAGTGTACTAAACCTTATTCTTAACATATTTTTCTATTTATAGTACACATCTATACTTGTTAGGACTGCTTATTTGTCTATATTTTGAAGCTGTAAAGTACTGATATTAATAAACAAATCTTTACATTATTTTTGCTGATATCAGGTTGCTTCTGATGAATCCGTCTCCCTTGATCTTTCTGAAGGTGAGTTGCAGCAAGTGGAATTTTCGGCGAAGAAAAAGGCTAGCAACCATTGATTTCTTTTAGATAAAATGTATTATACTCCATATGTAGCTACCAATTTATAACTTAGACAGTGGCATATAAAATTGAGACAATTACAGAAGTTGCATGCATGTGTATGTCAACTGTGAGTGCATTAAAATTTGGACATCCACAATAAAGTACAATTAGTCTCACCACAGCATTTTGTTTGACAGTGGAGAAAAAAATTGTGTATATCATATTATTAGTTAAAAGGTGTGCTTAAAAAGCTATTTTTGAGTCTTAATGTTGAGCCTTCCCAGCAGGCATAGTTGCGTTGGATCAACGTTGAAATAAGGTTGATACTTTGAATTGCTGTTGATCTACCTAAATTCAACGTAAAATCAACGTTGATCCAGACACGTTGAAACACCGTCATAATGTGACGTTGACTCAACGTTGTATTTTGGTCATTGACACAACCTTGCAGACATGCAGACTAACTTTATCAAAATAATCAAAAAAAGTGTTAAAAGTAAAAGTGACAGTTGTTTTGTGTCTTTAGTGAACTAGTGAATTTTCTTAACTTGTTATTCAGAAATACATATTCCAATAAACTGAATTCCTTGCAAGGTCAGCTAACACTAGGATGAATAAGTTGCTGTAAATGTGATGGAATGAATAAATAAAGTTAACAGTTCTTGGTAACCTGTTATACATAGGTTGAGGTGACTGTGACTTTGTTATATATATATATATATATATATATATATATATATATATATATATATATATATATATATATATATATATAAGAAATACATATACCGTATAGCTAAAAAAAAACACGACTATTGGTACGCGTATGATCGATAACTGATTTAATTCTCGTAAGATTACCATCCGCCCCCTTCCTTATGAATAGGTATTACTTTATTAATACAATGCAACCGTCGTGTAGCCGCATGTTAGAAGACAATGTTTGATTACGCACAGCAGTAGGAGGCCGCTACCCCTTCCCAGCAAGGAGTCAACACAGCAGCGCGTAACCCGGGGTTAATTAGGGGTTATTAGCTGTCCACTTATGATCGGTATTGTTCGTCTTGATTGCAGCACACTTCCTACTCACTATTGGTTCGACCGCCTCTTCTTTAAATGCTCTCTCAAACCTTTCCTCAGTGAGCCGAGAATGGAAACAGGTTTATCTGCCGATAAACTACGTCGTTGATGTATTATTCGGCATCATTCTACAGTGGGTCATAAGGCTCTATCTATCATTTTTTTCGTCTCGCATTTTACCAGATTAAGCTGACGCTCGAAAACTAAATTTAATGAATAATTTTCTCAATGCACCGTATCCAGCTAATTTTACGACAATAACTACCACGGCACCTCCGCCATTTGCAATTGTAGACGAACCACGTGTTTCCAACTGATAGGCTAATACAACTATACCAGACCCATTGTACGAGAAAAGACCGTTTATATTTAATGAATTAAAAAACATTTGAGGATTGCGATTTTCTATTGATATACTATCGATGGTATCCCTGTATTAAATCATCCACTGCTACCCCCTCTTTTGTAGTGTAGCATGACTCGTATCACAAGATGGCCTTAGAAATGAAGTAAGACAGGCCTACACTCTGATAGTTTTTAGTCTATTATTAACCCTAATGTCGTTGCTTGTCATTCATTCTAGAACTCTCTGAGCCATCGCAAAATTATTTGCCAGGACATTTAAAGGCTACTTCTTAACGGATTTTTTTTTTATTTGCACTGAGTCCAAAATGTTCGAGGACGTCTCTGTCGTTATCGCCGTTTCTCGGACGCAGTCCCAGACAAAGGATCGGTCTAAATAAAAGAACTTATAAATGCTGTCACTAGCCATCCTTATTGTTCCTAAGTAAAGAGAGGCGATAATGATCTTTTCTTTCTTCTAGCTTAGTCTGTCGACTAAAATGAACAAGGTTAGGCCTACAATGCAACCACCTATTATTACGACCATTAATGAGGTTCTTTGCTACACTCCCTTTCTTCATGATCGCGAAACCAGTGGGGTGCTGTGTTTTAAATATATAAAAAAGGGTCTCGCGAGGTGAAGCTATAATAATGAAATAAAAAAATCCAATGAATAGGCCTATCTAATAAACCATGAAGCACGTAGTCTAGGCCTCTTCTTTGACCGACATCACATTGTTACATTCTTTGTTTTAATAAGAGGACGAACGTGGTCTAATTTGTCTTTTGGTGGTGTGTGATTTTGCTCGAAGTAGCGGAGTCAAGTAAATCGGTGATTTACCGTTGGTAAGAGTAGCGATCATCGCTCCTGCGTCCTCATAGATTACTTTCTAATCACCCGTAATTAACGCAGTCAGGAATAAGCGCTCAAATAGGGGTTTTTGTATCAGGGAAAATTTTAGTATTAATCTTATGTTATTATGTATCTGTATTATGTAATCATGTAACTCATTTTCCCACGGCAACCACCAATTATAACGACCATTAATGAAGTTCTCTGCTACACTCTCTCCTCATGATCACTTGCTCGATCGTGAAACCCTGGAGGCAGTGTAAGAAATTAAGGCTGGACCGTCTGCCCGGGGCAGACAACTTTCAGAACGGGCAGAGAAGTTTTCCCACCTGGCAGGCATTCTAGCCAGCTAATTTTCAAGATGGCTGAGCTTTCGGTCCAGCAACTTATTTTCCTAAGAGGCAAACACTGCCTGGAGGTGTTGTATATATATATATTTGGGGTAGTTTACTATAGCATGCTACACTCTCCTCATGATCAGCTGCTCGATCGTGAAATCTGGAGTGAAACCCATGGTTTATCTAACAATGGTTTAAATAAATAAAAAGGGTGTCACGGAGGTGAAGCTGCTTAACTCATAAGAATAACGAACGAAAAAATACGATGAACATTTAATAAACCACGAAGCACGTATGTTTTGACCGTTATCGCCTTTTTTAAATAAGATGTCTCGACAAGAAGGCAGATGTAGTCCAATTTGTCTTTTGTTGGTGATTCTGCTTCAGGTGGCTGATATTAGTTGATCGGTGATGCACCGTTGGTAAGAGTAGCAATCATCACTCCTGCGTTCTAACGGATTACTTTCCAACCCCCCATAATTAACGCAGCCAGGAATAGGCGCTGAAATAGGGGGTATTAAACCAGGAATTAATTTTTGTAAATATGTATCCGTAAAATAAGAATCATAACATTATCACGTATTTTTCCTGATGGAAAATATCATAATTTATGCACACTGATCGAATTATAAAGAAAATCTCCAGATGTAAACAAAGGTCAGTCAAGTATCACTCATCCCAGGCTGCAGGGCAGATATAGAGAATTGAATGAAGCGCCAGTGACCTGGCAACCCTACAAATTTGTCATAATGATTCATGGGCAAACAATAGAACCACGATATTAACACCTTTTACAGTGTGAATGACGACACCTTATGAGGCTTTTGTTTCTTCCCCTGGGTTGGTATTACAAAGTAAGTATGTTGACGTAAGTGTGTTGACTTTTGCATGTTCAAAGGAACAATGGAAATGTCATTTCAAAACAAAGAGCCACATTTCCCTACTTAGGTGGCCAAAATATTGTCAATGAAACGCAAAAAAGACAAAATCACCAGCTGTTACTGACTGAGTCTAACTCAAATGCAAAAAGGTACGCACAGCGACAAAGCGCTATTGTAAACAATGACCCGACGATGAGATCAATAAGATGTATAAAATGACTATTTGTACTATAAAACTGTACCCCTGCCCCTACTTGTATATTATTACACACACAAGGCCACCCTATACCAGAGTTACAGATTGATTTTTCATTACACAGCCTCTTGCACTGAAGAAAAATACTCATAATTAATTTGCGGCCCTAGTAGAGGGTCTTCTCTCGCTTTCTCTCAAATCAAAATAAACTAGCAAACATGAAAATTGGCAAAATGTATTAGAATGTAAAGTGTTGCGAACCCTTTAAACAAGGTGAATGGTAATATGCACGTTTAGACAAATTTTAATTTTAATTTCAATTAAATTTAATTTTAATTAAAATTGATATTACCAAAATTAGTAAATGTCGTTTGCGTCATGTATCAATATTTTTGCGCATAATAGTACCTACGTTATAAACATTCAGCAAAGATATTTGGAAGGCCGCTCTTTTGTTGTTTATATCAAAGGAAAACTATTTGATACCCATCGTATCAATCATTATACCTTGATAAGAGATTAGCATACTAATTTATGTCCCCAGTAATAATAACTTTAACAATAACAACAAACCTTCCTACTGTGCTTTCCGTTGCAAAAACAATTAGCCACGACTGTTTTATATATTAATAGATATTTATAATAATGACAATTTCAAAATCTTCAAAAGTACCGTCAGGGACACGAACTCCCGTCGGGTAGGTTGCAGACGACTCAACGACGTTAACCGTTGTTCCACCAATTCTATTGTTCACGAATATAGATATCGACAGCTCTGTATTGCCGCGCATGCCGAAGCTTTGCGGAAATTGCCGAAGGCTAGGAAAATTCTTCAAAATATACTTTTATTACATTTAATCAAATCCAGACTATCTCCCACTGCCCTGAGGTTAGGCTAAAGGCTTTCAGTTGTCATCAGACTTTGTAATTTGGGAGAAAAAAGTGAAACAGTAACTTCTGGTGATGAATAATAGGTAATAGTGCTGCAAGGTGTTGTTTTTTATCCCTGATGTACGAGTAGCTTTTTCTACAATTTCTATAATTCTCTTAACGTATGAAAATATGCAGGTTTTCTGATATAATAAGACTTTGATAAAATCAAAACCAATAATACTTTTAAAGTCGAGAGTCGGGATAAATATCGGCAAGGTGGAGATATGTCCCGCCGGCGCTTCCGCAACAGCAAGACTGAAGGACGCAAGTTACAAAGCAAAACATGTTTAGTCAAGTTAAAGACTTAATTACCGGTTTAACTTCGGCGGCAGTGCCTACTGCTGTGAGCAACATGCGCTGTCCATCGTAAGCCCCCTATCATTAACACTGTCGGGGACGTGCGCATTAGCGCGTCTGATGTAGACAGCGTGTGCTATTAAAGTGACCGGGGACTTATTAGCTATAGTGTATATTAACCTAAACCTTGGAAATTTTAACTTAATGGTCATACTTTTATACCCCTACCCTCAGGTCATTTCAATGTCTTTGCATGCAAGAATGTTGTCTAACAACTGGGGTTGATACAATGTTGTTATCTGACATTGATACAACGTTGTTATCTGAGGTTGAGTCAACTTTCAAATCCAATGTTTATCCAACGTCTTATCAACGTTATGGTTCAATGTTGTTTCAATGTTAAAACAACATATTTTGCCCACTGGGTTGGTTATTAAATTTGGTTACAAATTCATAAGTTAAACAATTTAGCTGTGAGTCCACATCTTTTACAGGTAAACCTACTTTTTCATTTTTTACAGATACTGCATTGGCTCAGGAGGACACAATCAAACAGGAAAGTGACCTTGAATTGGCACTGATTTTATCAGGAATCTACATTCAAAAGTTCACTATGGATCATAACGGTGGCTATATTCACTTAAAGGAAGTGGGGGTTACACTTGTGGTACCAGGGGGTTCCCTTCCTGAAGGTACAGAAACAGAGATGTACCTTGGAGTCAGCTGGAGACCAGGTGACAACCCTCATTTGGCAGACAAGCAGACAAGAACAAGCCCCATTGTGGTAATTGGTCCTCACAGCTTAACGTTTCAGAAACCAGTATATCTGAGTTTTCCTCACTGTATTCCACATGTTGATGATGCAGAGAAGGAGAAGAAGTTCTGGACATCTAAAACTGACTTGCTGGGGACTTGTAAGTGGACAACTGATGAGAATGACCCTGTTGTTATCTACAGCCAAACCAGGTACTGATATTTTGCTTTTAAGTAAAAAAAGACAAAAATGTTTAAATACGTGTGTGTATTTACAAAATAAATATTCTTTGGTGAGTGACCCTTTGCTTATTAAGATTTCAGCTATATATTGTTAAAACAGTTTTTAATGGAATATGAAGATATTCAGTAGAAGCAAACACACACACACCTGATTAAACACAACATATATATATTGCTCTTTGGTAAATCATTGAAACTTTTACATTCAAATTCAGCTTCTGTGTACTATTTAGATTAAATTGGCATTGCTGTTTATTAATACACAGTGAATGTTTTATGTACATATTTTCATGTCCTTTGTCACCAGATGCACTGCAGCTTTGTGGAATCTATGTAAATATACCACTTCAGCGAATAGTAGAAGGATGCGGGCTGCAGTATTTGGCGAATTTGATCTTGAAACGAAGCTGCTTCAGATTGTAGTCAATTGCATCAGTGCTACTCCCAATGAAGTTATGGTAATGTGAAAGTGTGGGACAAAAATAAACTGATTATTATGTTGTGTCAGGTGTGAAATACCATTGAGGTTATATATATTGTGTTAGTTTAGAGACATCACTGAGGTTATATATTGTGTTAGTTGAGAGACGTCATTGGGGTTATTTATTGTGTTATTTGGAAAACATCACTGAGGTTATATATTGTGTTATTTGGGACAATATGATCTAAATTCAATATTCCAGGATCTTAACAGTAGGATGGAAGAGGTGGGTTTCAAGCGTATAATGCCTGATAAGTTATTCAGGCTGTACATCTGTCCCCATAGTGATGGTGACCAAAGTGATGGTGACCAAGGTGATGGCGACCATGACAACAGTGACCATGTTGTATGTGAAGATAATCATGATGTACTGGTCACACTTAAGGACTATCAAGGATGGACTTTGACAGGGGAAGGTGAACAGGTATAACTGTGACCAAGAGAGATTGAAATTTTTTTGTCAGTGGAAATATATCAGAAAAACAGTAACATATGTCACCAATCTATCACATATTTATCAATTTTTTTTTTCGAATATAATACCTTGTGTGCATGTTATAGTACACGTATTTATCTTACTCCTTATTTTAAAATCTTCATTATAGTTCTTTATAATAGTTTTTTTCTAATCCATATACTGTTTAAAGCTTTCTCATGCAGTGTGTTGGGTGGTAAAATTTAAATCATTATTCCAAAACAACATGTTTCTAATAAGTATTTAATCATTTCAGGCATTGGATTACCAGACGATGATAGATGACAGCAATCCATATTGTGCCTTTTCTTTAAACCCTGACTCTACCACACCATTCCCCAAATTTTTCACCAGCAAAATATTGGTGGCCCAACAGGGCCTCAAGGGTAAAGAGGCAAGGCTGTCGTCAGTAGAGTTTAAAGTGAACCGCCCATTACATAAGGTGATGACATATTGTACAGGGGAAACTAATCGATCTGTGGATTTGTTTGGGGGTTACATGTATCTTTTTGCGCATAGAAAACTGTGGGAGTTGTCTTTTAGTACATTGTAGGAGGGTCACTGCACATGGGCACCCACACTCTCAGCTAAGGAATGACATTTATAGTGGTGTAAAACTAAGGTCCTTTTCACATTATGAGAGATTGACAACATAATAGTGGACATACTAAAGAATAGATTGAAAAATTTATATTTACATCAAATGAGTGTCTAATATCTTTCAGATAACAAAGGTACCTGGCACTGAACAACTCAACATACAAGCTCTTCAGTTGTCACATCAAGACACAAGGTCCCTTTTAGGAAACCAGTTACAGAACACCTCAGGACCTTTGCAGCAACAGCCACTTCTGCACCCTTTATTGCCCAAACATTTGGGTCTTTCCGGCCCAGTGTTCTCAGAACCATTTCATCAACCGTGGACTCTGAATCCCTCAGTTCCCCATCAGACACAGTGGGGTCTCCCAGCTCCAGGGCAGTCCCACCACACTACACATGGTGCTGGGGCATATATGCAACATCCACAACTGCAGGGTCAGTTCCCGTATGCCCAACACCAACCACCACAGGTGTATGGCGGTTCACATCCTCAGCTAATACCACATTTGCCCAAACCTCCACATTCTAGTGGTCCAGATCCACGTCAGAAGCAAAAAAAGCCAAATACCACTTTGATAGAGACACCCTTTCCTCAGGCACAGGTAAATGTTCCACTAGAACAAGCCCAACCACGTGCACCTATGCAGCAGTTACAACAAACACCTAATGACCAGGCTCCAGAGAAACTAGCTCATCATCCATCATCAGAATGGAATATAGCCTCTCTCCCAATGCCATCTGTTGACCAGGGAGAGTCAAACAACTCCTTGTTCATCATACCTGGAACAATGACTGGCTCACCTAATGCAATGGCACAATCAACACAGCTAATGCAAGGAGAACAGAACCCAGCTGAGGTCAGCCTTCCATCACCACATGGTAATCTTGAGCAATTAAGCTTGTCTGAATCTGCCCAGTTGTCACCCTCAGAAGCTAAACCTTCTGAACCTTTGAGTGATCCAACGCAGCTTTTCACAAGTAACACTCCATTATCAGTTCCACAAGTTGAAGGCCACATGAAAAAACCTTTTATAAAATCAGAGCAACATTCAAATGTAGTTGCAAATCCGATTATTCAAACACCACCACACATTTCATCTTCTTCATCTGTATTGGTTACACCATCAGTACCAATAAACCAAGATTATGAGGCGTATCCAAAAGTTGAAACACCATCTGAACTAGAACTGTCTGAACAGCTAATGAAATATCAGTTGCAGTGTCAACAGCAGCAACATCAGCAGTTTCCAAATCTTTCATCACAGCAACAGCACCCACACCAAGCCTTGTGTGCCCAGCTTTATGGCAGACCAGATCTAGCTCAGACTCTCTGTGCAGATGTGAGGCAAACAAATATGGCTGCCACTTGTTGTGCTGGTGCCAGATGGATGGAGACAGCAGGGCAACCAATCTTTGTTCAAAACATAGGGCCACTGTCAATTCATCACAATGGAGATAAGGGGCTGATGAGTGTTGCACCACCTGCTCCTGTACATGTTTTACAGCGGTATCTGCCTTTGGGAGCAAAAGCCAACTTGGATCGCATTTTTAAGATTCCAGGGGTGTGGGAAGCTGTTGTACTTGAACTTCGGTTAGAGAATGATTGCTGTCCTAAAGAACCTGTGGAATTTATCTTTGGCCATCTGCAGTGTTCCTTTCTGCAACTTATATGGCTGCTGAGGAGGATTGGAGAGAGAGTGAAAGAAAATGTGAATCCATCTAAAATAGAGGACGTGATTGAGGACGTTTCAGTAAGTTTTTTTTTTTTTTTGGGGGGGGGGATAGTACATTTATGGACAGTTGTAATTAAAGTAAGAAGCAAAAAGAAAGTTTTTTTTTTTTTTTTTTGCAGGAATAAATTTTTACTAAAGCAATGAGTACTTTTATTTTCAAAATATCAGTTATGTGTGTTTAGAAATATAAAGTCATTCGGGTAATTTTTAAGCACTGTACATATTTATTTTTCCAGAAAGCAAGATTTTATGAGGTTGAATGGGAGAATTTGCGAAAAAACTTGCCCTGCATGGTTGCCAAAGGATTTGATATTAGGAGACTGTTAGATTCTCTATTTTCAAAGGGCATCATTAGTGAGTCAGACATGGAGGAAATTGAAGGCCAGCAAACATCATCAGACAAATGCAGTCTATTACTACGTAAGGTATTGAAGTGCTCTTTGGATAAGGATCCTGTGGAGCACCTGCGACAATGCTTTGTTGACCAGGGTCGGCGTGATCTGGCTGATCTTCTGGCAGTGAAACCTGAGGATGGAGTCATATAGCTCAGATGAAGCCATGAGACCTGATGAACAACCAGCACTTAGACAAATTCAGAGTCCTGAAGTAGCTGCATAGTTCTCACCATATGTGACAAGTCACTTCCTTGAACTTGAGATGAACCCTTATGGTAATGTCCTATAGGAAATTGACCCAATATTCTATATGGCCCCAAAGGATGTCCTACCAGACCATGTAGGACATCTGCTCAAATTCCTCGCTGTAGAGGTCCTTTTGCACATTTTTCCTAAAGGGCATCCTATAGGAAATTGTGTAGGGATAAGTCTAAGTATTCAGATATTTTGGTGTTGCGGTGCTGTATTTATGCCCTCGATCCAGACCACTGTTGCTTGCATTTTCAGGATTTTTTAAAAGGTCAACTTTCAACTCTGTTGAGCAGAGTTTTGAAATAATTATGATGGACCACATATTTCATTTATTTATTATTTATTGTCAATATTGTTTTGCGTGAGAAGCTCATTTACACCTGTTGGTTGCTTTAAACTTAGTTTTTATATAGCTTATTATAATGTGAGTTTTTATTTATTCTTTTGAGAGGAAGGTGCTTATGGTTACGATCACTTTGATCGGCATTAATGAATATATCGATACTTGTAAATGCTTGCAGTTTACATTCAAAATATATATCTTGGGTGTAAAAATAAGTTCATTAGGATAATGATGTTATATCGTAGAGTTTATTTATTTATTTATTTATTATTTTATTATTATTTTTTTTTTTTTTTGTGTGTGTGTCCGTGAAAGATCTATTTTCTTCAACCAACATCACTGGCAAATATAATTTTGACAATGCTGCTACCAAGTGCATGACCAAACAAAGGGAATAGTGCTATTTTTAAGATTCAAGAAGTGTGGGTATTTTGCTTAAGAAACACAGACAAGAAGCAGACAGTTACAGAATACGGTTATCTTAATTATTATGGACGGAGAAAATAGAAAGGTTAATGACTGAAAGTTTTGACTTTTGATATTTACACACTGTCAGGTTAGTTGAAAACATGCCTAATATACATGGTGTACTACACATGTGTATATCATATAAGGTTTCATGAAGGGGGCCATGATGAACTATAAGCTGTATGAGAGGTAACTATGGTTGGGGGAGATAGAGGAGCAGCTTGGTTAACCTGTGTGTCCAACCTTGATATGCTATAGGATAAACAGACTGTTATCATATAATATGCTTCATTTCAGATAGAACATGTGTATTAGTATATATGTCATCAGATGAAATGACAATATATCTTTTTTTCAGGTTTCAGTTTATCATAATTATTTGGTTGTGAAATGATTGCCTTAATTTTTAAGGCTTTAAAATTGGTGTTGTATGGTAGGCATATACACCCTGAACTTTAGTGATATTTTAATTAATTTTATTTTATACTATTTTTTTAATTAAAATTATATCTTTATATATGCAATATACAGTGTATAATATCTACTTCACAAAGTAGTGATTTTAATATTAAGCAGTGTTTTACTTTAACAGATGTCTACTCTGTTCTGATTTTGTTTCCGTTTGACGAAGTTGTGATTTTATATACAGGATATATATATATATATATATATATATATATATATATATATATATATATATGATTATTATTTGATCTTTCCAGTCAGGGAAAATTGTAAATTTTACAGGTACTGTATTTTTTATTCATATTTTTAATTAAACATATTCCTGTGGAGTGGTACATGTAGCAACAAAATTAAAAAGCAAGCTACTCTGTACTGGTAGTTCTGTTATCTATCAGTAAAAGCACCACAAATCCTACATGCATAGAAATACAATTTTTTTTTTGGGGGGGGGATTGTAAAATCATAATATTATATGTTTCTGAGAGTATGATGATTTAAAAGATTTTTAACAGTATATCTACTATCTCCACTTTGCAGTTAGCTACCAGAGACTTTGTTGATCTATCTATTGATTTATCTACTAAAATAAGATAACACTGCTTTTCAAGAGTGTTTATGTAAACAGCATATAAGTTCTAGTTAAAGTGATTGTGATATTGTGATATGTGAATTGTTTTTACTGAAGCATGGATTTATGCAAAAAGGGAAAGATTTTATTAGTACATAGTGATTTATATTTCAGTATTTTAATGTGATATCAGATCAGATGGTTACAAATAAATATAAATGAATATAAAGGTATTTGTATCAACCTTAAAGTAATTAGTGCACGGTCCCTGTAGACTGTTTTTACTGATGTAGAAGCACATAACAATGACTGACTTTTATTCATAATATAAGAACATTATGTTTAACATTCTGAGTATGGTTATTAAGTACATCAAATGTTACTAATAACTACAAGTTATATGCACATTCCATTCACATAAGATGTATACAAATTAAAGCTCTTGTATCAAAAATTAATCTTTCAACATTAAAGTACTACTCAAGTTATGTAATAGATTAAGTATTAGCTGCTGCCATAAAAAAGTACTCAAGCTAATTAATATGCGAGAGACTTACGTACTAGTACTATGTAAGTCACTACTAGTGTTTGTAACTAGATAAAAGGAATGTGCAGCAAACCATCACAGATAAGCAATTAGACATGTATGTGTACATTATCAGATGTCACTGATTAATAAAATCAATCATTCTTGTACTACATGTTTCAGCAAATTTTAAGTCAAAAGTCATGAGCATTTTAACTGCATCATGGGCCCACAGCATAAAATTTCAGAGGACGGTGGCTTTTCTTTTGAAAAGGTGGACCTTTAACCATTAATGCATGGACCCCAGATCCAATTTTGATTCAGTGGAGCATCCATCTCCTGCCCTATGTTTCTATCACAGTAAAGCCCCATTCACACCGGATGGTGTCCCTTCTGCGTCCTATAGTGAGGCTCTGTTTGTGAGTAAAAAAATAAATATACATACTGGCTGATCACTGAGCAATCATTTTTGCAACCAAAAAGATGTTTGTGCCTCCTTTTAATGACCACAGCGATGTCAGTTTCATGGTCACACAAAGAACGCAGAAAGGGCAATGTCCAGTGTAAAGACTCGAACTTCTATATAAACTCCCACTCTTCAGATCTGCCTGCTGTGCCAGAATTTCGATTATTTTGTTCCTCTCTGTTGTGATTGGTCACCTGGCTCTTGCGTAATTCTCTATATATCCAATTATAAAGACTGGCCAGAGCCTCTTTGGAAGCCGAGCAACGACTCTCTGAGCACTTGTCCGCCATCTGGAGCATGATTTTACGCACAATTTCTTCAGAGCGATGGAGGATCACGTGTTCTATTTCTGCCTTCTGATTGGACGTCACTTGCTGCTGTGAGCTTCGCCTAGTTTTGGGGAGTTTGATGACTCTGTGATTCTGTAATACAATATTCATTAATACAGTAATGTATTACAGTAATCATTAATGATTCAAAATGAAAATGGAACCTGACAGTCTTATCACAGATATACTGTAAGTATCATAGGACATAGACATACATATACATGTATGTATAAGGTCCAGAATGTTTGTATTCACAGTTGAAAGAACTGGGGAAAAATGCACATTGTTCAAGTGCAGGTGTTTGGAACGAATGGAAAACGTTGCAGTTTAAAAACTTTGGAGCTTTTTAGAAAAAGAAAAACAATTTACAAAACTCCAGCAAAATATAATTAAGTCCAGTATTTTGTACCACTAAACAGCAATCTTTGTCTTTAAACCCTCTCTCATGTAATGTAACACACATGTAACTGCACCAGAGAGCCATATTCTATGTTCTTATTGTGTACCATATAATAAACCCTACAATCAGCATTACTCACTGTTGTGATTCAATATTCATATCAAATTATCAGGACCTGGATCATAATTTCTTTTCTACAGTTTGTGAATTTCCTCCTACAGACAAAATGTTATTGTTTGAAACTAAACAAAAATGAAGTTTCACTTTCACTTTTGGATGTGCATGTGATAGCTATGTTAACTAAGAAAGCATTCACAACCAGTTGATCCATGAACTAACTGATTCAAGGGTCAAATAATGCCCGGCTCACTTTAAAACATGCCAAGATTTAATTGCTCTGCCTAAGCTAGCACAGTGGGCATGGGATTCAGGAATCCATTGTCAAGGGTGTGCCATTTTTTGATCTGAGGTCTAGTAATTCAGCAGGTTGGGAATGCGACATTAGTAATTTCCAAGTTCAGCAGAACTTTTTTTTGTAAATTCCTCTAATGGTTTTTAAATAATTTACTTTTTTTCTAAAATATGTACCTGTATCTGGTCCTTCAATACATTGTTAATATCTTCCTCACTCTCTGCCCAGTCATCTTTACAATCCTTTATACACTGCTTCAAGTCCTGGCAAACAACCTGAAACATCAAAGTAGCGTTCACATCAGATTCAGTTTGGAACCTCACTTGACTATGTGCAAAACAGAGAGAGAGAAGAGAAAAGGAGGAGGGAGAGAGGGCATCTTTGCCCTCAGGATCCCAAAATCTTAATGTTGTAAGTCGAAGAGAAACTTGTGTTTCTGATGCACTAGAATGAACTTACATGGGCCCACACACACACACAAAGAAACAGTAAATGCAGTTACAGAGCAGTGACTGTGACAATTATTTTCACGGCCACAATCGTACATGTGATCATGCATATATGAACACACACATGCACATATATAAAGATATGCATACACACAAACACATAAAACTCACCTCCTCGGCTTCTGCAAACTGAACAGGCACTGTGTTGTTCAAGGTGAACTTATCACACAGCATGAGACTTTCCAGAGCTAGCTGCTTCAAGAATACGTAAACTGCTCTCATGGCCTGGAATAATGTGCCAGCAATATAATATGAACACCTCATGATCTACAGAGAACAAATTGAATAATATTCATTTATTGAGAAACTAACATCCAGAAAAAGTGCTGTGGACTACACAACATAAAAAGGTGCCTTAAGACAAAATCATAAATTTTAAATTGAATACAAATTGGTCAGAAGAGAGGATAATCTTAACCTTTATATTATATTTATAATGGTAAATCATTAACAGAGAGGTAAGGGTCAAAGTAAAAAAAAAAAAGTACCAATTTTTTATTTTTGTTATTTTAATAACAAAATATTTAAATACACCTTTAACAAATGCAGTACATGTTAAGATCATTATACTACTGAAATCTTCTCTCCTGCTGTCTTTGTTATTAACTGTCTCTCTCTATGGTAAATAAAATTAACACATCATCTGTGCCTACATTTCTATCCACAAATTTCTGAATGGTTTCTAAGATGTCTGCTGAGGTGAGCGTGGTGTCCTCCAAGGTCTTTCTCAACTCACGGAACAGGAACACAGTCTCTTGGTAAAAATTATAATTACCCTGAATGGAGGAGAAAAAATACATTAACAACAAAATGCATTTCAAGTGATGTATTTAGAACACCTGTACATTTATTTTAAAGCAAAGAAATTGAAAGCCAAGAAAAAAGATTATATTTATGTTTATATAAAGTTTATGGCACATTTATACACAAGACCACTTTCGGTAGATAAGCCTGTTAAATGCATGCATACTCACACTGACATGCACACATGGTCACCGCAAGCACACCCGCGCACAAACACACACACACACACACACATGAAGACATACACACATTTAAGAACACAGTCTTACCCTGACTAGATTCCTCAGAACAGTGGTTTGTTGTGTTGTGGAGGGTTGGATTCCTCTGATGCTCTCTACTGCCAGAACAAATGTCACAAACAGGTCTGACATGTCACACTGAAAGATGACATTATCATACACTTAGACAAAAAATGTCACAAACAGATATGACATGTCACACTGACATGTGTCACTAACATACATTTCAACACCAGTAATATCTCCATTATACTGATATAATTATTAGATCATAGGCATTTCCAGTTCTGACAAATTAAATGGACTCAGTCTTCCAGTTGGCCCCACATAATATTATAATAATATTTATTAATGTCTCCATAATACTGACACTCATTATATGGACTTTACTACTTCTGAATAGTAATGTGTATGACGAATACTGTTCTGTTTGTATGTGAGACATAAAACTCACCTGTGCTCTGGCAAGGACCTGTATACCGTTTTCTCCCTGTAGACTTGCTCTTGGCGCCCCACTGTCGATCCCCATTGTGTTGATGTGCTCCTGATACTGGAAGGTTGATTTGATTCAAACTTAATTTTCAAATACTTTCTTATATGAATGACAAATACATCTACATGTATAATTTTACAATCACAAAATTATACTTTTGTGTAGCATTTGTGGTGCTTTTTCTGCATAGAATGGAACTGCACAGTAGCTTGTTTTATAATTCCGCTGCTTCCACTCAACAGAAATTTCTAATTTTAAGAAATTATCACTTAAAAATACAGAGTGAATGAAATTTTCAATTTTTTCCCTGAGTTGAAAAGATTGAATAATTACTGTATATGTGTCTCAAACCAGAAGAAATCTTTAAAGAGTGATGATAGAGAATACATTAATAATCTTCCCTTGGACTCTCAAAGGTTTCTTAACTGTCTCCACAATTTCATAAATGACATTTTTCTAGTAGTCAGAAAGAAAAAGTTTAAACATTCCTGTGCTCAATATTTTTTTTGCCATAAACCACATATGATAATGGAAAATCATTAAAGAGTAATGGCAGAATATACATAAGATATCCATTCACCTTAGGTAAATGAGCATTGATCTTTGCTCTTATTCTGGAAAGTTTCTTAGCTGCCTCCACAATTTTTGTCCAGAACAGGTCAGTTTTCTGAAGTTGGTCCGTCAGCGTCTGCTGCATCTTCTGCACTTGTTTCTCCTCCAAATATAGGTGGCACTGTGAGCAGATGCGCAGATACACACACATGTCAGGTTCACGCTCAGGACACTTATCATGAAAACAAAAAGGTGTAGGAAATATGAAAGAGATCATTTACACATTGTCCACTTTTTTGAAAGTTGAGGTGTCAGTGATCTTGCTACCATTTATAGTTTCAACCATTTAATTTTTTTTTGCTGGAAATACTGGTATTATATAATATAGGAACTATCATGTCCAAAACACTTCAGAAAACAGTATTCATTTTTATAAATGAGACTGAATGTAAAGGTTAAAAAATATGCTACTAAAAATTATAAAATAAACATGGAATCTTCCCAGAGAATACCTACCAAAAAGTTCAAAACACACTGCTCTCAGTGCAAGAAAATCATGATATTCTATATACACAATGATAAACATGATTAAATCTAACCATTCTTATTCTACTGGATGAATAACAACATTCACTCATCTGATACACAATGTTTCAAAACTACAGTACTATCCAATATTATAATACCAATAACTTCCTGAGAGATCTTACCCCAACAATTTTTATCACAGCAATTCTAGGCTCTGGGTCTTTGGATCCTTTCTCCTCATTGGGTATGTAGACGATCAGGTCCTTACTACAGCAGTCGCCACACGCCATGAAGCCACAGACGGTGCAGGGGTGGCGACGGTTCTGTAGCAGTCCAAACTCCTTGTTACAGTAACAACACATTGTGGATAAACTGGTATACTGGAAGTATGAAAAAGAAAATTTATCTTTTTTTGCAGGATCCTGAATTTTCATTTTACAATCAAATTTTTCCTAACTTGAGATTCAATGCCCATGGAACACCTCTGTCAGTATGAGACACTAACTGTAGATGGCGCTAGTGCCACCTTCCATCAGAAGTAAAAGCTTGCATTTACGGTAGATTATTAGATATATTGCATTTTCAAATAACCCTGCCAGTCCAGAGGACCGGCTATATCAAAATTTTGCAGGTGTAGTAGTCTGGCTTTTAAAGCAGTCATGACCCAATGGATGGGCAGTTTTTCCATGTCTGTTAGTACTGTCTGCAGTGTAGTGTAGTGTAGCATGGTATATCTTACCAACAGACACATAGGCGTATGTGGATCCACCCAACTCTGATGGGATTCTCGCTGAAAGCAATCAGCTTAACATATTAACACGCCTCTTCCTCGCGTAAAGTAGAATACAAAAAAGCTGGTGATTATTGGATTTGGAAACAGAAGGAGGCGTATGGTTCAGTAAAGCTGATTGTACACAACAAGAGTCCCTGCAGACTTGGGTCCATCAACATAGATCTTCGTGTCTATTGAAAAAAAAAAAGCGTTTGCATCTGTCGACGCTCACCTCCCAGTAGGTGGCTCTCTGCCAGTCTGGAGTGCCCACCATTTTACGTATTTCAAGGAAGGTCCTCTTCACCTCTGAGTTCCCCACGCTCTCTTTGAATCCCTCCTTAAGCCGTCTCACCTCCATATCTATATCTATGCTGAATGAACAATAGAAAGTAAGGAATGAGGAAATTCTCTCCCCATTAATATAGACACTCACTATATAACTGTCTCTCTCTCTCTCTCTCTCGCTCACACACACACAGACAAACACGCAAACTAACATTCACTTTTTCTCTCTCCCTATCATGCTGTCTCTGTGTCTTTTAGGTAAACACACATACACACACACACACAACTTATTGCACTCTTTCACACACATGCACACACACTCAAACACAGACACACACACACTCAAACACAGACACACACACACACTCAAACTAATATTCTTTTTCTCTCTCTCCTTATCATTCTGTCTCTCTGTCTCTTTTATGTACATACACACACGACTTATTACACTCAGTGACTCTCAGACAGTGTATCAATCTTGTGTGTGTGTCTGTAGTCTAATAACTAGGTATCATACAGCCTAAAACTTGTATATAAATACAGTATGTGCATAATGGGGTATCTTTAAAAGGAAAAAAGTACTCATAATAATAATAATTACCATAATACTTTTAATAATAGTGCCTTAACCCCCCCCCCCCCCCCTCCATTCCCCCAACTCACTTGTCCCTGAGAGACTGCAGCTTGGGCTTGGAGGCCGTCACCTTATGCACCCTGTCCTGTCGAATACAGCCTCGTCTGTGTCGGAACTCCCTGAACAAAGATCTTGTTGCACCGAGGGTCTGGGGGCCAAGGCAGGACTGACATACCTGGAGAAGAATATGTGTGACAGTGTGTTAGGTGTGACAGTGTGTAAGGTGTGACAGTGTGTTAGATATGACAGTGTGTTGGATATGACAGTGTGTTGGATGTGACAGTGTGTTAGATATGACAGTGTGTTGGATATGACAGTGTGTTGGATGTGACAGTGTGTTAGATGTGACAGTGTGTTGGATATGACAGTGTGTTGGATGTGACAGTGTGTTAGATATGACAGTGTGTTGGATATGACAGTGTGTTGGATGTGACAGTGTGTTGGATGTGACAGTGTGTTGGATGTGACAGTGTGTTGGATGTGACAGTGTGTTAAGTGTGACAGTGTGTTGGATGTGACAGTGGAGCCCGAGGGTCTAGGGGCCAAGGCATGACTGACATACCTGGAGAAGAATATGGGTGTTATGATACGAATGAATTAAATAATTAGCCTCTTGTGTTGTCCTGCATTGTCAGTCCTTTCATTTCATAAGTCCAATATCACATATATTATAAAATCTTCATTTTATAGTTAAAATATATGCTTCACTATGTCTTTGATGAATAATGATGGCATTGTGGAGTGCACTTTTAAATAAATCCTTATCATCATCATTATCATCAGCCTCATCATCATCATTATCATAATAATTATAAATATAATTAACATTATTCTCATCATTATCATTATTATCACTTTTATTATTATTATCATCATTATCAGTGTTTGCCACTTAGATAAATTAGTTGCTGGACTGAAGGTCCAGCCATCTTAAAAAGTAGCTGGACTGAATGTTTGACAGGTGGGAAAACTTCTTGGGCTGTTCTGAAAGTTGTCTGCCCCAGGCAGGCAGTCCAGGATTAATTTCGAACACTGATTATTATTATACTTATTATATCACCATTATTATTATTATTATATTATCATTATTATTATTATTATTATTATTATAATTATAATTATTTACTTTCTGTAGTCTTCCCTGAGGGTCTGGGCTGGCCAGTGTGTTCAGTCTCATCTGATACCGCGTACAGCTCTCACAGAACACCTCCCCACACCTGCAAGGATGAGGAAAAGTGAAAGTGAAAGTCTATGAAAGTGAAAGTGAAAGTCTGTGAAAGTGAAAGTGAAAGTCCGTGAAGGTGAAAGTCTGTGAAAGTGAAAGTGGAAGCCTGTGGACATGAAAGTCTGTCAAAAGCGTAAATTGAAAGAAAGTTTAATGACAAAGTGAAGGATCATCCAAGTGCAAATTTTCCCCCATTGAAAAGATCCAGTAAGTTCCATATACCAAACTGATCATAGAGATCTTGGAATTTTTACCTTCTACAATGGTGTTTTCTGCTGATCAAACTGAACCTGTTTCCACAGCCCTCCGTGGCACAGACCTTCCTGGAGTCACTCGGTTTCCAGTGATGCTTTGTGATTGCTAGAAATAAAGACAGTCACATTTACCAATATTATAATGTTTTTTATTTAATTCTTAAAGACAATATTGCATGGGTTCCATAATGGGGGTATTATATCAACATGTTATTCTTTGACAATGGTGGCTAGGAACAAACTAGAACATTACAGTGCCAGTATAACACTGATACTTAACTTTGTTTGCTTTTAAGAGATGCATGCATTACAGTTCTTACTACCATGGCAACATGACTTTTCCTCCTCCTTCTGTTCATTTTACCTCCCATACTGTCCTCTGTGTCTTCCCCAGTATTTTGCCGTGACTTCTAACCCCCCTCCCCTCCCCCTCACACCCCCACCCTGACCTAGTCCCTTTACCAGTATCATGCGCTGCCACTTCTCCAGTGTTTTGCTATGACTTTTAGTTATACCCCATCCACCCACTACCCACCCTGGCCTAGTCCATTACCAGTACACCTACCATACTGTTCTGTGACTTCTCCAGTCTTTTGTTGTTACTTCTATCTCTACCCACCCTTCCATCCTGGTCTCATTACCAGTACACTTACCATACTGTTCTGTGACTTCTCCAGTCTTTTGCTGCAACACCAGCTTTTTAATGTAGCTCTCTACGGAGTCCTCGCCCTGGGTGAGATCTGCAGGTATCCCACTGCCAGCCACTGCCATATCTGAAACAGCCCAAAAATCACACATACTGGATACCTATAGTACCATCACTTGGCAATAATACTGGCCAAGAAGAGCCACTCGCCAATACGGTGGCTGACTCAACGATAAACAAGTCATGCTGATTTGTTAAGTTGTACCGATGATGTTAATTACCAAGAAATATATTTTGCTTTTATATAGTAATAGGGCCTATACCAGTACATGCATGTAACACTATTTTGGAGGTAACTGGCCATATATATACGGTACATGTATAACGCTGTGTTTGGATGTAATGTGCATTATAGTCATACCCTCAACAATCTGGTAAGACTGGTGTGTGTGTGTGTGTGTGTGTGTGTGTGTGACAGTGTGTGTGTGTGTGTTAATGTGTGTGTGTGTGTGTGTGTGACAGTGTGTGTGTGTGTGTGTGTACATTTGTGTGCATGAAGGGAGAGGTGGGGATGCCCTGATCCATGCCTCTGTTTTTGGCCTTACGTGCTAGGTACTTACAAGTACCCCTGCATAATGCTATGGTACTAGTATAATTACTAATGAACTACAAATAGTAAGGCCTAAAACTGAGACGACCAATTAATAATTTATAACTTCAATATAAGCGCTTCCACAAAGAAAGCAGAAGAACCCTCGCTTTCCGGTAGGTGCTACTAGTATATACATCGCGTCAAAACCGAGCGACACTACACTACAAAATCTGCCCTGCGTCACATGACTACATGTACGTACTGCAATTTGTTTAGTTTCGTTTCCATGTAAAAAGTTTTAATTAATCATGATTTATGCGATCGAATGGCGTGAAACTACCAAACAGTCAAGTTCATGCAGCGCCTCAAATGTACCCATCCTTATATTTAACTTCTGCCATCCTCGCAGAAAAAAGAAGAATACTTATTAACTCACCTACATCGATGTACAGCCAGCCGAGGAATGCCCTGACTACTTTGTTATCATGTTCGAGGTCGATTTCCGCATGTGATGTTTACTCGCGTAAGATGGAAAATACCTTGACATCGATACACTGTCACGTCCCAGATAGCAAGCATACGTTGGGCCAACGTAGGGGAATCGTTGGTTTGTTGGCACATAGTTGGTGTTGGTAGTAATACGTTGGCCCAACGTTGGCCCAACCACATCATAATATGCACAACATAACTGCAATATGCTCACGTTGGCCCAACGTTGGGCCAACGTGTGTATATTTATTGCATACGTTGGCCTAACGTTGGGCCAACGTATCCAATTTTAATTAATACAGAAATATTTTAATTATAACAGAAACATTATTCATTTCTATTGAGTTGTTTTAACAACTCAATAGAAATGAATAATGTTTCTGTTATAATAAAAATGTTTCTGTTCACAACTGAGAATCACATGTGCTTATCTATTGATCAGTAACATATAGTTTTTAGGATTAAATTTTTTTTTTTTTTATGAAGAGTTTGTCAAATTCCTTGGGTTAAAAAACAGTTTTCTGCTTTTATTTGTCTTCCAAGCTATATACTCTCATATGTAGTACATAGACTTCACCTATAAAAAAATAACTGAGTGAACAGATTTATATTTTTAAATAATGCTGTGAAACATATTTTTTATTATTGCTATTATTATTATTGTTATTGAAATCAGACAAATGATTGAAATCTTATTATAATGTACAATTGTACAATATATAAATTTTAAACTTTATAGTTAGCATCAATTGACTTTTGATTAAAGTAAACCGGTAACTTTCACTGGACCAGATTCATTACAAGCCAGGTGTTTATCTTAACTGTCAGTTTGATATAAACAGTTTGCCTACTGCCTGCTCAAACAGGTCAAATAACTATACATAGCACAGTCTTAAGCGCGCGGTCAGTTGAGCCAATTCAAAAATCTAAGCCAGAAGGTCAGAAATGTTCTAAGGAAGAGGCAAGAATTACGACTGAAAGCATTGATTTCTGGATATAAAAAGAAGACATCTTTTTGGAAATTGGAAATGAAGAGATAAAGAGACAGGATAAGAAGTGAGCATGTACTGGTAAGTGACTTTTTAATTGTGTATTTTCCCATTATTTACTGATGCACCAGGATCCATACAGCCTTGAAAAATGTTCAAATTTAGTCCAGCACTTTGGACTAGTTTAAATGTAACTTTGAAAAGTACTTGAAAATGCTATTAGGCTTGAAAAAGGTTTGCATTTCAGCATTTTGTCTTTGTAAAAATATTATTTAAAACTTTGTAGTTTATTGACATGAATACAGACAATGATTCACAGATGGGGGTATACCTTACGTTTTAATACATCATTACTTGTACTTTTATTTTCAACTTTTCATCATCAATTTGTTACAAAGACAAAGTTTAAATGAAATGAGTCCTTTTTCCTTTGGTATGTACACTTTAAAATGACTGTATTCATGTATAACTTGCCCTCATCAGTTAAAAATCATTGAAAATGATTTGAATTAGAGCCTTAAAAGTCCTTGGAAGCCAATTGTTCTTATGTGTCTGTATGAATCCTGGCCTGTAAATTATGTGATAGAGTTGTTGGAATGATTAAATGATGTGGAATTTAGTGGTACATTACAGTTGTCTAAAAACTGAATTCATTGCCAAGTGTACACGTAAGAACTAATTTAAATAAATCACTATAAATTACTGCACACAAGACACACACATTTATAGTTAAGATATTGGCTGTTGCCTAACTTAGAAAAGGTAGGGACATTATCATATAATACACACCTATTAGCACTAGTTTGTATATGAATACAGTGATGGGGGAAGAGGTACAGTCATGTTATGTACCATACCAATTCTAGCATTATATTTCAAGTGTTTTTAATATTTAAATTTGTAGGTGCAGCACACTCTTCTGTGACTGGTTAGACAAATATATTGAGGATACATCCAACTAATTGTGCTTTGCCAAAGATCACACAGGTGCAGAACAGGAAAGAGAGAAAAAACACAAAGATTGAACTCATATGACCACTGACTTGATTTTTAAAGAGACAATGTCTGAGATTTTGCCTGAAGGAAGAGACTGTGATTTTATAGACTTGACATGTAACTTATGAAAAGCATCTTACCTGACATTAACAAGGGTTTCTGGTTTAAAATTCAATTTAATGAAAATATTTTTAAAAATTGAAATGAGGCACAAAAAGACTTTACTAGTAGAAAAATGCCTTGACTCCAGGAATAAGTGAAAAGTCATAGGACTGTTGATATTTTTTCTTGATGTGAATCATGTAACAATTGATATAAGACACACTTATTAATGTTTAAATACAATATTATAACATTTTATAAAAATTTTCTTTGTTGTCTTTTTGTATTATTTGTTGGGTTATTGTTGGACTGATGTTGGTTTTTAGTAGAACCAACGTAAATGCACTGTTGGTTACAGGTTGGGAAATTGTTGGACCAATGTTGGTTATTAGTTGGCCCAATGTAGGGCCAACGCAGTTTGGTTGGGAAATCGTTGGACTGACGTTGGTTATTAGTAGAACCAACGTCAATACACTGTTGGTTACAGGTTGGGTAATTGTTGAACCAATGTTGGTTATTAGTTGGCCCAATGTAGGGCCAACGCAGTTTGGTTGGGAATACGTTGGCAATGCGTTGGCATTAAAAAGACGTTCAGCCAACCGTTGGCCAAAGTGAGCACTTAGATGGAAACCCAACGTTGGGCCAACGTTGCACGGTCAACCAAGGCAACGTTGGGCCAACGTTGGCCCAACGTATGCTTGCTATCTGGGGTACTGCCTGTTCGGCCATTATAGGTCGGTCTACGTCAGAATCGTTAATGGGTGGGAGTGCAAACGCATAATTTACATGTACATGTAAATGAAAAGTGAGAAAATTTTGGTGATGACCCATTAATTAATTATTAATGGCTAATTATTAGTTGTGTAATTATGTGTTTGCATGTCGGATCGTTAGATTTACTGCAGGGGCGGAACAAGGATTATTTGAAGGAGGGGGGCGGATTTTGGGAATGACAGCCTCCCCTCCCCCACCCCCGCCCGTCGTGGGGTATGGGGCCCGTTGAAGGGTCCCCAATATTTTAGAGGGCGGACGATGCCTTTTGGTACGGTTTAGAACTATGATTTGAAGCGAGTCAAAATTCTACAGTAATTTAATTTCAAGAGGTGTGTTTTTTTTCAGGAATCGAAGGGGGGGGGGGGGGGCAGGACCCCCCTGACCTTAATCC
The DNA here is from genome assembly GCF_051362555.1 of Lingula anatina. Taxonomy (NCBI): domain Eukaryota; kingdom Metazoa; phylum Brachiopoda; class Lingulata; order Lingulida; family Lingulidae; genus Lingula; species Lingula anatina. Next base: position 18,320,557 of record NC_141776.1, on the reverse strand, counting down.
GCCACTGCTACTAGTAGTAACATTATGCAAAATGTCTTTGAGGAATTTCGTAAAATTTCCGGATAAATCGGAAACGGGCTATATGTATATGAGTGGTTAATTAATTTAGTAGTGTGTTAATTAACTAATTAATTAGTCAATCGATTAATTAGTTGATTTATCAATGAAGGCCTTATATTGATGAGAATGTAGCTATAGCTTATAATTAAGTTAATTAATAATAAATAACAATAATGATAAATGAGTTCATTAATTATATTTTTATGAAAAGTGTTAATTGGCCAATGGTAGGCTACAGTTAAGGTTTTCTGATAATTATTACAGTTTAAATTGAAAATATGTCCAATTTCCGAAATATTTAAGCAAGAGTGCATAAATGCATAGGCCTATACAAGAAAGAAAATTAAAGAATCCCAAAAGGTAGCACAACGTTAGCCTACTCATTCTACAAACTAGTACGTTCATGTAGGCCCTACAGTAGCTGTTTCATCTTCTATATGTGGCTTGTTAGTGTTAATTAACCTGTTAAACTGATTGCGTTCAGCGAGAGTCCCAGCGGAATTAACGATAGTTTCATTAGGAATTAACCCACAAAAATGAAGAAAGAGCCACATTTAGGCGACAAAACAACTACGCGGTACTGCTCAGGTTTCTGTCACGAAGCCAATTCAAACTCTATCAACTCTTGCAACGCCTCTTTCAGATTCAAGTTATTATAGGGGCAGAATAAATATTCCGACAGAAAAAAATTAGATGTCTGTCGGAGGATGGTCAAAAATGGACGATGGAACAACAAAGATAATTTGGAAGACTGTCATAAAATCCCTCTGGAACCACCCGAGAAGTACAAGATTTGAATCGAACCGTTGCTCCTTCACAATAGCGACACCATGTCATTTGAACAACAAAAACGGCCTTTGATGTGACCTGAACACCCGGACCTGTACCACTCGGTTACTAAAATGTGGAAATAATTTTTTTTAACCCTTCTTGCCCCCCCCCCCCCCCCCCCCCCACTCTCTCCAGAATGCGTCAATGGTCTACTGTGAACTACCACGTAAAGTTACCGTTGCAGTTTCTCATTCTTTTTGCCGATTCGTGGGTTTTTATGTAGAGTTCTACGTCATTGTCTGAGAGTCCCTCATGTGGATTTTTCTTCAAGAGAGTGTCCATAATTGCTTGAACTCCTTCCATCCTCAACATAATGACTTCTTTGTCATTCACGTGTGCTCCAATATGTAACGTATCCGAGTTTTTTAATATCAGTGAAGTTGGATAAACAAATGGGAATAGATATTTAGGCGCAGGAGCAAGGCAGTAGAGGTCGGCATGAAAACGCACGGGTTCACTGAGGTACACGAGAACGTGGCGTTTGGCGCTTAGGACCGCCAAGTACACGTGGTACACCCTCTGGAAAAGACGGTGAACAAGAGCAATATGGAGGTCGTCCTTATAGTGCAGAAATGGGGTGCTGTTCCTCAAAAGGGATGTTCGCGGTCTTTGCTTTGAATGAAGGGGTTTGACTGGATTATGGGAGTCGCGGGCTGAAGCAGGAATTGCCTCCGTCTTTTCATTAATTCCTGGGTCGCCTTCAGCCAAATGCTCGACACATGCGGCAGTGAGTAAGTCGCATTTGAGCAAAACGACGGGACACAGTGAATAAACTAGATAAAATGTCTTCTCTTTGGCTTTGTAAGTGCTTTCACTTTGAATTCGAGAAGTCGATAACGTAATTGGCACCCAGTTTTTTTCCCATTTTTGAAGAGTCATGTTCTTAACTTGTATTCTCTTCGGTCCCTCGTATGTATCAATATTGTATAAATATATTCTGGAGAGGCCTCCTTCAACATGCCTTGAATATATTATAACATTGTCGCCACCAACTACAAACATTCTCACATCCTCTGGACCTCCATACTTTTCATACATTACTGCTGGAATGCCGAGTATATGTCCGGTGTCTACGGTGTCATAGGTGCCACTGACTGCCACTTTCAGTAAGAAACTTTTTTGGAGCGTTCCTGTCGACGTGTAATTTTTCAGATTAATTCGCATAACGGCATTCAAATATCCCGTTTGTCCCTTACTGCTTTTCGATCGTTTTATGTTATCCGTTACCGCCACCGACATCAGGGAGGCTTTCACGTTTAGTTCATCGTCAAACTTCCCGTTTAATAAACTGTTTGGGAAACTGTTCAAGTAAGAGGTGCTGATGGCGTTTCTTAAAACCCGTGTTCCATTTCCTTCATTGGTTATACCTGCCATGACATAATTATAAACATATTTCTGTTCACAGCTCTCTGCGCTGCACTGTCTTGTTTGTTTCCTTGGAATATAATATTTCTGTGCTCCTTTGGCCAAGAGAAAAAGGATTATAATAACTCCAACTGAAACCCATATTTGTTTTTTATTGAATCGTAAACGACGACCAAAACGCTGTAACGAAATCTCCATAGTACTGTGCATCCCTTACGACGTCTTCCCTAACCCCTCAAACGCCACCGATCTAGTTTTTGTGGCAAGCACACGAATTCTAATACAGCTACATGTACAATGTCAAATATTCAATTTCGTCTAGCCACGTTTCATAAAACTGTAACTTATTATGCAGTCTGACAATGCCGTCGGAATATAACCTTCCTTACTCTGCGGGTCCCTGCGTGTCGTTCATGGAAATAACATTGCCATTCGTGTTGGTTTTCTTTTTACAACTTCTTGCTCTTAACAATAGTACCAAGTCCCCGTAGGGTAATTATTACGTCTTGCTTTCTTCTAACAAAAGAACCAACCCCTAGCCCGCTGAGATAAAGATCAAAGCTGAGCATGGTCGCAATTGAGTGATCGTCCAAGCTTTAATGGACCTTCAATACACGGTGGGTTCACTGGACTTTGATCCCTCTACTCTGATACGGGAATTTTAAGTATAAGAACTAACCAACAACGATTTTTAAAGTAACTTTCCCAAAAAGATTGAGTGATGAAAGCAACCATCATGTAGCTATAAAGTTGATTGAATTGACATAATATTTGAATAAATGAATAATGAATGAATGAATCTATTACAGTGAATTCCCCTGATGACTACTACACGATGCAGTATTTATATATTTTCGTGTCTTGTCTTACCATGATGATACACTGTGTGGCTATAGCATATGCTGTGTGAATAGTGTGTCGACCAAGAGAAGTCCACGATCTGTTTTATATATTACGCATAATAGTCCCATTAAAGTATAAAATGGTACACATGTGCAATTGCCCTTTGGGTACACCGGCGACAGATTTCGTCACACTCAGGACAATTTCCTTATGAGACCACTTTTGTACCTTTAATTGAAACTATATGACCTATACTTATTTGTCATAAGAAAATTTCACATAAATATATTATTTTATGTGAAAAAAGGAGGAATATGTAATGGATCACAGTATTGGGAAATGATTTGTAAATAATACTTTTATATCTTCATATTATTAATATAATCGGTGGATCTTATGATCTTTCTCTTGCGGCATCAATGGTAAAATTCACACATTTGAAATTTAGAAATGTGTAAGTACCTTTAGATAATATTGCATACCTTATAAGTACAAATTGTACTGTTTTTGTTTCAAGCCTGGCAATCTTTTAGAGATAAATTATAAGGATGACTTACATACGTGTCTGTTCACCTTGATTCGAACTTGATGCTTTTTGTGATTGACATTTTAATTGATAAAGTTATACTTATATACCACATAAAAATCGCAACAATACTGAAGAAAATGTTGGATTGAATCTCTTAACGGTTTCATAATTTATAAAGTTATTACTAGTGCTTCATTTGACATCTAATATTCTTTTCAAAAACCGTTTGTACCTTTATTATATCCCTTGCCTTGTTAACCCCCTATTTCTGATGCATAATTTAAAATGCTACTAAATTACTTATCAAACACTGCACATTTGGTGGACACATTAAAGTTATTATTTTTAAACATGTACTAAAAGCAAACAATGCCTTTTACCTTGTTCTGCTATGTTTTTGAGTTTGACAAAACTTGCCGTTAAAGTTACAAAGTAAACCAAGGCAAATTACGCGATTGAACTGATTCACCCTTTCTATATCAACACCGTTATATTTCCATGTTTCATTCGCCCTTAACTAACACCCATTTCAAAATTATGTATGACCATTGCGTCATCACTGTCAGTGTCAGTATACACATTGACGGCTGAAGAGTACTGAGAGTACTTGATTGGCAAGTGGACAGGTAAGCACAGGGATAATTACTTCATTATTCATTACACTGTCTGGATCCCCTATTTTTTACTGTCAAATTGATAGTGCATATCTTGTGGAAACCCAGCAAACACAGACTGGTATTATGACATAACCATGATTTTTATATAACCAAAAAACGATATGGTTACGTCATAATGGCATTCTTTGCTGGGAACAAATCCTGTCTGTACAGTGGCGGATTTGGGGGGGGGGGGGGGGGGGGGGGGGGTCCTGACCCCCCTCTTCGTTTTCTGAAAAATATACCACAGCAATATTCCCTCTTGAAATTTGAATTTTGACTCGCTGAATCATAGTTATTAACCGTTCCAAAGGGCAAAGTTTGCCCTCCAAAACACTAAAAATATTTTGGGGCCCCGAACTCCACGCCAAGGGGGCGATGGTCGGCTTTGTATAGTTCCGGACCCCCCTTCAAATAATCCTGGAACCGCCCCTGTCTGTAGGCGTGATAAAGGGTACTAAATGTCAGTGTTTGCTTTTTATAATTATAAGACAAACTATCTGCATGGAACTTGGCCGTGAAATCTTTCAAGCATGACTAATTACCCCTGTTAATAAAATTGAAAACAAGGCAGCAAAGCTGTCAGATGTACAGCCAAAAAGCAAAAAAATAAAGATGCAGAAAATAGGTCATTTTGTCAACTTTGATGCAATAATTAATAATACTCATAACAGGACAGTCATTCAACACTAAATTTTAATCAAGCACAACAGGTAACATGGTGAATAAGATTACAGTTTCAGATCCATGAGAGTTCAGATTTACATAATGAAAATCCCAATATGTAAAAATTATGACAGTGCATCCAATGATATTACATAATGTTTAAATACATAAAAACCAATACTAAATAAATAAAGAAAATGTACAGAGTGTCAGATGGATGGGACTTAAAAGTCACATCTTGAAAATGCCAGTGTTTGAAAAATTAAAAAAAAAAAAATAATAATAAATAAAAAATATTCCAATAAAGCTGCTATTCAAACCTTTAATCTAACTGTATTAACAAGATGTGAATAACCCCACTGAGTTCGAGGATAATAAGGCACTTTTATTCATCTATAGCATTAATGTTGGCATTACACAAAATAATTTTTCTGTTGTAAACTTTTTTGCAATATTAAACAACATTTACCAGCATAATTATCACTGATTCCTAATTATGTGATAGTGTTAATTTAGACTTTTACAAACTGTATCTGGCAGAGAGCTAAACCTATGGGAGCTTACAGGGAAATCTCAACATGTGTGTTTTGTGTAATCTCATTTAATGGTCACTTGAAACTAAATTAGGCGTGTGACTAAATAGCTCTGAACTTAGCTAGTGATTATCAAAGGGACAATTTCAAACTGTCCACCCATTGTATCCATATAGCACCAAAACTATGTGAGAATGAATATTACATAAAGAGTGCATTGCTTCAAAAACGAAAAAATAATCACACTGATTTTCCGGCACAAGCGACACTTCAGCCCTATGAATATTTTCAGTAAATTTGAGGATCATAAGTAACATGGTTTTCCTTTAATGGTCACTACGGCAGCAGTACCCAAAATAGGGTTTTCTTCAATTTTGATGCAATATTACATAATGCTTAACACTACAGTCACCAGCAATCTTTAACATTGTACTCGTGTATTTTGTTGATGTTATATGCATTATATAAGGTTGAAATTTGTAAAATTAGAGCTTCGGTATGTGCGATATCATATACTGTCAACAACAACGTGTCAGACAGCAAGACTTGGTGGCGTGGTGGATAATGTCTTTGGCAAGGAGACATTGCGTAGTAGGTACGAATCCCTTTTTTTAATTATTATTATTATTATTATTATTATTATTAGAGAATGTAGTATATAAAGAGATTCTATAAATCGTGTATACCTATCTCTTATCATGGTTCCATGCTGAATTGACGGGTATCAGCTAGCAGTATGTAATAAAAATGAAGAACGAGACACTTTTAGACGACAAAACAACTACGCGGTATTGCTGAAGTTTCTGTCACGAAACCCATTCAAACTCTATCAACTCTTGCAACGCCTATTTTAGATTAAAGTTATTATAGGGGCAGGCAGAAGCCCTCTCCTGGGTCTTCCGGAAAACGGTCACAATACATACACAGGCATCTAATTTTTTTTCTGTCGGAAGATGGTTAAAAATGGACGATGGAACTACAGAGATAATTTGGAAGACTGTCTTAAAATCACTGGAACCGCCCGAGAAGTACAAGGCTAATAAAAAAACGAATCGTTGCTCCTTCAATCGAATCACAAGAGCGACACAAATGACCAATGTTGTGACCTAAACCACTTGGTTACGGAAAGTGGAAATAAACTTTTTTTACTCTTGTTGTCCTAACCTCTCCACGCCCTCCAGAATGCGTCAATGGTCTACTGTGAACTACCACGTAAAGTTACCGTTGCAGTTTCTCCTTCTCTTTGCCGAGTCGTGGGTTTTTATGTAGAGTTCTACGTCATCGTCTGAGAGTCCCTCATGTGGATATTTCGTCAGGAGAGTGTCCATAATTGCTTGAACTCCTTCCATCCTCAACATAACGACTTCTTTGTCATTCACGTGTGCTCCAACATGTAACGTATCCGAGTTTTTTAATATCAGTGAAGTTGGATAAACAAATGGGAATATATATTTAGGCGCAGGAGCAAGGCAGTAGAGGTCGGCATGAAAACGCACGGGTTCACTGAGGTACACGAGAACGTGGCGTTTGGCGCTTAGGACCGCCAAGTACACGTTGTACACCCTCTGGAAAAGACGGTGAACAAGAGCAATATGGAGGTCGTCCTTATAGTGCAGAAATGGGGTGCTGTTCCTCAAAAGGGATGTTCGCGGTCTTTGCTTTGAATGAAGGGGTTTGACTGGATTATGGGAGTCGCCGGCTGAAGCAGGAATTGCCTCCGTCTTTTCATTAATTCCTGGGTCGCCTTCAGCCAAATGCTCGACACACTCGGCAGTGCGTACGTCGCATTTGAGCAAAACGACGGGAGACAGTGAATAAACGAGATAAAATGTCTTCTCTTTGGCTTTGTAGGTGCTTTCACTTTGAATTCGAGAAGTCGATAACGTAATTGGCACCCAGTTTTTTTCCCATTTTTGAAGAGTCATGTTCTTAACTTGTATTCGCTTCGGTCCCTCGTAGGTATCAATATTGTATAAATATAATCTGGAGAGGCCTCCTTCAACATGCCTTGAATATATTATAACATTGTCGCCACCAACTACAAACATTCTCACATCCTCTGGACCCCCAAACTTTTCATACATTACTGCTGGAATGCCGAGGATATGTCCGGTGTCTATGGTGTCATAGGTGCCATTCACTGCCACTTTCAGTAAGAAACTTTTTTGGAGCGTTCCTGTCGACGTGTAATTTTTCAGATTGATTCGCATAACGGCATTCAAATATCCCGTTTGTCCGTTACTGCTTTTCGATCGTTTTATGTTATCCGTTACCGCCACCGACATGAAATACGCTTTCACGTTGAGTTCATCGTCAAACTTCCCGTTTAATAAACTGTTTGGGAAGCTGTTCAAGTAAGAGGTGCTGATGGCGTTTCTTAAAACCCGTGTTCCATTTCCTTCATTGGTTATACCTGCCAGGACGTCATTATAAACATATTTCTGTTCACAGCTCTCTGCGCTGCACTGTCTTCTTTGTTTCCTTGGAATATAATATTTCTGTGCTCCTTTATCCAAAATAAAAAGGATTAAAATAACTCCAACTGAAACCCATATCTGTTTATTGTTTAATCGTAAACGACGACCCAAACGCTGTAACGAGATCTTCATAGTGCTGTGCACCCCATACGACGTCTTCCCTAACTTCTCAAACACCACCGATCTATATAGTTTTTGTGCCAAGCACACGACTTCCAATACAGCTACTATGTCGCATATTCAATTTCGGTTTACCACATTTCATAAATCTTTGAATTATTATGCAGGCCTTTAAGATAAGTTTTCACCACGGATCTGGATGATATGAACCGGAGTAAAAAAAAAATAAATAAATAAAATAAATAACAAACACCTAAAATAAATAAACACCTAGCTGGTGACAGAGAACAGTGGAAGATCTTTGATGGTGGCCTAGAAGATGATGATGATAAAATCATATAGTATTATGTTTTAAGCACATGCGGGCAATGGCATATGACGACTACTGACTGTGAAGAGACGGGGAGGGAGAGGCGTTTTAGAATTTTTATCCAAATTCTGCACCTCCCTTAAAACTTGCTATGAAGACATTTTTGGGGAACCCGGATTTGCTTTGTGTAAGCCATTGGCTCAGGTAAGTCTTGCCCCCACCACCCTTGGGGAATAGGGGGGGGGGGATGGGAATAAGAAATATGAAACTGCTCTTCTTCTTCATTGTATGTTGAGTTTGCCGAATGGCTGAATGGGTCGATCAAGAAAAAACATAAAGATAGGAATCGATTTGGTTGAAGTGATGGAACAGTTCCTCTTTTGCAATAAATTTCCAGTTTGTGGTATTTTTTTAATATTCATCTAGATGGATGCAAAACCGGGATTAATATACTGGCACATGAACACAAAACATACTGACAGTCATTGAAAATGCATCAGAAAACTTTCTTGTACTTTTTTTTACCGAGAATCGATTCCGACCATATAAACGAGTACAAATGCACTTGTTTGGTCATAAGAGAGTGGGCTGACCACTATTTCATATTTCACATGAAAACTGTTATTTTCTTAATGTGCCAATGGAACTTCAAATATTATTTGATAATTAAATGATGCGTTTTCATTGACAATCAGTATATGTTTGGTGTACTAGAATGCTCCTAAATACTCTCTAACTAGATTGTATTTAACTTATTCAACAAATTATCTGAGATATTATCTTTAAACACTCGTACCCTTTGAAGTTGAATGCCACAAATTGAATTTCTAGTCCCGTAAATTAAAGTCTTTCACAATCAATTTTAAACAGGAGCACTCTTTATTCAGGTAAGAGATATGATTTAACTTTGCAATATCATTGCCAAAGGAAAATAACTTTCTGCTTGTTTGTAAAAATATATATGATTCTGATTGAGATAATGACGTACACTAAACTCAATGTTCATTAATTTGCACCAATATTTTAGATAGTAAAAGATAAATAAATAAAAAAAAACAAATAATTAAATAATTAAAATTAAACTAAAAAAATTAAATTTTTAAATAAATTAAAATAAATAAATGAATAAACTAGAAAAGCACTCAGAGAGCGCAGACCTCCGCCAAGGCAGCAAAGTCTGCATCCAATGCGGTTTCACCCCTAAATTTTCGATATTTTTGATTATTGATTATTGATTGATTATTGATCCGAATCACCACCAAAAACTTATCATCTGTTCCTTGGCCCACTTCTGACAATTCCTGAAAATTTCATCAATATTGGTCCATAACTTTTTGAGTTATGTTGATGACAGACAGACAGAAAGACAGACAAACAAACAGGGGTGAAAACATAACCTCCTAGGCAGAGGTAATAAATAAGCACAAAGCTGGCACAAACTTACTGTATCTACCAGAGACAAGCTGGGCAATGATGTAATTTTATTTTTTTTTTTTTTGCAAATTTCACAGAACAGAAATGCGCTAAACCATTGAATAGATGGAGCAATATCAAGAGGAAACCCAGCAAACACAGAGTATAACAAAACATAGCCAAAAAGCATTATGGTAACCTTATGATGATGTTCAGTGTTTTCTGGGAGGTAATCCTCACTGTGGGCCTGGTAAAGGGGACTAAATATCAGTGTTTGCATTCTGTAAGACAAACAATCTGTATGAAACTTGAATGCTTTCAAGCATGACCAGTTACACCCTGTTTATAAAATTAAAAAAAATAATAATAATAAAAACTGCAAAACAGTGTTCTGATATACACATCTTGGGATGATAATCAGAATTGTTTTTCCATCAACTATTGCTGCATAGGTTTAATACACAACCAGAATCTTCCCTTCAAAATAATCACTTTTTTCTCAAGAAAACATTTATTTGGTTATAGTCCTGAGCCCAGCCATATGGTGCTGCCACCTATAGTTGTCCTGGATCATCCATGGTGCTGCCACCTATGGTTGAACTGCTACCTGTACCAGTGTCCTGATCTCCTAACAGCTCTTTCCCATTCAGAAACAATATCTTTATACACATTCCAAGTGCCTTGAGGTGTGAAAACTCTGTTAACATTTCTTGCTTTCTTGAATTCTTCCTTATTTTTCCAAACACCTGCAAACAATAGAACGATGACAGTTAATGTGAGTTTTTCTTTCCAATTCACCTAATCTGAACCCAAGTTGAGACATTAAAGCATTAACAAATGCTGCTATCAATTGGAGCAATAAACAAATTAATAAGTCAATAAATTGTAGGAAAACAAACAGACAGCATCAAAAGGATCAAGAGTCCAGATATCAGTCACCTGCAAGCAAATTTCAATATAGTAGATCCTTATTCCTGAAAAATGTCAGTTATTTATGTCACCCAACTTAGGAAAAGGCAACAGGAATCTTAAATTAATTTTTCTTTATTTTTTTTGCTTCTGATTGTACCATTTCTGACAAAAAGGGCAATTTTTTTGATCTGGGCATCTCATTAATCCACAGGAGCATTGGTGGGAAGGTTTACTGGTCAAATACATCGTATGCATGTGCGGCATTGTGCCTTTGTTGAAATTCACTTTATTGCCAGTACACTATACACCTAATTCACGCACTAATTCGGACTATCAAACCTATGGACCAGTAAACCTTCGGACAATTGATAAAGCCCATTTTTGAACTCCACCTCCCCCCAAACACCCTAGCTATCTCCCGGGGCAGATTGAGGCTATCTTCTGGGTCCTCTGGAAGTTGGTCAGATTTTCAAATTTACACTGATGGTTTTTATAATTGTTTTTTTTTCTGTTAGAAGACGGTCAAAAATGGAGGATGGATCAACAAAAATAATTTGGAAGACAGTCAGAAAAAATCTCTGGATCCACCCCTGACCTCTGGGGGCCTTGCTGTAATATGGTCCACAGTCACTCACCTGCTGACAAACCTGCCAGGTACGCCGCCCCAAGGGATGTCATGTCCGTCTGACTTGGCCTCTCTATCTTTTGGTTAATGATATCTGCCATTACTTGGAGAACAAAGTCGTTATTACTGACCCCTCCGTCTGCTCTGCAATTCAAATTATATATATATTTTGGACCACGGGAAAGATGATCTGCAGATACATTTTGATTTAAAAATGGCTAAATTTATTTGGTGAACAGTCTACCAAAAGATATATCATCTTTCTCCTGTGTTATCTTATGTGCACAACACCATTCATAGTCGCATAGTTTTGGAATATAAGGCTTTCTTGTGCTCTAAATTATGGTATTTACATTATGAGATAAAAGGTGCTTAATTTTGTCTGAAATGAATTTTTCTAGACATGCTTACCATATTGTTCTCATGGTTGTTGTCTTTATAATGACATAAAGAAATAAGGCACAAAATAAAATTTAAAACTAAAAATAAAATAAAACATTGCATGCACTGTTTTTGTTAATGGTTATGATCTTCTCAGGTAATAGACTGAAATTCAGCATTAATTTTTTTCTTCTTTTTTATTGTAATATCCCATTTGCATCTTATTTCTCCCTACCTGATAAGATTAAAAGGTAACTTGGTTTCTGTGAGAGCAGTTTCGTACAGCAGTTTGAACCTGAAGGCCAGAGACTCCAGTATCGCCCGTATCATATGGGCCTTGGTCGTCTTTCTGGTCATCCCCAGCATTAATGTACACGCATAGTCATCATTGATTGGGGCCTGTAAGGGATATTAAAACTGTAGTCAACATGGATTGGGGCCTGTAAGGGATAATAAAACTGTCGTCATCATGGACTGGGGCCTGTAAGGGATACTTATACTGTCTTCATCATTGATTGGGGCCTGTAAGGGATATTTTAACTGTAGTCATCATTGGTTGGGGCCAGTAAGGGATAGTCTAAGTGTAGTCCTCATTAACTGGAGACTTCTGACACAATTTCATAATCATCATATCAACCTTATATGCAAAGTCACATCAGATTAGTCATAACTAATGAACATGTGGTTTACACCTTTTAAACACACTCCTCACCTGTAGACCATTGAAGGCAGGCACAAAGTACACTCCTCCTGTGTCTGCAACAGAGAGAATATACAAAACTTCTGCTTAAGGTCTCTCAGAATGTCCTACAGGTAATACACTGCTTAGTCTTAGGTTGAAATATAAACTAGACAGCAAAGTGGGAAAATATATAGACACCAAAAAGGAAGAAACATCAACAAAATACACACAAATAATTCCTTATTTCCGAAAAAGTAATTCAATCATGTCGTTTCCAAAAGTGATACCTGCTTAGTTTAAACTTGAAAGAATAATATCAATCTGCTTATGTTTAAGGAAGAATATTTAGAAATAAAAATTCTTGTGAGGTTTTTCTTTTCCAGGTGAAAAAACCCTGGACTAGTGTGCTTAGAACAACTGCAGTATCTCTACCTTGCACTGACTGTGCTATTTGGGCAAGGCTGGAGACATCTTCAAATAGACCTGAAATGGAAGGAATAATTAAGGAAAAGTCAGTGTCCTGGAAACTGCACAATTTTAATTAGTGACAGACATTTCTCAATGTTTTTCCTCTGGGTGATTGAATTAAAACTGATACATCAGAATTAAATTAAAACATGCTTGATTCCACTTTTCCATGGAAAAAGCTTGTGTCTGCGTATAAACTCAACTCTCATTGTGTGTTTTTATCTTAATGTGCACGTACCTATTGACTGCGCCCATTCCACACAGGTGCCCGTGTCTCCAGCGCACCCCTCCGCCAAGTAGACAACTTCGTCCTTGATTTTCCAGCCAATCACAGGGTAGAGACCTACAACAACACAACTTAGTGCCGAAGTCTCTTCCTATGCCATTGATATGAGTACGGTAACAAATTTAGTTACTTACACATATACATATAATGCCAATACAGCAGTTAAAAAATAATCTGCAGGGAAAAAGACATACTCCTAAATCACTATAAATGAAAAGAAAAAAGAAACAAAAACACTGCAAGGACTACCTTGCATTGTAGTTTCGCACACAATATTACTAACAAATTATTATTATATGTATTAAAAAAGGGGATTGCTTAACAATCTCAGACAGGCTGTATTCACAATAACGGACTAGCTAGCCCGCGGATCAAATGAGGCGGCCCACTTAAAAGCTTGCCATCTGATCCCCTCACACACACTGAATGGATTCCCAGTGGAGAATACACAACAAGTATTTAAGTGGGTCAAACATATTTAATTCGCAGACTTCCGGTAGATAGTTGGCTCATAAATGAAAATTAGTTCGTTGACTGTTTTGATTGCGGCCAAAGATGGGATTTTTCCATTGAGAGCATTATTACTCAATGACCCCCTATTGTCATATATACATCCATATATCTTCTTAGCAGAAGTATATTGGGATAATTATGTGATTTCCTCCATATTCATGCCACATAAAAATGTTTTTCTCTCAGTCTCTAATATTGTCATATCTACAACTCAAGCATATGTGGCTTATATGTGTAAAGGCAAAAAAAATGCCGGTTCCAGAAGCATATATACATTATACATATACATTTTGTCTACTTCACCTGCATCTGAAGCTTGTCAATTAAATATTTCTTGCATTCAGGTTAAAGAAAAGACTGATTTCAAGACATTTATATTACTCTAGTAAATAAACTACAAGCACCTGCTACTGAAGCGTGTGGTTTATTCCCCACGTTCAGGTTATCTGACCGATTTCAAGATATTAAAATTATTATATTATATAAACTACAAGCACCTGCTACTGAAGCGTGAGGCTTATTCCCCGTATTCAGGTTAAAGAAAAGACTGGTTCCCAGAGTAACCTTTACATCTCCAACGTCATAACAACACTCTGCAAACATGGCGCTCTGCTGATCTGCTACCTGCCAAACAGAATTGTGCAAAATTACCTTGTTTTTCAAAATAATTATATTATAAATGAACTCATCAGATCCTATAAAAATAATAATAATAATAATAATAATGAATTTATACACTATTTCACGCATCAATGTCAGTATCACTAATACTGATAACAAACTTAACAATATGCTGAACAACATCTTCTAATACAACTAACTTTTCTGATATTTTTGAATACTAAAATAATCTTATTTTTCTTTCTTCTCCAGTGTATTTATTTTCATTATTTGTCAATTTAGATTGTGGCTGGTTAGCAATTACTGTGCCTAGGTACAATACATAAAATCTAGATCATGTAAAATACATACAGCCTGTTTATAACAACATTTCCTATGTGACAAAAAGCATTCTATAGGACAATTACATGTTCTGTTGAGTGAAGCCGACCACGTGCTGTACCTACCAAACTTGTAATTGGAATGGAGGCCCCAAATACTTCAGGAAGACTGTCACCAAAGTGATAACTAAAATGAAAACCAAATAATATGATAAACTGCAATCAAAAATAATATTTAGTCTCATTATTTTTGGTTTTCCGTGAATGAATTTTGCTTTCATTTTTTTTGATACAGCATTTAAAAAAATATCACATACTGGACCAACTGTCACCATTCACTTTTATACTCAGAATGAAGAACCTTCAAAGCGAAATAAATATATTAAATATTAAAAAAAAAAAAAAAACAAAAAAGCTACATGTACATCTGTCTTAATATAATATCTACATGTTTCAATTAGAATAATTCCTGAACACATTGAAATTTGAAACTTTTCATACAATTTCTGAACATGCACTAGCTGTGGTAATCTGAGGTATTACTAAAAAAAATTCATTTTAACTTAATTAGTATTTTTTTCTACTTTGAATTCTGCTTATCTAAAGCCAAAAACTGTGCCCCACTTGACCTGAACATGACCTTGACCTTACCTTGTGTCCTTGACCTCTGGCACAATGGACATGGGAATGCCTAGCAACGTGAAAAGAGCTGTGCTCCATTCCAACTAGAGGATTAAAATAAAATATGTTATTTTAATAATCAATAATGACCTTATAATTATTTATAATAATTATAATTATTATAATTATGTTTCTAAAATCAGTTTGTTCTGTAGACTTAACAATGCAAGTTGAATGTCTAATTTGAAAGGCTAGTACAGTAGTCTGAAAACAAGGCAGCAAAGCTGCCAAATGTACACACCACAAAAAGCATTAAAGTAATATGAAAAAAAAATAAAACAATGATGAAGCTGGAAGGCACTGATACTCAGGCTAAAGAAAAATGAAAAAAAAAAAAAAATAATAATAATAATAATAACTTACTATGAAAGGGTCATACAAGCCAGTGGAGCTGGCATTGGAGTAGTCTGTGGCAAACACTTCCCCTCCAGTCATCTTCCATAACAACCAGGTTTCTATGGTCCCGAACATCAGTTGACCTTCCTCTGCTCGGCGCTGCATCTGATATGTCAACAGATTATGAAAAAAACAAAAAAAAAACAAACAAACTCAGTATTCAGTATGTGATTGTACGAAATTCATGTGAGTCGGTCCAGGGGAGGATTGAAGCTGTCTTCTTGGTCTTCCAAAAGACGGTCAGATTTTCAAGTTTACATTGATATATGAAGGGTTTCTAATTTTTCTGTCAGAAGACAGTCAAATTTGGAGGATGGATCAACAAAGATAATTTGGAAGACTGTCAGAAAATAGCTCTGGATGCGCTATTTTATTTACAATGCTGCATTTAAATCATGGACAAAAATTCTAATCTGCGATACAAACAGTAAACAATTCTACTTATCTGGGTTAACTTCCATATTTAATCATATCATCAGCATACCTATCTACATACAATTATCAACACATTGACAAGGCCGCTAAGTGAGTATATCAAGTCATGTTATCAGTAATGACTTGATGAGCACATTGACTTGGCCTACCTCCATGTTGTTCAGTAACATCCATAGCAGTCTCATGGACACCTGTGGATACAAAATTATAACCTCATTATCAAAACAATTTACTGCTACTTTGTCATATTAAATACTGCTTGTGGAAAATATTAGTAATTCAAGAATCTATAAACATTACTTAGCAATTGTTTTTTCAAAGATTGCACAATATAGATATACATATAAATATAAATATACATTGTAAGACTGTTGACAGTGTGGTAGGTTTGACAGTGTGTTGGGTGTGACAGTGTGTTAGGTGTGACTGTCAGATGTGACATGGTATATAAATGGGTGATAATCTGTCAAATTTACTTACAAAATTTGCTCGAAACTTGACGATACTTGCTGCCAGATACCTTCTATTCCTGGAAACTGTGAACAAAAACTTTGATCCACCATTGAATGCCTGGAATGCATGATAGGTAAGAAGCAAAAAAAAAAAAAAATAAAAAAAATAAATAAATAAATGAAAATAACATAAAATTAAATAATTAAATAATAATAATAATAATAACATAAGAAGAAGAAGAGAAAGAAGAAGAAAATAATAATGATACTACTACTACTACTAAAAATAATAATAATAATAATAATAATAATAATAATAATAATAATAATACTAGCAACAGAAGAAAACTTGAACATAAATAATAAATTTTGTAGTGAGAAAAACAGTCAATCTGATTGTTGAGATCTCACACCCCCAATATGTTTTCTAATGACATAAATTTAAATACTCTTTACAAAAGCCAATGATGTATTTTTCAAAAATCAAGTCCATTTGATTTATGAGAGCCAGAAACGAATTATCTTCACTACACTCTGAAGTCAGCGAGACAGTTATGATAAAATCAAACAGCACATGTTTTTAAAATTTAATGAGATGTGGGTTTCAATGTCTCAATTATTAACCGAATAAATCTATTTCAGTATATGCAAAGAAATGAAAAATCTTCACCCCCAGGTAATCTATAGAAGACAGAAGGCAATAATAAATCCTAACAAAATAATTATAATCATTAAATTATTGATATACAGGGAGGGAAGCCAGCTTGAATTCCAGAAGGGGCATATGACTCTTTGTTTTTGTAGAAGGATGCATTGACAAATGACTGTTTCATTTAACTGTACCCAGTTTCACAGTTTATCTCTCAATTAATAACAAATATTAAAATATAAACACGCCAACCAGGCTCTCAAACTGTAATCTAATCATAAAACAGTTAAATGTGTTGATAAAGAAAGACAAACTATTTCAAAATAAAAGGAGCAAAACTGTCCCCATTGCTTACTGCCAGTTTATAGGACTGGTTCCACTCCTGGGTCAGTGTAGCCGCCCTTAGGTCCTGCCACGTGATAAAATTGTGGAATGGGACCCCTGTCTCTCTACAATAAATCAGTCACAATTATTATATAATGTCAGACAGGACCCAGGTTTGCATAACCAGTGGTGAAGATACTTAGTTCAATTGAAGTTTTACAAGAGCTTTTTAAACAATAGACATATATATATATACAGGTACTTTTTTCACTTGAAAACAACGCAAATAAAAGAGTTGACTCCTTGTTCTCCTACCCATGCCTTACTCATTTTGTTACAAAGCAAAGATGTACAAAAATGTATATTACCAGACAAACACACACATAAAAATACACATTAGGTACACATATGCATGCTCAAACACAAACATGCACTTATATACATGCCCTCAGGTGCACGCACACACACACACACACACACACACACACATGCAGACACGTTCACACACACGTACTGGCATGCATACAAACCTGTCCCAGGTCATGAAGGTCCCTCTCTGTGTCGCTATCCCCAATCCTGCCACATCCTGGGCTGTGATTCCAGCAGCTGGAACAGAGAACCCCACCCTGAGTATCAGAACCTATAGAAATCATATCTGTGATTCCAGCAGCTGGAACAGAGAACCCCACCCTGAGTATCAGAACCTATAGAAATCATATCTGTGATACCAGCAGCTGGAACAGAGAACCCCACCCTGAGTATCAGAACCTACAGGATTCATATCTGTTATACCAGCAGCTGGAACAGAGAACCCCACCCTGAGTATCAGAACCTATAGAAATCATATCTGTGATACCAGCAGCTGGAACAGAGAACCCCACCCTGAGTATCAGAACCTATAGAAATCATATTCAAGATACTAGTAGCCTTAGAGGTGAGACTGCCAACACCCAGTGTATACCAGGGTCAAAAATGACCAGGTGTTTAATGTTAACTGCACTGAGATGCATGTGGAGTTCTGTACATAAGAAATGAACTGTACTTTAACTTTTTTAAGATGAGGATGAAGGCACTGCTTGATGTCATACGCAATTAGAAAACATGCGAGAATTTCTATGAGGTAGGGCCAACTTATCAACAATGAGGGTGAAAATCTATGCATCAGGTACGTATATGTCATCTTAGAAAGCTTAACAAAAGTGCCATAGAAGTTATGGTGAATTTTTTTTTATTGTGCAATGAAATGTAAATTGACAGAAAAATAACTCCTTATATTCTACCTGCTAAACTTACCTCTCATGGCATCCTTTCCCACAGCTACAAACTGGGTCCACAGCATATCTGGGTCCATCTCAGACCAGCCTGGCTTGGGACGCAACAGCTCCACCTACAGTAGAAATCAGATTTTCTTTAAAGTTAGAAAATCAATATGGAGGAGGAAAACAATCTCAGACCATCTTAATTAAGGGACAGTAGGCATAATTCAGGGGTCAGATTTTCAAATTTGCATTGACGGGTATCTTAATTTTTCTGTTGGAAGAAGGTCAACAAAGATAATTTGGAAGACTGTCAGAAAACATTTCTGGATCTGCCCACGTAATTGCCAGGCAGGGAACTATTGAGACTGCTTATACACACAATATGTGCAGACCGCTGTATTTGGGGGGGGGGGGGGGGGGGGGGGGGGGGGGGAGGGGGGGCCAGGGAGGCTAGAGTGCAGCTAGAGAAAGCTAAAGAGAGGAGGTAGGGCTAGAGTAGGGGGGGCAGGGAAAAGGGAACTTGCAGAGAGAGAGAGAGGGAGAGAGGGAGAGAGAGAGGGAGAGAGAGAGGGAGTAGGGCCGTAGTAGAAGGCAGGAATGCGGCTAAGGAGGGCTTAAGGGAAGGGGTAGGAAAACTGGAGCTGGGGGGCGTGGCTTACCTTCTTGCTGCTGACTCCCTTGACAGACATCTGCTGGTCATAGATATGGCACCTGACTATGGTGGTGCCAAAGTCAACACTCATCACATACTGCCTTGTCTTGTCATGCCCACTACTGGCCATTGCTCAAAGTGAGATCATCTGTGAGAAAAAAACAAACAAACAAAGTTTTGAAAATACATTCACTTGTACTGTGGTGTTGCTGGATTATACTCTAGAATTTACATGTACTCTTAAATGTGTCCATTTCTATTATTTCTTTAATCTGTATAAAACGATCAACACTTTATAAAAGGCAAAATACTACTGTTTTCATACATGAGCACAATGCAGATGTTTTATAACAAGGTTAGCTGTCACACGTGAGAACTGGGCCCAGTGCACAAAATTAGTGCAGGCTACAATTAATGTAGTTAAGTTTCAGTATTTTATTCTCAATAAAAAAGTTTTAAGTCAGCCTAAAAAAACTTAATTACACTAAAATTATTAGGCAATCCAATTAATCCAGCAAACATTTATATGAATATAGGATAAATATACAAACAAAATTAGGAACGAAAAATAATTTCAACGTCCTTCACAGCGCCATGATAAAGCTCTCCAACTAAGCCACCATCATTTGTTGCTGCCCCAATTCCAAAGGTTGACACTGCTGCGTATTGGCCTCGCATCCAAGTTTTGAAATGTCTTTATTTTATAGCAGTTAAGTGCGTATTTGTAGGCCAGTATTAAGAACAATGCTAATAAACTACTCCTTAAATTATCCTTTAAATAATAAGCAATTTCAAGCGTACCATATTGAACCACAATTCGTCGGGGAAAAAAAACTTAACGAAGTCATGTGCTTACCTGCAGGTGTGTTTACAACCGGGTTGCATTCAGGACTCCATGTAGAAAAGAACTCTCCAAAGATAACTATAGGTGGCGCGGTTGGCGGGAAATGTAAAACTAGGGTTTTCACGTAATAGCGTTGAATAATCGAAGACGCGGAATTCGTGGTACATTAACCCAAAATGGACGGATGGCTGACTACAAGGGATAAAAATAAGGTAAAAGGCTAATGAATGAATTCATCTACGGTAGCATTTTAGTAAGCTGGAGTAGTGAAAAGCTCGACAAAGCGCTGTGTTTGTTGAACCCTCTCTTCACAGTTAATACATGCCATTAATGGCGAAAATTAATTAAGCCCGCTCGCATCTTGGTTAAAAGGGAAAGGAAGGAGGTGGAGGAGAGAGAGAGAGAGAGAGAGAGAAAGAGAGAGAGAGAGAGAGAGAGTCCATAAGTAGAAATTTCGAAGCTTGATTATTTTAACAATACGTTGGCAAAGTCACTCTTGAACGCATTTACACTCGTGCTTGTCTTGCAGACACAATTGCTGGCGGTTCAGTGGGTTTTTGTAATAGTTTACGTTGGTTTTTAGTTCTTATTCTGCTTCACCTTTTCTACCTCCAGTACCTGCAGTCAGTAGCAAAGTAAGATCTTAAAGTGAGCTGTATATTGATTTTGAGTTTATTTTATTTATCGTATTTTTTGTTTATTCTATGTCAGCTTCCACAAGCTAGTGGAGATAGTTCTTGTCTTCCTGATGCAAAGCAACGGCGGATCCTTTCCTTTCTTCAAGTTCAACCAAAGAAGAAAGCAAGATCTTCGTGTATGTGCACTTGTTTTCTTTTGGCTTGAAACTTTTGAATATATGCATTTGATAAAAGCCTCAAGTTAAGAAATAATTTAAACATTTGGTTAAAACAAATAATGGACAAATTACTAATTTCATTTTATGTTTCAGTATGATTTATATATTTATTTATTTGTATATTTTGCAGTAGCGGACAACACTTCTCTCCTTAAGAAAACAGAACATTCTACTTTTGATCTACAGACTAACAGATGGTTGCCTTTCAACAGGACCCAAAAAGTCACAAGAAATCATTTTCCAGACAAATATGACACATCACCTGCTGTACACAGAAATGACAGACATGTGTCCAACATAAAAGGATGTTCGCCTAATGATGAAAATGCAGAAATATGGAAAAATTGTTCCTACACCAAAAGAGAATATTCACATATCCCTATTAGAGAAACAAGCAAAAAGGAAACTAATTCTGCTCGTGAAGGAGAGAGCTCTCATTTTCTTAATGAAAAAACCAATGGTAGAGACTTATCTGAAAACACAGAAGGCAGTGTTTTAAATTTCCTAGAGAGAGGAAGGTTAAGAAGAAAAAGAAAACTGCCCTCATCAGAAAACACTGTTGATGATGATGTGGAGGGTTTTAGTCTGCCGCATGGAGGAGAAAAACTGATTGTTCCTGATGTCCAGGACAGGATTATACAACATCTGTGCGTTGACCTTACTGATGAAGATGTTGTTTCAAAAAGTTCACCAAATCACAACACCAACTATATGAAAAATAAACGTAGAAAAACTGACGATGACAATGACATCCAATCACCCACCCCTTTGAGAACCTTGGCTAACAACCCAGGTGTAAACTCTCAGTTGTCTGCGGGATGGAGAATATTTTCTTCTGAAATAGACGGTGTCTCTGAACCTGTTGATGTAACAGAGTGTCGTTTGCCATCTCCCTCGTACATGGTTGGTGAGGAATTCACGTGGAACACACAAAACTTATTTTCATCTCCTGGTACTTAAAAATAATCAAACAACAGAACAGCTGTCAATGTCAATAATTTGATCAGATTTTAGTTTGTTAAGGATTACACAGGTGTATTACTGAATGAACAGGTGCTATGAGCCGGTTTCTTCTCCCAGCATGTAAGTAAACAGTGGAATAACAGCATTAAAACATATTAGTTAGCCAAGGCCATTCCCCTACACCCCATTTCCATAGATTTTTAGATCGATCTATCCCTGTGGGGAGTCTCACTAGATTACTGTCAGCTTGGCCGGCTAAAGCGTCTGTCCCGCCTACTAAAAGCTGTAAGGGGGTAATTAACTATGGTGTCCGCTCGGCTGACTGCAATTTAGCCTGAACCCCCAGGGAGTTGGGTCGATCTAAAACTTAATCTTTAGATCGATCTAAATCTCTGGGAAAGCACCCATAGACACCAGCTATGGAGACTCTCCTTGAATCCAATCAGCTTGCTGCTTGTGTATCAAATTATAACTTGAGCTCCCGTTTCATAGCGTTGACGCTTTTCCTGGGTGATTTTCCAGAGTTACATTTTTCGTAATGTGGACTTACTAAGTATCTCGATACAACCTACATCTAACAAACGTGTGATTATTACAAACACCGTTTAAATAAAACCATAGATGTTTCAGAAATTCTTTCACAAATCTTATCGCCCTGGACAGGCTTCCCGCTCCGCTGCCTAAAAATCACACGATGGTGAATACTAGTGTAACTGTTTATAAATTCTAGTGACAACATAAACACGTGTTATAAGTTACCAATTGCTTACTTAGTGATTTATTACTCTGCTTCGAGGTAGATACGACCCCCCCTCCCAACACACCTTTTCACAGCTCAGACCGTACTCTGTGTGCGGGCGTTTGCGTGCGCGTATGTGAGAGACAAAATTATTATGAACATTATACATATAATAGAGGACGATGTAAATTTTCAACTTTCTGCGTCTTAGACCCCATTCCCAGAGATGAGATCGATCTACCTTAGATCGACCTAACTCCCTGAGGGTTCACGCTAAATAGCTGTCAGCCGAGCGGGCACGAAAGTTAATTACCCCCAGCTTGTAGTAAGCGGGACGGACATTTAAGCCGGATTATCTGACAGTAATCTAGTGAGACTCCCCGCGGGGATAGATCGATCTAAAAGCTCTAGGAATACGCCCTTATTATCGCCAGTGGAATGTATCACACTATAGTCTTAGATAAATCAGTAAGTTGTGCACTTGAATCACTTTGATAAGAGTTGTGAGAAGTAGTTTTCCTTATACTATATAACCATGATACATGTATTTAATCTGTAATCTGCGCCTTTTACTGTAAAGTAAATACCAGCCAAATGTTGTATTAATAGATAAAAACCAATGATTACATACATTCTTGTGTATACAGTATAATGCACTGCATGCACGAACATCGGGCACGTAGGCTACCCAGTTATTGCAAAATGGAGATCTGTAAAACTGCCCCCTTTAGATCAAATTTTGATGTACAGTACGTTAGGACATACGAAACTCTATCGTATCTCATAGTTTAGAGTGAATCTCTTCCAGCCAAAGGGCACCCCACCCCACCCCACCCCCTGCGTCACCTGGCTGGAAGCCTGTTGTAACACAGTCTATGAGGGTCAAGTAGCATCATACGTAGGCCTACGATGTCAAGATAAAGTCTATACTGATATGACAACGACAATAGATGTGCGCTTGAACCCCGTCAACACACGCTTATCTCTGTCAACACCTATTTACGCAGTACTTCTGTTTCAAGAATGGAGACCGGTGACGACATTAATGTACACAGCATACGCATGTGTGTCATCCTCTTGTGATTGACAGTTCATATCCTGAAGGGGCAATGTGTATATTAAGTTCTTACCATATTACCTGCCTTGTGACAACCACCTGAAAGGAATAACAACAACGCTCGCTGACTTCTTTTAGTTCTCTCAGCGGACTTTTGCGTATTTGGTTGATTGGGGTGGATCTCGGAGATATTTCCTCAAGTGATTAGACAACATTTTTCACGAATCCGGAGACGAGAATCAAAAAGACGCAAGATAAGAGGCGAAGCATTGCACGGTCACGGCCTGTATTGTATAACGTGCTTTTCACTAGAGTGAGCAGCAGTAGGCCTAATTCATTAAAAATAGACGGACTAATTTATAAATTTTTCAGAAATATTTCCCAATATTAAAGGAAAACGAAGTGGAGTAGAGCAGAGGGCATCGATCGGGTTTAATACAGACATTAAACAATAAAAAGATGGCAATCTGCCATGATGAACAAGTAAGGACGTCTTTGGCGTTGGAGAACGTTTCCTTACGGGGATCGACAAAACCCGTGATGGCAATATTACAGTGCCCCATCTGTCTGATGCAGTACGATTTTGAGGAACATCACCCCCGACTTCTCTCTGGATGTGGACATACTGTGTGTAACGCGTGTGTAAAATTGCTACTGGCTCGAGAAGACCCTCACACGGCATCCACGACGTGCGTATGTCTTTTTTGTAAAGTTCAAAGCACACCCGTCAGCAACGATACGATATTGAATCTCTTAAGGCAATGTATGCGAGTTAACGGAATGGATCTCAATATCAAAGAGTTGAGCTGTGAAGAGTGCGGGACCAAAGGTGAGGTGCGAATATATTGCCGTACCTGCACCAGTTTCTTGTGTTGGAACTGTGAAGAGAGTCACATCCGGGTACAGTTACTGAATGACGATCTGCATGACGTCACTCTGTTTTCCCTGGAAAACAAAGATTGCAGTCACAAAGGTAAATTTTATTATATATTTATTTTTCATATTCTCATTATCTGATAGCTCTGTTTTGGGCCTGTCATTGTCACAGTTGCATTTAAAAGCTCGATAATGTGTACAAGCTAGAGTAGAAGAAAAGAAATTCTATTTGATTTATCTAACAAAAAAAGCGTCTCAACCAATTTGAATTTTCGATAAAAGTTGAAAAATATTAATATTGTGTGAAAAAAATATTTTTTTATTTCAAAATTAAGATGCATTAGACGGGCAAATGTATATCTACGTACGTTTGTTTTTGCATTTACTTTTCAAACAGTTCTCTCCCAATGTGAAAAAATACGTTATGTTTTTCCTCTCGGCAAAAAAAAAAAAAAAAAAAAAAAAAAATGGTGAAAGTCGCTTCGTTTCAAATATTTTAGTATTGTCCTGTCGAGAGACTTTTCCTCCTCTCAGTCCTCTGCCGTATCTACATGTACATGCGTCTCAGTTGTCACGTCTGTTTTCACGTCTGTTTTCAAGCTTTGTGTCTTCAAAGTTCAAATTGATACTGCAGAAAAAAAGAAAAAAGACATAAACATACGAAAAAGAAAACTTACGGAAAACTTAACATACATGTACCAAAGAAGCATTCAGCTGAAATGGTTTACCTGTACCTTAAAAAAATTGCCGAAATTACGTTCAGTCGATAACGATAATTTTTTTTCTAGAACACTGATTCACATTAGCAAAGACCAAACCAGCCACATTTTTCTAGATTCCGATCACTAATTTTAACACTGAGTTAATGAGATAGAATCATATGACCATTATATATTGTGTTTGCTTATATTTCAGGAATTTTCGGCAACGGTCGCGAGGTGCTGCCTCAGTTTCAACCTCCAATCTGTGCGGAGACGATCGATTTTTCACTCTAATGGTGTACAGTATCCATGCTCTTGCAACCCTTATTATAGGGTCCTAATGCCTATACCTTGAAGTTCTCACAAAATCACCGCAATATGGATCCCCATGTAAAAACTTTCATTAATTTTCACGTGCCTATTGCAAACAATGATTTACAATGTCAGCATGGACGGCTATTTATAATCAGCATTCTTTAAGCACGGCTTCTTTGAAACATTGAAGCTCCATCTAGCTTTTTAGAAATCACTTTATAGAATTAATACAAGTAGCGCAACTCGCTTCACGATCAGCATATGGCGTCACGTATTAAATCAACGTTACGTCACATTTCATAACATAACGTCATGTAACAAAGCAGCGTAGTCTTGAATTGTGCATTGATTGAAAGACATTCTCCTAACACTATCGATTGTAGACCTTGGGTCAGTTTGACCTGGTCCTAAGAGAATTATGGATGCTGTAACAATGAGGTCCTTAATTTACTCAAACTTTACCGGACTGTATCACAAATAAAGCAATATATGTTTCATAGCTAGTTCTTTCTCACTTTTATTATTTTGGACAATTTCTTTCTGGAATATTTCTGACTGCTTTTATAACAAATGGGAAAGTTACAAGGAAAGCGGCAATGTTTAAATAATTTTGATCATATAATTCGCGTACGCAGTATAGCAGTACTATACATGTTCGGAAGTGGGCACGATATAATTGTTCACATTTATTTCTTATATAACAATTAAGTAGACCGTGCTGTTTATTCTCTCTAAAAATAGTGAATCCTCTCAGACAAAATACACCATTGACATAAATTCTGACAAGAGATTTGCGTCGAAAATCCGGATACACCTTTATGTCAACAGAGCTAAAAATCCGATATTTGTTTTCTGAATATTCAGACAAAACAAATACTGAAATTATTCTTTGTTGAATATTCTTCTACCGACGGGTCCAATTAACGAGAACACGCACTTGTTATTGAGAAATCAAGCTCACCTTAGGGTGTCTCAATGTGGTAAAGGAAAACAATGTTGTTTCTTCAACTCTAACGTGTGATACATTGACGTAAAGACAAAAGTGACCAGTCATTCGGAGAAATTAAAAGTTTCCGGAGAATTTTCTGCCTGTAATACAGTATTTGTGTATTTTTGAAAATGGACAAGCTCCCACTGGTCCCAGACAATAACAATACCTGTACCCACATAATATCTCGATAACGAACCCAAGATCGTCATTGTGGAGCGAAGTTTCAGAGGAAAGCAAAGTTGTTCATGTCGAATCCCAACCTCTGTGTATAGTATTTTTCCGAGCAAAGGGAATTGGAATTTACTCTGTAAGACACGATGGCCTTCACAAAGTGTCTTATCATGATGATGGGGATGGTGTTTTACCTGGAAATGGCTGAAGGTAAGCTTTGTACAGTAGTATGTTTTAACGGATGTTATTTATGGGGTATGAAGTACCGTTAGTAATACTAGCGTTACTGTTGAAGTATAACGTTCAGTCCTGTGTAGGTTATTTGAATAACTTACATCATGCCTTGGCTTGCATTCATAAACGCTTTTATATAACATAAAAGTTGCGAAATCTGGCAAGAAACATAAGGAAGACATATCGTGGTATTTGACCGCCTGCTTTCAATATATGGGAGTTTGTAGCATTTTCGGATAACTTCTGCCATAAGCCATTGTCTGTAGGTAAAAAGCTTAATATCCACGAAATTTCTCTCTGATGTTTTGGTACGTAGCCTCACATTAGTTATTTCAAAGGTTTGTGAGAGATAACGAATTTCTCTCGACGCAATACAGGTTAAAAATTGTATGTACTCCTTTATATGGTGTCAAACTTTTTTATCCTTTTGGTTCCATGCATGTTGTCATAAATGATAAAAACTACAATTTTCTTCAGTTTCGTCTCCACATTAAAAATGAGATAACAAATATATATTTTTAAACTTTAAATTATTAAACTGAATATTTATTACAGTTTTAAACCTTTGGTGTCGGTGTGGTTATATTGAACTATCTATTGGTGCCACAGTATCATTTAAAGTTTTTTTCGCTCTTGCAGGCCACGAGCTGTCTTTGCACAGAAACAGCGGTTGTTCTGAAGGCAAATTTTGCAAGACAACAGGGATGGTGCTACAGGAGACTCCTATAAAGAATGCAACCGCCGCCAGTGCCATCCACTGTGTCTCTATGTGTGTGAGACACCAGGACTGTGTCTCTGTCAACTACAACTCCACTGATAAAACATGTTCTCTGATAAACGTCCTGCACACAGCTTCTAGAAATCTAGCCCAGACTAATGCGACAACCGATCTTCATTTAAGCCCAGCCGTGTGCGGCGCTCAGGTAGTAATGAGATTAGAACTTCGTTAATTTTCAAACTGGATATTTTCTGCGTCTTTTAATGTTTATTGGCGCTCTCTGAACAGTAACGGCCCCTTGGCCAACCCTAGTAACGCGTTAATTAATTGACGAACTTGATTGTGTAATGTTTGCACATTTTGATGCGGATGCAGATTCATCCGCTTGTCTGAATAATACTTGCAATCAATAGCTTAGACGGAAGATTTTTCATGATTAAGAGGACCACCAGTTGAGGGGGGGGGGGTGATTGCTAAATCGTCCCTATCTCTTTAGTACGCGTGCAGCTTGTATTTATTCGGGGTCGATTATCGCTAGAATGATGATACATAAATGACAAAGTCAACTGGCAAGAACGTAAACTTTACCGGCTATTTGAATTAAAAATGTTCCGTGTCGTTGAAGCGGTTTGCTAACGCCGTAAAAGAAATAGAATTGCAGACCCCAACGACCTTGCCGATTACAATTATGATAACCTCTACCCTTGACTTCAGAATTTTGTCTTTTCTGGTTTTTTAAAGTCATATTGTACATATCTTCATATCCTCAAACCTTCTAATTATTCCCAATCCAGACCTTAATTACGATAAAACCCCTCAAATAAAAGTATCTGATGTCGATTTTTTTCTTCTGAAATACATGACGGTGTAAGTAACTGGGCAGCTATTTAGTACTAAATGATATGTTTAGAAATGGTGTAATACTTGAAACCCAATGTGCAGGGTTGGGTCCAACAATGATTCGGGTGTACAAGAAAATTGGTAGTGTTTTAAAAGGGAAATTCGACCTAGAAGTAAAAAAGATCAAAGTTTAAGAAAAGGCCAGAAATAGGCTAGGGTAAAGGGGTTAGATTTTGCTTAGTTATCCATTAATTAATTAATTATGATAATTGAGCTCCCTAGGCGGAGGTCTGCGCGCTCTGTGTCTCTCTCTAAGTTTCATCATTTTGTACCGTAAGACGAAGTAGTTTTAGAGATATAGTTTTAGCTTTTTTTAACTTTGCGTTTTCTCCTAATTACCATCAACATGTATGATGATCACTCACTGTTGAGCAATTGACATTGTGAAGGGCTAAAAAAAGGTTAATATGTTTGATCACACTGTCCACATATTATTTAAGAACAAACTGCCCAGACATTGTGTGCTGCCTTAACCTTTTTTTATATTATATGATTTTGTCTCAATGTGTATTTACTTGTTTATTTCAGTGGAATTTGAAAACCTGCATACCAGAAACAAGTAAGTTCCCCATATACTTTAAAGTTGAAATAACCTCCTTTGCTAATTACTAACTTTGCTAATTTTAATTAAAATAATTCGGCTGGGGTTTGAAGCATACCAATTTCCCGCTTTCAGTTGACCAAATTGCATTCGAGAATTTGTAGATGAACCTATAGCAAATAATAATAATAATAATAATAATAATAATAATAATAATTAAAATGGATAAAATAATAGTTTCATTTTCCAACAGGGGACAACAGATGATTTTGGCAGCTTTGAGGGTCACAAACGGCTCTTGCAACGTGTTAAAGGAGATAGCACTATACACAAAAGTCGATATTCGACACTGACGCTTGATTTTGTCATCCACTTACATAAAACGGCACATATCGATGTTTCTGCCAAAGACAAAACAAATGCCGCCAGAATGTATCCCGAGATCTCTGTTGTGGTAGCTTAATTACTGACACAGAAGGGTTATTTGTTTATCAATTAGGTCCATTTGTGGCAACAAAATTAATCGACTGGTCATTGTTGTTGCAGGGATCGTTTTTAAGCGATTAGACTTCATACATGTAGTTATGTAAACCGTATGCCATTAAGGCAATGTGTTCATCGTCTGTTTTTCATAACACCGTGATCGATATTTCTTTCTATTTTTAGTCAACGGCGAATGGACCGCCTGGAGCTCGTGGAGCTCGTGCTCACAGTCGTGCATGGGCGGGAACAGAACGCGCACGAGAACATGCAGTAACCCAGAGCCTCAACATGGAGGAACAGACTGTGTTGGCAATAACACAGAGACAGCCGAGTGTGCGGTGGTCGCCTGTGTGTACAGTATATTTAAAAAATAACTAATATATATATATAAAGATAAATATATGAAAATGTAATAGAAAATATAATTTAAAATTGCGTAAACAACAGAGGACCTGTTTCACACACACACACACACACACACACACGCGTGTGCGCGCGTGCGCGCATTCTAATCAATAAAATTTGAATAATTACAAAAATTAATGAATAAATGAATTAATTAAAAGTTATAATTTTATGTACATATTTAAGAAATAGAATATGAAGAAAAATGTAGGCTTTGCTTAGAATGCTAAAATCTTATACCTGTGTAAATACATGTACGACTCAGATTTTAGCCCAAGAGTTTTATGAGCTGTTGGTACATAATAAGTCTGGTTCAAACACAATGGGTTAGATTGAAGGCCCTTTTAGATCCTTGGCAAAAAGCAATGTAATGAGCTGAAATATTTAACAGTTGTTCCTAAGACCACTGTTCAGCTTCTATGTCTTTTGGTGAACCGGGTCCCTAGGCCTGTTGCTCACACCTTGCTAGGTAAACCGCAGCGAATTCGATCTAAGTGATTTTAGCAAGAATTGAATGAGTTCCCGAACAGAATTTGCAACCATCCAAGTAAAACGCAGTTGGCTGTGAAGGACAGATAGATGCCTTCTTATGGTACTAAGTTGTTTGAATACGTGTTGATAACAACTAGAAATTTGTACTTTTAGATGTAATTTTCCTCTGACAACTTTAGTGCACAGTTAGCTAGGATAAATACTTCAAAAATAAGGATAATTGTCATCGCTATTTTTCGTCCTTTTTCAAAAATTAATATATACGCTCAGATGTCCTATTTTTTAGCTGACAGCCTAATTCGTTTCCAGTGTTATTGTACTTTTCTTAATTTTTTCTCATATTTTACAGGTTGCTCCATGTCTCTATACCACACAGGGAGACGGATCACATCCGGCACTCAATTATTGTACGCCATCACGTCCACCAAAGAAGAGTGCGTTAATTTATGCTGTGCTGACAACGAGTGCAAATACGCTAACTGGAGGAATGACGGCGAGAACGCATGTAAAACATTCTCTGATTGGTCAGGCTACACTCAAGGCCAATCTGTGCCTTTTGATTATTTTTATTAAGGCCGTCTGCCGTTGTGAAGATGCTTTGACTGTTTTTATTTGCAAGCTATGTTTCTTTTCTATTGGACTCCGTTACCATTGGATAAAAGAGAGCCTAAACAGGAGTATTTAATGAAAATTATTAGCCATCGCTGGCCCGTAGCTCGGGGGCGGGAAAAGGTACACAAAGGTTTCATGGTAAACGGTCCACTTTTTCGGAAAGACCCCGCCCCCCTCCCCTCCCCCACTTTGGAATTGATGGCTACGGGCCTGCATCGAAAGTCGACATAATGAACAAGGGACCTAACTTGCCACCGGAAGCTGGGCAAGTTTGTAGATTTTGCTGGAAAGTCGTGACCGCCAGTTTGTTGACAGAGGAGATCAATGGTCACTTACCATTCTCTACTGGTGAAAACGAAATCCCGTATTCACATTCAGATCTGTATGTCGAAAACAGCAAGAGCAAAACATTATTATCATTAAGAAACATTTGTTTCTTTTTCTTAGAAACGTAATTAAGAATTGTGGGCAAATGAAATATTACAATGTCCATTACTTCATCTTCGTTTTGCTTTCCATTTGTTGAACAAATAATGAAAGCCTCTGGGGCTACTTCGTAGACGTCAATATTTGTTATGCTATTGATATGGGCGTTTTTCCGGAGATTCCAATTAATAGCACCAAGAGGATCTACATATAGTACTTATCGACACATCAACACGGTCTTAAAAGAATATATGTGCATGTAGTCCTGAGGGTCAACGTTACATCTCGGAGGCACGCTCGTCGAAGAACCGCCAAGTGGCATAATGTCGCCACCAATTTTTTTCATCTTGATCGCGTTATTACTGCTCACAAGAATAGCGAGAGGCAAGTGAATTGTTTTGTATTTACCCGATGTAATGTACATGTAAGAGCTGAAATATGTTTTGATTTAAAATATTTCTACTTTAGTCTCTATTTAATGCCATTGTGCAGGACCAAGAGTCGGGAACTTTTCCTGTGACTGATTGCAACTTGACAAAAATTAACAGTTAATTGTGTTGACCTTTAGAAATAAGCACAGTGTCCATTTAATCAAATTTCTGTTAACATATTTCAGTTTTGCAAACTAAACGCTGCAAAATCGGTTCAAATTGTTTAATCAATGGGGAAATGGCATAGATTTGACAAAAATCGAAATGCAGTAACTCTTAAACTCTCTATGGATTGAAAAAATGCCACTGCATAGTTCTGAACTTTGATAGCGTAACATAAATGCAGGGCATTTTTTTTTCTGATCTATTTTTCTTAAACAACAAGTACATGTTTTTATTCTGATTTAAAAACAAATCGTTACAATATACGCGTTAACGTTGTACTTTGTTAAGGAAGTACCTGCATTGTTGTAATCACCATGAGTAATTAAGGAACACAGCTGCCGTAGTTTGTTATTTATTTGCGAGTACACTGTATCAGTGGAATTTAGTTTTAATAAAACACGGAATTATATCTACGATATAATTCCCTGGATAAAACAATCAAGGGAACGTCTATCTGATCTGATATGCTGTCATCTGGCGAAAGCGAAATGGCATACATGTATATTTGCAAAAAGACTTATTGAAATAAAAAAAGAAGTATGCTGCTACTCGATAACGTACATTATTTTGTGAAATTTTTACAAAATTGACTTAAATTATGCACTTTTTGATACATGTATGATGCTCAAATATGTTATTTGCCTTGGCTGTAGTGTCAACTACTGGTTTTCGTGGCAACAAATGTATATTATTTGGTTGCCAAGTCTGTGCAGTTTGAAACATCCAACAATTATGATCTACTTTCTGACTAAGCACAACCCAGCAACCACATTACATTTTATGTTGTGTTCCATTGTCTAATAGATCACATCCACAGCAGCAGCATTCGGGAATCACAATTAAGAGGTGTTCCTCCTGCTGCCCCTTTACATGGTGCTGCTTTGGCAACAAAAAAGTAAACAATGAATTAAAAAAGGAGATTATCTAAATGAAGTATTTTAAAAAGCGAATTATTTCACAAGGACAATTTCTATGTATTAAGAGATAAATGATTTCT
Organism: Lingula anatina; assembly: GCF_051362555.1. Classification (NCBI taxonomy): domain Eukaryota; kingdom Metazoa; phylum Brachiopoda; class Lingulata; order Lingulida; family Lingulidae; genus Lingula; species Lingula anatina. Next base: position 18,287,181 of record NC_141776.1, on the reverse strand, counting down.
AGGTGAAATACTAAAAGATGTTAAGCCGATCAGAATGGCCAAATATTCTTTTGGCGGCCATTTTGAAGCAATATGAAAAAAAAAAGAAAAAAGAAAAGAAAAAAAAAGATCACCAAGTGTTACGAGGTGCTGATTCCATGCCCGGAAACGCTGGAATCTTCATTTATATTAAAGCTGATCAAATTTCATTTTTTTTTAACTCGAATAAGAACAAATAAGGATTATGACAGCTATTACAGTACAAGCCTACTATAAGTAGGTATAAAAACAAGTTTATTGTTGTATATCAATCAACATATTCTGTGAAATGCATTGTTCGCTGATCCAAATCAATTAAAACCAGTATTCTGGAAGTCCACGTTTGCAAAAATAAAATCCGCTAAAACTGCTGTAAGGCCTATATGTTTATGGAGAGTGACAATTAAAATCGCTCATGAGACTACTTTACTTTATTTGCATTTATTTTGTACAAAAGATATTTCCATTATTTTCACTCCTTATATCGATGTCCAGTAGTGATTCAGCTGCTATTCTCCCCTTGCTGTATCAAAGGAATCGAGATATACAGAAAAAGGGTAGAATTTCCCATCCGTATTTAGAATGCTTTAATTGCTCAGACATTTTTCACTTGAGACACATATATTATTTTCATGCCGGGGGCTGCAAAGTGACAAGAAAAAAGGCTCGAGATAAATAAACCCGTTTGTAAAATAAATTATGGGCAGATTCTAGAGGAAGGAAACGCCCCATCCGCCTCAGTGGTCTACAATACTTTCAAGCATTACACAATGTTGTAATAACTCGATCTTTTCAATGGACAAAAATATCAATTTTTCACATAGATAATTTTGAACAAATTAAAAACTGCACCCTGCACAGCCCTCTGGTGCTTTAATTGTATAGAATAGAAATATAAGGTAGCCTTCTTTTCAAGTGTTGTTGTTACCAAACGACAGAAGTAATTAAAGGGATAATAACTCTTCGTTTCGGCCAAAAAATGAATTTTCCTGGAGTAAACAACAATTTTCCCATACTTACCAATGGTTAATGAATCCATTTTTACATTCAAAGTTAGTCCCCGTTTTCTTTTCTAAAAAGTTTGGTTTTTTGTTAAAATCTCTTAAGAGATTTTAACAGAGTATAGCCATCAATGGAGGTCACGTGGTCTAAATACAAGCTTAGATATCAGAATAATAACTTTAACTGCCGTTTTTGTGGTAAAACAGAATATACATGTATTATATTTCTATGAGTTATTAAACAATGTTTTTATTGTGAAATATAGATGTCATACGAAGAGTTATTATCCCTTTAAGTATAAGGCTCCGTTCACATAGAAAATCTATTTTCTAAAAATCCAAAAATCTATTTTCGGTATCTTGTGATCACGGCCTGTGCCCTGGATACCCCGCGGAAGTAGGAAGTAAGAAAGTAAATGGCGGTCGCAGTTGCTTTGAAAAATGTGTTTGTCGATTTTGTGCACTACCACTAGCCATATTACGCGTCTGTCTGCTTGAGTCGTCACAACTAAACTGATGAACTTCACAGCTTAGAGACCGTGATCACAAGATACCGAAAATAGATTTTTAGAATTTTAGAAAATAGATTTTCCATGTGAACGAAGCCTAAGAATCTATCACTTCATAAATACAGTATCAGCACAGTTCACATTGCTCTCATTGGATGGATCTGACTCATTACCGGAATATCATTTCACACAAATAAATTGTCCTTGGAAAGCACATTTACTTTCTGAAAATGGGAAGAAAATCAGTTTTGTTTGCATTGTTATAGTGCTTGCAAATGTTAAGTGTTCAAAGTGGTTTTTCAGCGAGTTGTCAAAGTAAATTGTCGAGGTAAAAGGTCATGAAATTGGCGTCTATATTATGAAAACTAATCGCAAACACAGATATGTAAATCACTGGTGACCATGTCATGAAAACTGTGTAAACAAAAGTCCACAGCAAAGTGCATTATTTAAAAAAAAGATCAATATGCATTTTGCTCTTATTTTCACTCAATAGCTCGGCACATAAAGCCTAAAATAATACACATAATCGTATTTTGTGACCAGAATAGATTTTGCTTCCGTATCTAACACAGTTTTGTTTTTCCGAACTACTTATGCACACTTCATAGCCAATTTATGTTCAGAAACTATAACCTGTCTTTTTAGTTGGTAATTTCGGGAAATTAATGAATGGCATAATGTATGTTATTACGATATCTTTGATATTTTATTTATGTCGGTGGATATAGTACGAGCGCAGTTCATCAATAAATTATGTTCCCAGAAGTCAAAATGCGTACATTTGCATCGTTTTAAAAAAACAGTCAAATGTACTCAAGTGGGGAGAAGAACTTGGGTACTTACACTTCTAACCCCCCATCCATCACAATCAGGCATATCAAAATCGTTATCATTCTAAAAATGCATGTATTTTATTCTATTTCACACCTTTGTAGATCACTTGCTGGCTTCAAGCAGAAACGATAACCAGAATGTGTTATACCATTTTTCAACCATTTATACTGATATGAACATACTGAACCTTAAGTGCCACAATATCATTAAGGTAGGTCAGTCAATACGGTACTTGACTGTTTGCGACTATGTCATTCTTCTTTCTTGCAGGCCATGAGTTCTCATTACATAGAAATGGTGATTGTTCCGAGGGCAAATTCTGCAAGACAACAGGGGTGGTGTTACAGGAGACTCCTATAAAGAATGCAACCTCCGCCAGTGCCATCCACTGTGTCTCTATGTGTGTGAGACACCAGGACTGTGTCTCCGTCAACTACAACTACACTGATAAAACATGTTCTCTGATAAACGTCCTGCACACAGCTTCTAGAAATCTAGCCCAGACTAATGCGACAACCGATCTTCATTTAAGCCCAGCCGTGTGCGGCGCTCAGGTAGAGATGAAATTGAATTTTGATAACTTTGATGAAAAAACTTACTTTGATAAGTACATTGTATTGAATGTGTTTTGCTTAGAGTAATTAATATGTTTTGTGCACAAGTTCTTTTATGATTTCCCCGGGAAACCGCATGTCACATGATACGACACGTGACCTTTGTGAAAGAGCTTGTCTCATGAGAAGATGGAATAATAAAGAACTCACAACAAAATACAAATATGGTTTCAACTTTGTTTCCTCTTTGAATTTGCCGAAATTCGCGCTAGTTTCTGTATTTGATGTCAATAATTATATAAAATGTAAAAGTTTTCAGTATGCCGTTAGTGACAGGAGTTTTGAAGATGTTTATTGAATTTTTCAGTGGGACCTGAAGACCTGTGCACCAATACCTGGTAAGTAAAAGAGAAAGGACAAAATACCACCGACTGGGACATTACAGACTACATGTAATAAACTGCTACTTTGTATACACGCACACGCGCTTACATATACGGTAACATTCTGCGGTTTGTGTATGTTTATGTTCCCCATTAAGGTGCAGTTGAATGGTCTCAAAAGTTTCGACTCGATAGACCATACATTCCATTTTGGACAATAACTCACAAAATATGAGAAACATACATACAGGGCTCAGAAAACACATGCTGTTGGTCATTGTAGTTGCCGGTAGCTGGACCTCCTGGAGCGCGTGGGACTCGTGCTCACACACGTGCGGCATCGGGACAAGAACGCGCAAGCGCACATGTACTGACCCAGAGCCTCAACATGGAGGCACGGCCTGCGCTGGGCCTAGAACCGAGAGCGAGGAATGCACGGTAGTCGCTTGTACGTACATGTATATGTGTGTAACAATATCAATTGGGGCGGAGCGGCAGGGGGGTGGGATCGTAAGTTTAATGTTAAGAAAACGATTTGTCTGCTTAATATCGCATTTTGAATGGTGGTATTATAAAACATTTAATGAAGGCCACACGTACTAGCACACGTGTATGTTGTTGGTCTGTCGTGCATGGGACGCAAATCGTGAAGTCGATAGCTGAATCAATTGGAACCGAATTAATGACTTGGAATGTTCTGATTGTATAGATATCTACTCACCTGCCCGTAATTTTGCCTAGTTGACGGCAGTCGGAAGCACTGATGTTATTCTCAAAGGAACACGCTAAAAAAGGGACTTCGAAAGATGATTATAAATTTTAATAAAAAAAGAGTACAAAGAAGGAAAGTTTACTTTTTCAAAAACATCAAATTGAATGTGGTCTAAATTCCTTTTAATTTTTACCCTTAAAAAAACTGACAAATCTGTTTCGTCCATTCTAATCTTAAATAACACCTTTCATCGAATTTCGTTTTCAGGCTGTATGACACAAGGATCCAATCTGCGTGCCGGCGGCACTGAGCTGGCTGACACCACCACTGGCACAAGCCAGGACTGCATTCAACTATGCTGTCAAGACTCCAGTTGCACGGCCCTCAACTGGAACACTGTTAACCATGAATGCAAAACATTTGCCGACGTGAACTCAGCCACGCTGGGTAGCAGTTATGAATACTATTATAGATAAAGATTTTTATGGATAAATAAAGTATTGAAACCTCGAGGAGACAATTCTAACGTACGGAGGGAATTGTTTGTACAAGGCCCCATTCAGAATAGGGGACTAACTAGTCCGAGGGTCAAATATGGCGACTAACTTTAAAGCTTGTCGTCTTTTCCGCTAATAGACACTGAATAGGTATCCATATTTGACCCTCGGACTAGTTAGTCCCCTATTCTAAATGAGGCCTAATTCAGCCGAATATTATAATTATCCTTTATTGTATGATTGTACGCTTCGTGTGTAGTGTGTGGCAATGGTCTCTAAAGTGGTACGGTGCGCACTGCACAGCATTTCGGGTCGATGCACATGGCGAGATGTCAACATAATAATATCTGGATATTCAACAAGGCTTAGAGCGTCTACTTTTGCCAGTGATATTGTTCAGAATTTTTAATATAAAAGTACGAAGTTGTAATTTTTTTCTTGAATCATCGGCTGGTATTGAGATTGTTGTTTACCTCCAATATTGCGTTGACTCTCTGCAATCTGCTGGCGATTTTTTTTTACTTATCAACATATATTGGAATATGTTCAATTTACATCTTGTCGAGTATTCGTGATATCAAAAGAATACTTTGTATCTCAAACGCACAACAAGAATAAGCGAATAGATAAATAATTGAGCGGGATGACTCACTTAGAGGAGCGATCAGAATCTGTTGGCCTCGGATTAACATTCCATTTTATGATCCATCATTTTGATAGAAGCTCCACCTTCTTTGAAATTCATTTTAAAAGGCAGCTACCGGTAAATATTTTGGAATGAGTTTATTTCAAGAGAATGTAAGCATTGCATGTATGTGGCCAATGTAAGTCAGAAATTGAGGTCTTTTCGCTACGTAAATCGCCCAATTAAACGCAACAATAACGGGCGGCAATCTATTTCTTATGTAATCAAAAACACATTAAATAAAAATCTATTCATCGCAAGATCCCCACGCATTAATACTCTTGATTCTCGTAACTTTCATTCATATGTGCATCCAAACGAAGTTGTTTTGAAAATTGGAAAACGGAATGTGGAAGGAACTCCTTCCCGACTGAAATCGTCTTGCTATTAAAACAATACAAACTAACCAAGAGCTCGTTCCCAATGAAAATATCGGTCTTCGTAGATAAGTCGAACTCAGAGGGGAATCTCGCTGAATGCAATCAGATTAACGGATTAACACTCCTCTTGGCGTTGATTGAATAAAGAGGAGATGGTAATTATACGAGCACGTTGGAAACGTGCCAATCTGTTAAACTGATTGCATTCAGCGAGATTCCCCACGATGTTGGATCGCTCTACGTTGACCGATAGTTTCATTAAGAATAAGCCCTAAGAGTTATTATGGTCCCAAGAAATTTGCTTAGGAAGGGAAGCAAGAACTATCCACAATTCTACACAACAGAAAGCATATGATGTAGGTCATTATTACGGTAAGATGAAAGGGCAGGAGGAAGTCAGAAAGCTTTTTGTGTGACCATGATATACACATTCTCAACTATGTATTATTGTGGAAATAGAACAATACTCGAAAACAGATGAAAAAAATGTAAAAAACTCCAAGAGTAGCAAAGTTGCAACCCTATGTGAGATAAAGCACCGTCGACAGATGTAAAGCAATTTTTTAAATATGTGAGCTTATGATGATGATGATGATGATGATGATTGCAATATGGCGGTCAAGCCGGACAGAGGATTAATGAAATCAAGATAATACGCCATAATGGTCCTAGTTCAACACACGTACCTTGTGTCGAAGTGATGTCAAGATTATCTAAATTGCTTTGCGACTTTGCTCTTTTTCGCTACGTGAACGCAACGCCCCCAACGTTAATTACCGTTCTTCGCGGTAAATTACACGTCTCGAACCTCTCGCGAGATTTTATGATAGCGTGTTTAACTTCACAGACGCGGAAATGTAGCGTAGTTAGCCTATTGTGTCTTTTCGAAGAGTTTTGCATTGACTGAATCGATGTCACTTCAGTTGAGACATTAAGTGCTTAAGTTGTTTAATATGAACAAAACTGAAAAAAAAAGAGAGTTGTCTAGTTTTTTGTAAGTCTAATTCTAGATGATTTAGATTCGGGTTCAGAATCTGCACGCTAGAACTGACTGAAAAAAATAATTTCATCCAATTTTATTTTTATTCTATTGCCATTTAGTTTTATTGGTTAAATCAAATTAAAGTCTATATTATTCTATTCTTATTCATTGTTTCGTGTATCTAAAGACCCTACTTTATTTCATAATATCCTACAGTGCACGTTTTATTTCAATTCATATACAAGACGTATGTACACATGTTCATATATAGATATTCATTAATCTATTTATTAAAAATAAAAATTTTAAAATTAACCCCTTCAGCCATACCACAAAATAATGCCAAATAAACTTTGTATTAATTTAACGAAGACAATTAAGAGTTACGTAAGCAAAATTTGAAGAAAAGCACCACGGCTGTAATGCAACGGCTATTGTCAATATGTATATATGTACTTATATGAGAATCACTCTGTTTAAATGGTCATGTATTATCTGTAATAACATATTCTATTTCTATGCAAAATATTAAGGAAATCAGTAACACAAGGCATGGTTGTTCATACGCAACGAATACATTAGGAGTGATGATGATAAACGGTAAAAATTAGTGGTCTTTAGTCCTTGAAATCAGACGTTAAATCAGACTGCTAATTATGCTGAACGGGGGCTATCACTGCGGCTCTTGTCTCCACGACGCGGCGCATATTTTCGCGTGCCAGCGTAACCGCCCCGATAAGCTTTGAATCACGTTTCACTGCACTGCTGTCACAGCTCCATTTCGTCTCGTCGACCTCGGAGAGAGAGGCAGGGGTCGGGTGCTGCAGTTGTTGGCTTGGGAAGGAAGGAAGGACAGAAGGAAAGGAGACGTGCGAGGATCAGACCGGTGCGCCGTTGGGAAACGCTACATTCCGCCGTTTAACCGTGTCTCTTCCACACACACGGTGACCACTGGGTGGTAGGTGGCGATAGTGTCCTTTTCTTTGACCAACTTGACCAACAGGACTTGGGGCCAGAGACGGCGCTGTTTTATCTATTTTTTGTACCGGCCTGCAGCTGAAAGAACTTGAAATCGAAACCGATTTTTCTCTGTAGAAATTATTTAATCATAAAAAATCGACTGTGTTTCAAAATAATATTCCACGACAGACAACATTTGGACATTGAAATTCAGCGGTCATTTTACAACACACAAGCTGAAAACTCGAATCAAAATGTCGCAAGCAGGTGGGACGATGGTCATTCTGATTCTGTGCCTTCTGACGGCTGAGAATCACGCTCAATCAGCAACCAAGAGAGATCTGTGTCCTTTCCAGTTTCTTTGCGATACTTCCAACCGCGGAGCTTACCTGTACTGTAAGGACGGGCAGACGACCAGGAGGCTGTTACCGGAAGGGACCACATGTGTTCAGCAAGGGCAAGCCGTTAAGTTTGAGTTCGTCATAGGTAAGCTTTCGTTTTGATATTGGAAATATGGAACCAATTAGGAAGGATTAGAAAAAGAAACCTTTTTTGAAAGAGGTGGGGGGCGGGGGGGTGGGGGACTAAAAGTATGAGAGGCGTAGTTCTAGAAATAAGGTTGGTTATAAAGGGTGCAGCACAGGAGAGAGAGAGAGAGAGAGAGAGTGCGTGTGAATGTGTGTGTGTGTGTGTGTGTGTGAGAGAGAGAGAGAGAGAGAGAGAGAGAGGGAGAATGAATAAGCGATAAACACATATACAATGTATGATTCGAGCAACACTGCCCACAATATTACAAGCTAAATGCATTTAGAACACGGTTAACCAGACCACATCCAACATCGGCGTGTGCATCTTGATTACAAAACTGATCCCTGGGCACCGATATCTCCGACACCACCACTCACTGCACGGCTGAGATGTTTGTCTGTTTTGTTTTAATGTTTTAGTGGACGACAGCTAATAGCTCTTTAAAAAAAAATTCAGAATGAAGCCGTGGTTGTCCACTGTAATTAGTTATCTGCAGGTCTAAGTCACCAGCTATGCCTTCGCAACAATAAATTATTCTACTGGATTAGTACCGATTTATCTTGTTACGGTTAGTAGACTAAAATGTAAGCTGTAAAGCTTAGACGAACTTTCGGTCTCCAGGTTTGCTTGTGAAACCTGATCTAATTTATCTTCATAATAATAATGAAGTTATGATTATTATTATAATAAAGTAATAATAATATTAATAATAATAATAATAATAATAATAATAATAATAATAATCTTTGTTAAACCTAGCACATTTCTCATAAAGGCTATGACCAAGCAGTTACATAAGTAGATATTTACTGTGCATACTTATATACAAATTATGCCGTATAACCAGTGGAAGCAACTTTAATGCGTAAATGCAGCTTTGTTCCTGTTCTTAACTTGTCACTCCAATCGTAGAGTTGACGTATAATAAATAAGGAAAAACAACACAAAGAGCTCATTTGTTAACCGCAATTTATAAACGATAAGAATAATGAAGGTATTCGAAAATTCCTGCAGGAATAGGCATTGCTATACGGTTACATGCATATTAATGCAAATGAATTATCACGATATATATCTCGTTATTTCCCTGAACGTTTAAGCGTAATTAACTACAAAAGTCATGCCCGTTATCAACGTGTCGAAATCATATTAATGATTCAAGGATTCTTACATGTACATGTATGTATTCAGTATACATGAGACGTTAAAGTCAAGGTGGCTTTATAATAAAGTAATCATAATAAATAATGAGAGAGAGAGAAAGAGTGTCTAGAGAATGCTATAAAAGATTTAAAAAAAACACGACACCGGTACTTTGTTATGAATTATGATAAGATGTTGGCGCCTAATGGCTTTTTAACGAGTAACAATACCAGTCGTGACCTAGACGATGAGCTATCATGCTGTAAAGAACGCATAGAAATAAAATATGTGGCGAAACGGTCACATGGGATTTTTTTTACAAAATATTTAACCCAATACTTATCAGTATTGTACAGTTATTTTATCTCAAGATAAACTGTCACAGAGCGGTAGGTGAGAAATCCCGTAAACATTAAATCAGGCGTGCCCCTTGTCATTTTAGCAAATTGTCAAGATTTTTTTCATTTAATTCCTTTATTCAAGATAATGCTTATGTGTGTTCATGAGGCATGAAGAGTTATCACAATGAATTAAATAAATATAATTCCTGTTGCGGTTTTAATTCTATACTAATGAACCTAGCGTTCGTGCCCGGCGTTCGTGTTGACGATATCGTTACATCTTTATCATGTCACGTATACAGCTTGAAGGAAATATACATACACAGCGCGGCGTAACAGCGTCCAGATAATTTTTTACTGAACAAATTCATTTTTATAAGGTATTTGAAAGAGCTAGAGCCCAATTGGGCATCTTCATCGTTCGCCTCCACACAGAGTTTTTTCTGCTACTCGGCCATTTAAAAAAATCCTTAATGAACCAAGCCATTTAACGGACTACGCCATATAAAACCGAAAACAGGCCAAGATTAATATGCTAAATATAATGAACTTGAGTCACGTAATGGTGACCAATTACCAATGTCACTTAATTTAGAATCCAAATATTAGCATCATTTGCATGGAAAAAAGGGTCAGCAAAAATTTTTAAAACAGCCAGTGCAAAAAGGCTGCATTGTATTTTATTTTTTAAACCTCTAATTTTTAAAACTCTAACAACATTTCCCACTCTGATGAACCATGTTATTAACATTGGGGGGGGGGGGGGGGTATATACAGGGAGAGGGGTGGGGAGAGGAGAGGTGGGAATACAGCAAGACAATAAAGGTGGCTTTGCTAGGCTCAGAATACCTTACCATCCCCTCTCAAAGATGGCACGGGGGGGGGGGGAGTTGGTGAGGAGAGAGAGAGAGAGAGAGAGAGAGAGAGAGAGAGAGAGAGAGAGAGAGAGAGAGAGAGAGAGAGAGAGAGCAATTTCATTTGGACCCCCAAACTTAGAATGCAGGGGACGGGGTGGAGGGGGGGGGGGGAGAGGAGAGACAACAAATGAATATTGTTGAATGAGGATTAAATAATTTGATAACAAGACGAAATAAACTTAATGCCGTTCAAACCATCTGCAGCTTAATTTTCGGGAGGAGGGCAAAGACTTTGGTAATGCTTCCGCCACTACTTCAACAAAATGTGCCCAGTGTGTATATCTATTTATAACATTGATTTCATAAAGCAGACAATGCGCAATTATAAAGTCACGAATTCACAGTGGGAAGTCAAAATTATGAATTCATCTTTACAAAATGATATTAATTTTTGAGTTGGGGAAGCGTGAAATTGCACGGTGCTCCGTGTAATCTACAAGGCATCCCCGTCTGGTCCTTTCATTTAATATGAGTAATTGTGCCAACCTTTGGTAATCAAGAGTTCATCTTCGTTGCTCTGAATAGGCAGACTGTCTACAGCATGGAGATAATGCAGGAATGCTCTCCGTTACCCGTGAGAGTGTCTGGTACTCTGCATTTCTCCCAGGGTTTGCGAAAAGTTTGACTAAAGAATGTTGCGTTTTAACTGAAGTGGTGGATTTATTGAATACAAATACTGAACAGAGTTGTAAAATTAAGGCATATTTTTTACAGTTCAAGTCCTACTACTCGTTTTGGAAATTAATTTTCTTGTCTACTGCCGTGTCTTTTTATGTTGGTAACAGATAAAGCAAAAAGGCAATTTGAAAACCTAAATAAATTAAAAGACATTAAAGAACTGGTAAAAATTGCATTTGCACACAAGATGAAAGGAGCTACAACCACAGCCCGCCCACAGATATGACGTTGGAGATATTACACGCATTTTTTCAAAATAAAAATTACAGTCCAAGATTAATGTTTTTTTTTCAAGCAAGAATTGAATGGTGTTAAAATGTGCTTAAATGACGACCCAGTCAAATCCAAGATATAAAACAATTTCTTTTACGGGTAAGAAAAGTGAGAAAACTTCCTACCATCATTTAACTCACCTAGGATCTAATAACATGTTGTTTTTATAAAGGCAAACATTGTGATTTATATCTAAATAACAGTGGCCAATTCAATTATGCGTGCAACGCGTATTGGAAAGTTAATGAAATACGGCGGCTGAAATCATTATCATAATTTAGTGTTATAAGCTGACACGACAGTTTTGAAATGTCATCAGCGAACATCTTATAATTCTATTACCATTTATGAAGCACTTTACCTTAATAAGATATGGCATAAATTACAACCAGGTCATGCTGGGGATAAAGAATCAAATTCTGCATGTTCAAAAAAGGACGGAAAATATTGAAAAAAATAATGAAAAAATAGAGTACCTTTTTATGGCGTTAGATGCCAACAGTTTCATTGAAATCTTTTCGCTGATAGATTAAAATCTTGATTCCTAAGTTTGCAGTTCCAAATTCAAGAGGTCAATCTTTCCCGAAATAAATAAATAAATAAATAAATAAATAAATAAATAAATAAATAAATGGATATACAGTATTTCAGTCGTACCAAATAGTTCAAATTGTTGAATTTAAGGGTCTTGTCCATACTCCGGTTGCTTTATAAAATGAAGAGAACGCCTCATGTCTACGACCACTGCTTACCTCAACCCCCTGTTACACCTGGCTTGCGACCGCCTGGAGAACAAATCTTGTCCCTCTCACTTAAATAGATAACAAAATATAGACAAATAAAGCACTTAAATGTTTAAATTTTATAAACAATGATGTATGATAAATTGCCAAAACTTTAAATACATGTAAGTGAGAGTAGGGAGAAAAGCATTCTCCACAGAATGCATTCGCCCCGTGTAACTGGAATTTCCTTAATGTCTCACCACAGATTTATCATGAATGGAATGAGACCGGAAATTACGTCATTAAAGTTTCATCCAACTTCCGGTTTATAATTTGTGATACACTGGTGGTATTTGTTGTTACGTTCCAGGTGAACCTGATGATACTCAGGGTTCGGACGGCTCCATGTACAGCCCGCAGATCAACCAGTATCAGCAGCACATGTACATGTTGATGCAGCAACAACAGCAGAGACAGCAGGAAAGACAGCAGCAACAGCTTCAGCGAGAACAATTGTTACAGGAACAGAAACAGAAGCAAAGACAAAAGCAGGAACAACAGCAGCAGCAACGCCAGCAGGTGGTTGTCCAGCAGCAGCCATCACCCAAGCTGCCAGTTCAGCAGTACGCGTCTGTGAGGCAAAACAAGGATTACGCCAACTCACCGCCACAGGGCGGTGACAGATACCTTGTGATACGGCCGCCACCTAACCAACAACAGCTGCTGACTCCACAACAACAGCAGCAGCAATTGCAGCAGCAACAATGGCAACAGCAACAAGAGCAGCAGCAGCAGTTGGAACAGCAGGAGCAACAGCAGGAACAACTGAAACAAAGGCAATTGCTGAAACAGCAACAGAGACTGTATATTCAGCAGCAGTCCCAACAACAACAACAACAACAACAACAGCAACAAGAACAGCCGGAACAGACCCAACAATATCTCCAACAGGGGCCTCCAGCTGCGTACACCCGCAATCAAGACGAACATAATCAACTACTTCTATCACGCCTGGTTCAGGGCTTCCAGGAACAACTCAGAAAAGAGAAGGAAAAACAGCAGGAAATGCTGGAACAGATCAAACAGCACCAACAACAACAGCAACAGCAGCAACAGCGACAGCTTCAGCAGTTGGTAGAGCAGCAGCAACTGCAGCAAAAGCAACAACAGCAACAGCAACAGGAGCTACAACGGGAGCAGCATTACAATCAAAAACATCAGCAATACAACAGAGGCGGATCTAATGCTATCCCAGCTTCGGGTATGGCTAGCCTGTACCAACCTTTCATTCTAAACCAAGGTACCGATCACTCTCCGGAGCAACCAGGCGAACCCGCCCCGTCCGTGCAGCAGGAAGTGACGTATGAGCAGCACCCACGACAGGAAGTTAAGTACGTGCAGGTGCCCCAGGAAGTGACGTATGTACAATACGTGCCACCACCAATCTCGGCGCCGGAGCAAGTAGCCCCTGTTGAACCACGGCAAGAGCCAAAATTACCTTACTCTGGAAACACCGTGAAGGACTTGCCCGCTATGAGGACGCCATTGGCAGGGTCATTAGCATCTAAAGGTATGTTATACCCAATTAGCAAGCTCGTGCAGGGCTGATTTTACGAGCGGTTCTTGACTTAATAGATATTAATATTTAAGATTGGAAATCGGATTAAATGGTATAAACATACAGCCAATTTTTCAACCATGATTAAAAAAGCCTGTCTTAATGGATGATGGATAGTAGATATTACATTTGTAATTTTCATAAGTTTTCTAACTTTTAGAATTATAGCGAATTTAACAATTTTTCATTTAGTTTGGTAATTTTCTTAAACATAGACGCCGTTAACGTTAGCAGTTTTTCTTTTTGTTTAGTAATAACTTTAGTTTTAGACACAGTTAACATTTTTTCCCTTTAAAAACTATTTCGTTGCAATAACACTTATAGAAACAAATCTCATGGATAAGAATCCGATTTCAGATCGTCTGCAACGTTCTTTGGCATGCCCCGCCCCTTTTGCCTCATTCTGTCACTCAACAAACCCCACGATCTATTACGCATGCGTATGGGGACGTCCGGTCCCGAACACGGTGCCAGAAGGCACCCACTGCGTCATGCGAAACGGAGGGGTAGAATTCGTGTACGCGTATGACAGCAGTCGTAAGTTTGCCTACCGTTAACCTCCAATAATCGTGTGACGCCACGCACTGTGACGTCACTCCGTCGTATTAATTAGCCTCCCACTGTGCTAAGCTTATATATGCAAACCTTGCGCTTTATTTTTTGTCCCACTATTTACACGGCTACATGTATACTTGTACCTAAACATGAAATGTCAAGTAAGGTGCAACCGTGCTATACACACGGTTATGACATCCTCTCAAAAATTTCTTTGAAAATTTCGTTTCTGACAATTTTCGTCAGTAAAGGCTTTTTTAATGTTCCTGCTTATGGTTCTATGCTAACAGGGTGTCTGCTTTGATGAAGAAATTAATCACAATAAAACCAGCTGCCCTATCTCTATTGCATACAAAATTGACCTTAGGTGCCGCTGATTCAATCCCCATTAAAAACCTATAGTAGCGGTTACCGTTATCCTGTGACCACTGCATGGTTGTGCACCAATTAGCATAATTTCGAAACTGGGTTCAAGTGCATCTCCAGCGTTCCGTGATGAACACATTGCGTAACGTCTAGGTAGCCGTGTAGTCAGTTCCAAAGTAGAGACCAAATTTATGAGTAAGTGATACACATCTATCTGATCATTTTATCGTTCGTTCTGTCCCATGCGTTATGTGAATTATGTACATAGAAGTATATATATATTGATGCACCTTTGAAGATCTACATTAGGTGCATCAATATATATACTTCTATTTTCATTAAGATCTATACGGTGAATTAACATGAATCCTCAAAGTGACTTATGTACCACACGCGTACGCTGGATATCTTATGAAAAAGAGTTAATTCTCTAACAAAGGATAGGTGCACAAGTTAAATTAACCCTAAAATGATCAAATGCCTAGATAATCACGTGGTTACGCATGACGTCATTAGGTTTCATTCCGACACCACCAAGTGTGACGTAAACATTGCAATTGAGACCTGATTGGCTAGATTGGAGGCTTAATAATCTTACAGCTTAGTCAACTCCTAACACCCTTTTATCTGCCTGGCATATCAACGGTCAGAATTTGAACCTGAATGAAATATATTCACCAAGTGTTTTGAATGGTAATACATAATATCTACATGTATGAAATGCTATAATAGACTGGATGTGAAACAGTGATTTGGGCAATGAAACAATATTAGCCCTCCCAATGGGATAGGATAAGCCGTCTGCTCTTTCCACATTCGCAAATCCATGGGGAAAAGAATTATTATGCTAAATCTGTATGTCAATACCTAATAATGACCATTACTTGTAACGGTAGAGGACTTGATACCATTTCCAGATTTTGTAATGTTCCTCTAAAATAACCTTAAGCTTAGGTTAAGGGTTTATTAACGACATATATTCATACTGTGCCATTACCTAGGGTAATGGATATCTTCCTCTCTTATGACATGGACCTTATAATCATTATTACATTTAACATAACATTATAACCATATAACATACACTGTATAGGCCTATCCTCTTAACCCGTAAACTTTTCAGGTTTAGTAGAGGCATGCAGTATTTTATATATTTAAAAGCACTGTTTTATTTCGACTTCTTTGGGAAGTACGTCGCATACCCAGTGTTAAAAAGTAGCGTAACAACAGTATATGCTAAAATATGTTTTTTTCTAATACTTTGGAGATTATTTGAATATTTGGAGGATTTATGGATATATGGTACGCAAACATGTATTGCCAAGACTTCATTTGCCACATCATTTATCCAATAGGCATCTTAAACTCGCCAGAACGTTTATCACACGAAAAATTCAAAAAGCTTTTTAAAAAGTCAAACGCCAATGCATTAAAACCATTACATTTTTCTCATCCTTATTTCAGCCAAGTTAAAAAAATATAAGAGTGTTTCAAAAAGGCCAGTTGCCGTAGAAGAACCACAAAAGCCATCTGTTTTATTGCCTGACGTTGAGCCAAGCAGTACCTCTGACGGTAAGTTCAAACTTCTATTTTCTTTGGGCGCAGCCTCGGTCGAATTCACTTTTCTGAGGTCTGACAAGTAACAAGTAACGACAAGTTAAGAACAAAGTCAACAAAGATATCATATGGTCTGCCGTGGACATATTGTGAAAATGACAAAAAATTGTACATTCAGTATATTCACGGTAATGCCTTTCATATGTGTGACATAAATGGACCCCTACTGTTTCAGAAACATACCGACCTATTAAAACGTATCGCCCTAAGTTCGAGTGTGTTCCCGACTGCAAGCTACCGGAATGCTTCTGTCCGTATTCGGGTATTCCCGGCAACATACCGCCAGAGGAAGTCCCGCAGTTCGTCTACATCTCGTTCGATGATTGGATAAATGACTACGCAGCTATGATGAAGTATTACAGGTAAACAAAACAACTAAATTTGGATGAAATATCACTACGAGTATAGCAAATGTTAGGCGTTAAAGAGAATGTTTTATAAAAAAACTGTTGCAGTTGACTCTAATTTTTGTTGAATGAATTACCAGTCTATTTCTCACAACGGCCCCCACAGCGATTAAATCTACATCAAAAGATATAATATAACAAATAAACCCTAACCATATGTATTTATTTTGATAAAACAGTAGTGATAATATTTATTTTCTGTTAGTTTCTAACGTTTAAGGAGTTTTATAATTTGACCTTGGGAATTATGAAGCCTATCACCATTGAGAATGATGTTTTTAAGGTACCTTGCTTATATTCATTTATTCGCTGGTTTATCTTTTAAACCATTGCCATTATTGCAGATTGCTCTTCCACCCTTCAAGAAAAAACCCTAACGGTTGTTCTATTGGAGCGACGTATTTCCTGACACACAATGGCACAGTCTATAACCAGGTATGGGGCAGTGCATTGTGCCGCGGTGTTCTGCGTCACATCTACCACAATCATTTTCCTCTCGCGTGATTGATATCGTATTTGTACAATAAAAAACTACAAACTTTAAGGTTGTGAACGATGCTATAAACGGCGTTGCGCCCGTGTTAAATAATAATGATCCCCTTATTTATTTTCTGAGCTTTTTTTTCAACCCACTTTTATCATTCTGTCCTATTGTTTATGACAGGTAAAGGAACTTTACGATGCCGGTCATGAGATAGCTATTCACACTGTGTCCCACATAAACAACCTGACTTACTGGTACCATGGTTCCTATGATAATTACGTCAAAGAGATCGTGGGTCAGAGAACATTCACACACGAGGAGACGGGTGAGTTGATCTTATTGATCAGTGTTAAACTTAAACTGGTGTTAAAGGGATAATAACTCTTCGTATGAAATCTGTATTTCACAATAAAAACATTGTGAGTGACTCATAAAAATATAATATATTCTGTTTTCCCACAAAAAAGGCTGTTATAGCTATTATTCTGATATCTGAGCTTGTCTTTAGACCACGTGACCTCCATTGATGGCTATACTCTGTTAAAACCTCTTAAGAGATTTTAACAAAAAACCAAACTTTTTAGAAAAAAACCAGGGACTAACTTTGAATGTAAAAATGGATTCATTAATCATTGGTAAGTATGGGAAAATTGTTGTTTACTCCAGGAAAATTCATTTTTTGGCCGAAACGAAGAGTTATTATCACTTTAAGTATCTGAGGGTACGTGTAACAGAGTCTACCTTCCATAATAATTATTGAGGTTAGGCGTTAGCGTGTCAAAATTTAGGGCGGGGCTTACCCGTACAAGTCATTGGGATCTGGACCCTATTTAACAGGAGACCCACATGTACATCAGACCGGCTCAGTTCTAAGCTCCATCAACGGACGGCCATAGCTGTTCAACAGGTTTTGATATGTTTACTTAGGCCTTACAAAGGTTCTTGACTAAACAATAAAACAAACGGCAATATGTTCTTGAAACACTTGGAGAGAAAACGCTTCCACACATTTTAGGTATCCCCATCGGTGAAATGATCGGATACCGCAGCCCCTTCCTTGCCATTGGCGGCGACAACGAATTCCAGGTGCTAAAAGACCACGGCTTTAAATACGACGCCACCATGGTCCCCTACCACCCCCAGGGCCTGAAGGACAACTCCGAGCCCCTGTGGCCGTTCACACTGGACCACGTCCCCGGGAGGATGCTTTGCACCATGAAGAACTGCCCGACTAAGCCCTTCCCTGGCGTTTGGGAATTCCCAACCAATATCCACTTCCTGTTGGACGACAAGGGCAAACTGAAGACGCGGTGTACCATGATAGACACTGCCTGCTGGCCGCAATCCAAGGAAGAAACGCTGGGGTACTTCAGGTCGGTGAAAACGTCCTTGGTTTTTAAGTTGTTTGAGTTGCCTCAACTGTTCAACGTAAAAACAAAGCACTCAGCTGAGCGATGAAATGAATTTTATGCAAAAAAATTGAGCTGAAGCAAAATCGTCATGATTTTGCCAAAGACATAGCTTTAAATACATGTACCCCAGTATCTAGTGAAAAATCAATTTGTGACTCTGGTACATGTAGAGGGTGTGTATATTAGACCTATAAAGGTAGGGGTTTCCAAGCCACTGTATTTGCATAAAATCTTTATTTCTTTTTTCAAGGTATAATTTCAAGCGTTTTTACCACACGAACCGAGCACCTTTCCAAATGAGTACGCACGCTACGTGGCTGGACTGGTGGAGTCACAGGTACGCTATCGTTGGTTCCTCTCTCTCTCTCTCTCTTTTTCTTATAATAAGTACATTGTTGGTCTATTTAAAGGCATTTCTCTTCAAAGGATTGTAAAGCCACAGTACGTTACGACTATACTATACTGTCCTCAATAGAAAGCATTGCTAACAGTTACAGGATTTTACTGAATAACTTTGAGAGGGGATGTAACCCGTCGGGTGAGGTTCTCGTTATTCTTAGACGTTTATGTTTGCATGGAAATAAAAAAAAAAAAACGCTATGTTCCAGATTTTACGCTCTCCATCAATACATTGACGAACTTCTGTCCAACAAGAACGTGTACATCGTCACCATGAGTCAGATCCTGGAGTGGGTGAAGAACCCAGTGCCCCTGTCCCGGATGAAGGACCACCCTGCGTTCCAGTGTTAAAGATGATATTTCTCGAGATTGAATAGGACATTATTCATTGCACTGACAACGGGAGCCTTTTACTACTGCAGTTAAAGCGGTGCTTGGCTGTGGGCTCCATTGTGCAATATTCATGAATATTCTTGTCGAAATGATATGAAATAGATCGGCGCAGTGTGCGATTTAAAAATTGGCACTGCTAGCAACCTAGAATCGGTTTTACGGAGACTTTGTTACTTAACGGCTTGTAGATGCGGTGCTCGTCAAATGCACGACACAAACAATAACCGTTAGTTACCAAAGGCTTCGTCAAACCAGCCGGCTGTCTTTTCTGGTAAAGCTGGTAATAGTCAAACATGCAATGCAACAATATTCCGTTGGGAGAGGTGGGATTGGTTTGGGTGGGGGTGGGTGGCTTGTCAACAACCCAAGGAGTTTAAAACATGGCCGACAGTTTCAGTTTATAATGGGATTTAACGGCGAATAACTTGACTGGTGTTGGTGAGGGAGATTGATATTTCTAACAGTTCTTGTCCAAGATCGTCTCTGTTAGTAGATTAAACCACCTGGCAAACAAGGTAAATCTCTGAGCATAAATCAGCTGAAAGTTGGGTTATTTCCACATGGAATGGAACATTCAGCTGGACCGGTTCACCATGGCATGTGCTTATTTAACACGAAGGGGTACAGCTTTCTGTATTGCACAAGTTTGGGAGATTAACAACAATTAAATGGCTAGGTTTTTGGAAAAGGGAATCAATGTACCCTCTCCTCCTCAGTCTCGCCCGACATGGCCAGTTTGCTACACATCAAAATATTATTTTTAAAAAAGTTTTTCCGATTATGAAAGATGTATTTTGAACGAGATGTGCTCGTCTTTAATTCTAAATGAACATAGGAGTGTTGTTTGGCAGTTGGATTCGCCATTGCACACTCATGCGTAATTGTATGTTTGCCCGCTGGCTTAATCTAGCGGGTCGATATTTGTCGGGAAAAATGTTTGATATCGTTTACGATGTCATGTATATGCATATGTATTACACGAATTTGTATGCAAAATCATATTCAAATAAAGTGCTTTAATTTTCATCAACTTCATGCGCCCAGTCTGAGATCATTCAAACTCCCGGTTCCTGGACGTGTCTTTTTTTAAATAAAAAATTCAACACATAATCATGTTTAGCGTAATACACTGCTAGTGACCTTTATTGGAAAGGCAATGAAATCGAGCAGACTAGAATTTATACAATATGGTTATAATTAAATGAGTTCACTTAACATCATGATGAACACTGCCAAGTCCGATGTGAACCAGCTTCTCCATTTCTTTTTTTTTTTGTTGTTGTTTTAAAGAGCGATATGTGATACAGTTAATAGAACCGCCTAAATTTTGTCATTGACGCGTTCACCTTCGAACTAGTACCTACCTTAATGTTTCGTGGTTACTACATTCTAAATAAAAGTCGTTAAAGTAAAGGTATACATGGACATTAAGAAATGAAGCAGCTAGTTCACGCCATGAGGAAATACGTCAACAGTTCCGCGTGTTAAAAATTAATGCATTGTAATCCTGAAGCTGTTGAGGCATCGATATGAACGAAGCAATCCTTTAAACAGCCAATGCACTCAATTAAAGGCATTGAAATTAATAAACAATACATACACATATTTCACACCGAGTATGAATACTTCAATTGAGGCATATAAAAAGGTAAAGCACAATGCCTATATTGCACTGTGTCTTATCTGTATCACATTGGTTTCTATTCATGACCATATCTTCAGTTCAATATAGTCAATTAAAGTTCAACATATTTATCGAAGTCCTGTATATCAAGTGACGACACTACCTACAGAGCAAAGTGTGTGAATGAGTACGCTGCTACCATAACGGTAACCAGAATAAACAAATATAATGAATTTTAACAGCTACATTATTCATAAATTAATTCATTTATGTAAACTCAGTTCTACACTTACAGCTACCTTGAGGAAGCGTCCTGTAGTAAGCACTGCCTTGCTAGTATTTTAGTGGCTGGTTTCACTAAGTTTTTCTAATAAAATAATAATATTATTTTTTACATTGAAATTTTCCAACTTCATGTGTGTATTTGACATGAATTTTGGACAAAGAAGCCAATACTTGAGGATTGTTTAGTGACTTCAGACCAAGATTTCCTCTAAACTATTTGAGGCAAAACATGTATGTTCTTTTAAAATAGATTTAAAATAATTAAACCAAATTACAGCGTACTTTGGAAACAAAACAGCAAGAACATAACAAACTTTCCCATAAATGATCATAATTACTTAAACAAAAACTTGAGCACCTGTTTCATCAAATCTTAACTACAGAATCCTCAGAAAGCAAAAACATCAAGTCACTTATAGGTACTTAAATAAGATGTCAAGTCTTTTGTTACACATCTGGAACTCAACTTTTGTAAAGTCCGTTTTCTAACTGCACTAAACAGCTTTATCTTGGAAGTGTGTAGAAGCGCCATCTATAGTACAATAATATGGTGACAAATCCACCACCTTAGCCATCACTGTGCCTCAATCTAGTTTCGAGTGAATTTCGATTGGCTCTTTCAGAGGGGTAGCGGTTTCTCCTACAACCTTATTGTCATTTACTTGTGGAGAACCTGTCTACATACAAAATTTGTGTTTCTGCCTTCTCAATACATCCAGTGATGCTGTCCTTTTTTCCTCTGAGAGCAAATATGGCACTTACAGGAGTCCTTTCACAGAAGATGTAAATATCTTATGTTGCCTTTAATTCATAGACCAAGATTTAACAGTAGTAGTTTAATTAAATGATTTTAAGTAGACTAAATCTTACATCTGAAGTTTCAGACCATTTTTTTTCTGGGAAATCATCCCAAGCACATCTCCTTCTGATCCTATGGAGCCCTTTGGTTACATTACAACCAGTAATTTGAATGATGGGCTATCACTACGGCCCATATGATTGAATTTATGGGCAATTTCCTTCTTCCTGATCATATAACACCATAGTAAGTGACATCTTTCACATATTCAGCAGCAACGCTCATCATGACACAATCTACGGAAGGTTGTCAAATGCAACATTTTAATAAAAAAACAAATCACCTTGAAGTTTCTACATGAACATTTCTGGTATGCATGAACAGTAAATAAATCTCTTTAAAGGGGCAATTTCCATGTTCCTGATTATTCAAATTAGATATCAAATACCAAGGTATGTGACATCTTTCACAATTCAGCACCAATGGACGCCTGGAGTTCATCCATCTTCCTGAAGTTCGTCTGTCTCAACAAGCACAATCCAGAGTTAAATCACACATTCACAGCTGTACCGGCACAACTACTGCAATCTCTACTACAAAAAGCCACCTCTTCTGAAAATGAAATATGTATATAACACAGCCATGGGGAGGAGAACAGCATAGTGACTGGTGCAAACCATTTACAAAGAGAATGATTGTATCTCGCCTCTATCTGAGACGCCATTTATGTATGACCAAATGTTTCTGTGATAAGCTTAATCCTTATAGTAACACCTGCCCTGTCTTTTTCCTTACTGATTCTTGGTTGCATCTTCATGGCACATGTATATATTCAAGCTTGACTAAAACTGGAAAACTGCTCAACCAAGAGGGGAAAAATTCTCTACACTATACAGTGATCAGTGAAGTGCTTCCCATGTGGTTGTGACTACTGCCATGCATTTGCCAGTGAAGGGATGTGACATTATTTTGTGACATCATGGAATTAAGTCCAGTTTTTAGCCAACTCCTCGTGAGACAGGTTTTAATGTATCAGCTGCTGCCCTTTTCTTTTCGACGCTGATTTCGTGAGCTCACGCGCTGGGCGCATTCTTGAGCACGTCTGAAAAGGGAAAGATGCCGGTGAACATGCTGGTGAGGTGAGCAAGAAAATATCAAGAAGAGACCATACAAAAATTTAATTGAACAAAGAAATTATTTAAAGTGATAAAATGATGACATTTTTGAAAGTATCAACCAGAGACCACTCAAAAGATTAAATTCAACAATGGGATTATTTAAAGTGCTGAAATAAGGATATTTCTGTTCAGAAAATCTGTGCAGATTACTTAAATTCATTGCCCACAAACTTTCATAAACGTGACATAAAAATAAATTGCCATTATGTAGTTTGAAATGTATACATACAGACTTGACATTTTGCATCAAATATTTTAGTTTTCCAGCTAAGTGTTTGTAATAAATGCACTAGTTTTAACAAAATGTAAATCACACATGAGAAATGCAAACAGGTAGACATGTAGCCAGGTGTGTCAGGTAGCATCTAACTGGCCATCTTGTCCAAAGAATGTTTATGTTACGTAAGGTGTGGTCATTTGTTTCAAGTCTGGTTCAAGAATGAGTATAAAAGAGCAGCGTCTCTGTATAAAAAGTCAAAATTTTTATCAATGCCTAGTCAGAAGACTTTGAACATTTTTGCAGTCTTGGTTGGCCATATGGTACATGGACTAATAGAATCAAGATGCCACAATACTGTTGCGTTGTGACAGAAGCAAACTGCCAGTGCCAGACAGCACAATGTGAGTTGGGGAACAGTGTCTTAAATGGCCCAGAGGCATACCCAGACTGCTGCACCTCACGACCAGGGTGTCCTAAAGTCACAACCAGACAAAAAGACTGCTTGCTCCTATCGTTATGTTGCAACAACTGGACAAAATACACTCCAAAGTTTGGCAAATGGATGCTCAAAGTCTCATGGTACAGATAATGTGGCAACAATTAATTGGTTAATGTGAAAGAAAAGAGCACATCAAGATGACACTGGCTTTGCAGAGGATATCGCAACCCTGTCAACCACCACTTCACATTCCCGGGAAAAGTCTGACAAATTATCACATAATGCAGAACAATCTGGTCTTCAAAGCAACCAGAAGAAACGAGTAATGTATCAAAAACACACCAAAAAGAACAGCATTTACCACTTATGGAGAAGAACTAGAATAGTTTTAAGACTTAAAGTACGTAGGGAGCTTCATTAGTGGAAACAATGATCTGCAACAACAGCATAAGATCTGCAACATCTTTTGACTAAACAAGACAATGAGGAGATATAACATCCGAGGCAAACAGCATAAACCTGTCCACAGAAATAAAGATGAGGGCAATGAGATGGTGAGAGTGTGAAACTCAGTGATGGGATATGACCCTATGTCCCTTGTGCTGGATACAGAGGTCGAGGAAGTAATTCTAAAACTAAGTGGCAAATTGCCATTTGAAAACATGTATCCAGAACGCCAGTGAATGCCAGACTAATTTTAGCTGGCTACTATGCCAGGCAAACCTTGAAAAAGGCCTCTGTTAACAGCACAACATCAATGCCCGTGACTGTGCTGGGAAAGGAACCACTGGAGGTTCTGCGCACAACACTGTCACCATGTGGCTTTTATGGAAGAATCAATGTTTGAGTTTCACCACTGTGATGGCCATATAAAAGTCTGCAGGCTTCAAGAGGAGATACTCCACCAGCTGGGCTTGGTGTCACCCATAAAGTGACTGGTGGCAGTGGCATTATCTGTGCATGAGCTGGCTTTCAAAGTGGAGCCAAAGCACCATTGGTGGCAATTGATGGTATCCTAAACCAGGTAAAATACAGGGGCATTTTATTGAAAACTTGCTTACCATTTGCAAGAAGCCACTTCCGGGGCAACTTTATCCTCCAAAATAATAATGCCAGACCACAAAGAGCCATTGCAATAACAGATTTCCTGCAGAACCAAGGGATGAACCAGTTGTCCTAGCTGTCAATATCCCATGACATAAACCCAACAGAGAACCTTTGGGCAGAAATTACCCGCAGAACCAACAGCTTACTGGTCCAGACTAAAAAAATTTACCTCAACCAGCTCTAACTGACTTGTGGAGTGCAAAATCAGTTCAAATTCTCAGAAAGCATTCTAAAGGAAAGGGCTCTGGTATCAGCCAGAAATGGTCACAGATTATTTGTTGCAAATCTTTTCACTTTGCCATGATTATTATATGCTGTGTGAGAAAAGGCAGGTGACTTGATACTTTTCCCCAAGGGCACACTGCTGCACAGCAAGTCATTCATCATGAAATCGGATGTGGTTTGTAACGACGTTTTGAATAATTAAATGCTTGATGACACACTGAATGATTCATTATGGCATGTCAAACATGATAGCATATGCTGTTTTCAGTTATTACTTTAAGATAAGGAAAAATTGAAGAAGACTGGTTTTGGAAAAAAAAATTGATATTAAATGTCAAGTCTGTATATGACAATAGTGTTTAACTTTGTTAGGTAAAATATTAGATAAGAAGGACATAAACCAACTCCAAAAGTAACAAATGGAAGAGAAAAAATGAAGAGATGCCACAAACTGGCCAGCTGATATTTCTAAAATGAAGTAAATATATACATCATACTGGTAAGAGATACCATACCTTTGCCAACGTATCATAATCTACTTTGGCTATATTGTTAATTAATATTTTCAGCTTTGGCCATAACTTCTTTTCATTGCTATGTATGACTACAGTAACTATATATATATATATATATATATATATATCAAGCTTTTACATCCCTTTTCACTTATAAATCCCTTTTCAATATTAAAATTTTCAACTGATTTTAAATTAATCATTTAAAGAGAAATGGATATTCAGAAAGAACTGAACTAATTTTGCAAGAAAAGGAAAGAGCAATTTTCAGTTCACCAGAGATTATTTGATAAAACCAAACCACTTATGCCCCCTAAGAAGATATAATTATTCAGGAAAATTTCCCACCAGATGTCAGTGCTAAATCAGTCAAGACAACCCCAAATCACTGTGTTAAGACACAAGACAAGAGTGACCAGCAACCACGAAATTTTGGATTGAGTTTAAAACTTTACTGAACCAGTATTTTTGTATTGAAAATATAATAACAGAGACATTTTTCTTGACAGCAACTATTCATCTGGTTCCAAGCATTCCAATCATATATATTTTACCTGTATAGGTAAGCAAAAGAACACACACACACACACACACCTTTCCTAGCTTACTTGCAAAAGTACAAGATGCCAAGAAAAAATCTAATGTAATAACCTACTTATGACTAATGAGTATAGTCTACTTTTTCCATTGCAATTTGAAGTTTTGCTGATCACTCTGTCTTTATTGATTATTTTTGCATAGCTGAAACTACAGAAGCCCTAAATCAGAGTTGCCAACATCTGTCAAATATCACAAACAACACGACAACCCAAAATATGGTAAAGTTGTTTAATTTACACTGAATTTCATAAACATCAAGAGGGGAATAAGCAATGACAACAATGTACAGTTGGCAACCCTGTGAAATGCTGACTGCAGCTCCCCCTACACTATTGTAGTACAGGAGCATATACTGTCACCTACATGACATTTTCACTCATGGCTTGCGGCCATATCCTCCCACTGAAAATTGACACCAAAATAAGAAATATCAAAGGAAATGCTGACAAAATTAACATGGAATTGCTGTAGAATTCCAATTCCAGTAATCAAAATTAAGCTGAAATACATTTATGCAAATGGAAAAGTAAACATTAATCTTCAGGTTAACTGAGCTATAAACACCTAAATCATGGGAACTACATCAGTTAATATCTATTAATAAATTGCATTCTCAGCAATTAAGTCTCAAGACAAAATGGATTTGCCTCTCTGAAAAGTTGTGGAGTGTCGAAAACAGCTTGATGGAATCTTGTGAACTGTTAACTATGACAAATAAAATATCAAAAATGTGGAATTATTTTAGCAAACTAGCATTCAAAGCCTGTCAAAATAATTGACATTTCTATAAAATTACACAATTCACAAACAATATATAATATACACAGAGTACATGGCATTTGCAGGTATATTTACAAATAAATGGCAAAATGAAAAAAGCCCAAATGAATTCGCATCATTTTGTATCAAGCTATTTTAAATTTCAATTCAAATTTTCAAGCAATCAAATCTTAAAGCACTCTTCATCCAAATACATTCCATTAGGTCTATCATCAACAAATACATTCCATTAGGTCTATCATCAACAACTAGGTTCAGTATTTTATTTACCGTGTCAGATCTTCAATGTCCACCAACATAGAGTCCTGTTCCATATGAAAGTCATCCCTGTTCATTAAAGCCTTCACCAGATCTTCATTTAAACCTGTAACACAAACACAAAGTCGTGTCATTACTACCCTTTAACAGGAACAGAGAGGATTTTTTTTCACTAAGTATTCACAGATTATTAACCCTGAAACATACGCGTATGTTAATGCCTCCATCTTTTCAATGGGGAAAAATTATCAATTTTTCAGATATATTATTTAAGAACCATTGAAAGTGTTCCTTTCTTTGAATAAAATAGAACTATAGTCTGCTTTTTAGTTTTGTTGCTACTACTCAATAGGAGCATTCTAATTTCAAGAACAACAGTATCTGTAAAATTCACAAACAGTGTTCCACAGAAACATAAACACTAAAAGAAAAAAAAATGGGGCGTGGGGGACTTTTATAATGTACCTGTAGTTTATCTCAAAAAGTAAATTGAAAACAAAATCGGCAAGCTAATTAATTTCAATTTTCAGCACGACATCACAGGTACGTAAGTTAATATACAAATGGACATGCCGCGTGCTATCCTCAGCTGCTCTCTTCTCTGAGGAGATCAATAAATCATGCACACTTACGCGTCCCACTTAAAGATTTCCCCACTCCTCTGGCATCACATTAAGAGCTAATACATAGGAAATCTAATCACGTTAACACGTATTTTGCTGGGAGAATGTCAGACTGTTTCATCGAGGCACGGGGCCTAGGATACAGGTGGCGCAGTGTTTGTACTATTCCACAGGTCCTTAATGTCATCATTGATTTTTTTTCCAGGTGATTAGTGCAGCTGATTGCATGTTTCAAGTTTCAGCATTGAAAAAAAATACTGATGTTTTTGATAGTGTGTGTGTGTGTATGTGTGTGTGTGTGTGTGTGTGTGTGCATGTGTTTGTATGCCTAATTAAGAAAAAGCTTCTTTTGTCACTGTATTGTAAACTATGGATGGAAATTAATACAGTTGATCACTATGAGTATTTTTGCAGGGATCAGCACTATTCCACAGCTGTATTTCAACACAGAAATGGTAATTGATAAATATCAGTGCACACCTCACCAGGTTTAAAAAAAATGCTACCAAATTTCCATAAACCTGCTGTTACAGAAACACATTTTTCTATTTGCATTTTGGAGTGCTTCATCGATCCCCACTATATTTCAATACATGCAATGTAATCTGTTTAATCTCTTTTTTTTCCTGGATTCAACAAACACGCATTTCCAATTTTTGAAAGATCCACTGTGACAGTTTAAGCACTCAGTCTAGCACAGTGTCATCAATTCAGCTACGGGTGGCATAAAACAATTAAAGATATTGAGGACAACTGCATGATCACAATTGACTTTTATTCAAAAGAGATGGAATAGCTTGCAGATAAAACAGCGCCAGTCCTTGGCATTTTCATCATAATTGTATCTGTGTTTAAGCTAGCTAGTGCCTGAAATCTGACTTTCGCGCAAAGAAAGCCAAGAGTGAATTAACGGGAGCATGGAATGGTGGACAGGGGGTTGGTTAGGCTTGCTTGGGTTAGACTCCCTGTACCCCAAATCCCAGGGACAGTCCTGCTTTCTTCACATCCTGTACACTTACTTTCTGTACATCCTGTACACTTACTTCCTGTACACCCTGTACACTTACTTCCTGTACACCCTGTCACTTACTTTCAATCTGGGAGTGCATATCATTCACCAGCACCTGTAACTGGGCCACATTCATTTCTTGCAGCACTGGAAGAGTCAGTTTTTTCCTTCCATCTGGCAGACCAATCTGAAAGAATGATAATTTCATGAAATATTTTGCCCTTCTTATATGATGTTATTCATGCCAAAGGAAGTACAATTTTATTTTTGTGTAATTGCCATTCTTTTTGGGTCACTTGTTCAGAGAGTATAAAGAAGGAGTTAAGCTCTACGACCTGTAGACCTGCTAAAGTTTACTGCAGAGAGAAATGATTTTGAAAAAAAAAAAGAAATCAGAATATTTGAGCCGGCTGGCATTAATAAGTTACTGCAGCCACATCTTAAGCTCCCAAAATACAGTTTTGGCTCGACATGAAAATAACACGCACAAATCTATACTTCTTTCATTAACCAAAGCCATAATTTGTATCACCCTGGGATCCATATCAGTCACAACACAATATTTTTACCACAAATCCCCAGAGATGCCTCTCCTGTTTGTCTGTAGGCAACCAATTCTACAGAACAAACCTTCAGGATCCCTGGAGAACCAGAGTAATCTAAAGGCCTGGCATTTTCATATCCATGACATTTCCTAGTTTGCCACTGTGGCAACGAGATCGGCTCGTATGGTTAAACACTGCCCTCTGCTATGACTCTAATTATGAAGTTTAATAAGTTATTCCGTTTATACAGCCCAGTCCTGTAAATGGCAAATTCCAAGAGAGATTAGGGTCTATTTTCTGAAAAAATTGACCTTTTTACATCCCTTAGTTGACCAAACTTGAGAAATGGCATAGAACCCAGATCAAATTTCGATTCAGAGTGGACCTTTTCCCTCCAAATAAAAGAGCAGTTGTTTTGCCCCCCCCCCCCCCCCCCCCCCCCAATCCCACCCCTACATATGGACCTGCGATTCGTATCTATTGCAGTCACCCGGCAGACATCCAGAAAATACCTGCATCAGACATGCACAAAGCTTATTGATTTTCAGGATTTTCACCTGGGTATGTGGAATTTAACAACTGCAGCTTCACAGAACCCATACAAATCTCATTCTTTATACATCAATTCTAGTGATGTAAACATCTGATAATAGGCTCTTAGTGGGTGCTTCATTATATATATAAAATATTGGTATCATGCTGAAACTACAGATTGCAAATTGCGATTCTCTATAAAGGCAATCATCAAAGCATCAGCATCTAATGCAAAGATAAGCTGAATTTTTTAATGTCTGTAAGTGTGTGTGTGTGTGTGTGTGCGTGCATGCGTGCGTGTGTGTGTGTGTGTGTGTGAGTGTGCAGATATCATTAGTGACATTAACCAGAGTAAAGAGACAAAGATATCAAGATCAAAGTGAACAGCAGATCACACCACACATCAAAACTTAACTCTCTCTGTATTTAACTCTCTGAAAAAAAAAATAGCGATTAATGGCATTTTGCCTTCAAAGGGACAATAAAGGCAGATAAAATGCAACACTTGGCTGTATTTAATTTGGTCTATATGAGGTACTACAGGTGACTGCTACATACTAATGGATCTGAATTGAATGTCATAGGCCTGCGCATCCCTTGTGATGACTGGCATAAAACATGACAAAATATTCAGAGTGACTCCCTGAGGCCTGTTTCATAAAAAAGTCAAAAGTTTTCGGGTTGAACTGAGAGCATTTAGGCCATAAAAGCCAAATTCTGACAGCCCACAAGATAATGTTGACTCGATATTATTGGTTTAAGAGCTTTTTTCAAACAACAGACCAACAAAAATGAAACTGACACACCTGAAAGCGGTGTTGTTGCCAGTGAAAATATAACTCTTCCCCAAATTGAAAACAAAGATTATAAAATGCACTAGGGGCTTCATCAAAAGACAGAAACTAAAGTGACAAGTGGCTTTTCAGAATGTTAAGTTTGCAAAATGGGACTTACACTAAATTTTCGATGTCTAATATTCTTGTCTCAATGTCTATGTTTGTTAGGGCCTATTTTCCACTTCAGCCATTTTGTAAAACAAGCCCCCAGATTTTTTGCAAGGTTAACACAATAACTGTCAGAGAAGATCACCATAATCCAATTGCCTCTCTGTTAGATGTCCAAAAGAGATTGACATATTTTTAGACACAGAATTCTCATAATTACACCTTTATGTAGCAAAATGATGATCTTTCCTAGAAATGTCTGTAAATTTCCCTTTATCAACAAGACATACTCATTCTAGCTTGGCAGTAAATGTACAGCTACCTATCTACTACAGGTAATATGGTTGCTAAATTGACTGATGGTTAGTTTACCCATGGTGTTAAAGTCACAGGTCAGTCTATCAGTTATTTTGACTGGCAGGAAACTATATCCAGAATGACCCAACCATAACCTTTACTAGCCTTCCAAGTCATGGAAATATTCCTTATAAATTTAATTATCTTATCATTGCTTCAGGTTTCCAATGAAACTGTCTTGACATTGCAAAGAAACTCGCTTGGTGGGTTGGTGAAGGTACCTTAACTGTTTTCCAAATTTGAACAGAGTGAATTTATAATATCAAGCTTCCTAAAAGTGTTAAGTTGGTAATGCCAGAAGGTGATGATGATGATTTGGAGATTTCTCAAATCAAGTCAAATGTGTTTCTTTGAAACAAAAATGTACGATCTCGAGGAAATTAAATATTGGTATAAACGCAGTGTCTGAAACTTAGGAGTATTTGCTGTATAAGGTACAGGTGAATTGAGGTTTAATCTAATGCAGGCTTCTGGACATTGCTGGCAACTGGGAATCAACAGCAACCAAGAGACCCACACAACAGGGCACACGAGTTTAAGACATGAAATTATGAAGTAAATCTTGTTAAAGATTCAATTTCGAAAGTTGGGCCCATCTGGAACTGTTATATAATTATAAGTTATACAATAGGGCAAACAAGTTAAAGACATGAAAATATAAAATAATTTTGTTAAAGATTCAGCCTTGCAAGTGGGGTCCTTCTGGGACTGTTATATGATTACTGGAATAAGTATATTTAACACAAATGTGTGAGGAGAGGTCAGAGGAAATCATCATCATGTAAAATTTTAAATGAAGAACCGATTGATAAGTCTAGTGAAAAGGTCACTGACTATAATTATCTGGTAGGAATCTTGGATATTCAAATTATATTTGCAGATATCAAACATCAATTGTTCCATCCCAACTATGATCATGATAATTCCCGTTTTTTTCCTTTTATGTGAGAACTAAAAAAAATTCTGTAGATTTTCAAGTCATGCTTTCAGACCTCATTCAAATGTCAACTGACATGTTTTATTCATCATCATCACAGGCATTTTTTACTTTTGTTGTCATAAGAGATCTTCCAGATTCCACCCAATTTTTTTTTCTATGGGAATGATTCATAAGTCATTGATCCAAGTTACATTGCTCAAAGGTAAAACTGTTGGCCTTTTATAATTGTAGGAGGGTTGTCTGGAACGCTGTCAGAAAATTACGATAAAAATCCATATCTGGATGGACTGAAAGCTAGCATAAAGATAGTCCTCGGAGCTGAGTCTAATTTACCAGAGAAAATGAAAGTAATTATTTTTGGTCTAAAATCATTTTTAACTTTTGTCTGATTTAGCAAGCAATTGACAAAATAAAAATTTAAGACTTATAAATAAATAAATAAAAACATAAATAAAAATGGCTGTGTTTACCAACCATTCTCAGACGATGTATCATAAAGTTACCTATCACCATACTGATACTGTACTTACTACTTTTTCTGCAACAGACTGTTTTTTCTTTTGTTGTTTTTCAATCTCTAGCTGCATCTGCGCCATTGGCTTGGCCTGGAAGTAAACACTATCGTTTATGCCTCTGACAATTTGTTATTTGCCAGTCTAAGTCAAAAAGGTTTTTAAAAAATTACGACTGTTCAAGATTGGTCATAAATGGGCTCACCTAGAATTGATTACATTTTAGTGGTGGCACATGAATTAATTACTAGTGAGTGGAGGTCTGTGCTGTCTGTATTATATATTAATATATATTATATTATGTATTATAAGTTATTATTAGTTACTATTATTATTACCTGTGCAAGCGCCAGCCTGGCCTCAGCCTGTAACTGCACCTGTTTAGCAAAAAAATCCTCATCATCTACCGCCTTGCTGACGTTATTTTTATTGAGCTCTGGTTCTGGCTTGTCTTGCAGGAGAGGGGTCTCGGCTGTAGTCTCGGCAATCGCTGAGGACTGAAATGAAGAGGAAGCAGAGTGAACTGTGCTGTCAGGATGATATGTTGTTTATCAATCAACGAATTACAGATTTTCAGGATAGTTAGGTCTGTTTATTGAACATCAACCGATCGAAACAAGTACTGACACAACCTTCCATCTTATGACTGAGTTCTGAGTCCTTTTATAGGTTAGAAATGGGGAAAGATTACTTTATTATAAAGTAAGAAAGATTTCTATTCATGAAAAGTTCACAACCCTTAGAACAGAAAGCTTTTGCCACCCATGGACAGATATGAGAGAGAGAGAGAGAGAGAGAGAAAGAGAGAGAGAGAGAGAGAGAGAGAGATTGAAAGAGAGAGAGAGCAAGAGAGAGAGAGACGTGGTGGTTTTTTATAGGAGATAGCGTGTGTGCTAAGAAAGAAAGCGGAGTTAATGAACATCTGGTTGGTAGACACCCATCCATCACAACAAACGTTAATCCTTTTTTCATGACGACCAATTAGCCATAGAGAGGAACATAAGACTTCCTAATTGAATCATCTTAATTGTAGTCTGTTCAGCGAGGCAGTCAGTGTCATTATAAACCCAATAACCTTCCCCAGGTCAATAACGTAGTCCTTGGGGGCAGTGCTCATTAGGATGCACATCAAAGCAGAGACACCTGTTACTACTTCAGCGTGTTTTTAAAGCATAGTATTCAGTGTACCTTTCTAGGGGTATTAAATTTCCTTTTTTTCTTAATGGTTTATGCCATTCTTGTATTCTTATTGACAAAATACAAATGATTGTAAGATGTAATTTTCATTGAATAATTTTGGCTAATGAATTCTTACCAGATAAAGGAAAGAAGGAAAACTTAAACATAGCCCCAAATTCCAGAAATAAGTAAAAGTTACATATAGTAACTCAACAAAATGACTAGGGAAAAGGGTCAAATGTAGTATGAAATGAATCATAACTGTGCACTTTTAACAAGAAACCAGCAAATTCGTGACAATTTTACTATAAAGCATTTTTACTTTTTTAGAATAGTACTATTCTTAACATACTGAAGGAAAATAAATGACAAATAAAAAATTCCTCAAAAAAAATTTTTTTTTTTAAATAATAATAATAGAATTCAGTAAAAAAGATATACCTCGGAGAATCCAGTGTCTGCTTCTGCCTCCTGATTTTTCTCCTCTCCTTGGGGGTTTCCCTCAGCCGTGACAGGAGGGACATTACCCGACTCTGGCAGAGAGTTATTCACAAAACAAATCTGTAAGTTCATCCCACTTTGAAGTCGTGTTTGAAGATTAGGTTTCCTGAACGTGCGTTCTCCTCCGTAATACTCCTCGTCCGTCCCCATGGCCAGCTTGCGACGTATCTCCTCGCGGTCATTACGCCGCGCCTGTAACAGTGCAAGGTGAAATTTATAAAGTTGTCGGGTACCTGGTCGGTACATGACGTTACAGTACCTGTCATAGTTGACGTTATCACTGTTGATAGCTGTGCTGATACATTTGGACAGCGCAAGACATTCCCCGCACCTACACATTGAAGAACCAACATAGCCTCCAACACCTAATTCCTCGAAATAATTCTCCATATTTGCGTCCGCTGTCTTTGCCCCTATGTATCGGGGAGCTAATGCCCCCAGTACACATCTTAGGGGTCCCTTTACGCCTTTCATAGTTAACCTTATTAAGTTGAGCTATTTTCAGTGCACAATACACTCTGTCAACAGTACTGCTCCACTCAGTCTGTTTTTACTCTGACTCAAACCCCAGACAAAAGCTTGGAGGTACCTTGTAATTAAGATAAATTTGGACTCAATGCGTCAGCATGTCAGTTTCAAGGCTGACTGCCCATGGTGGCGTAACGTTAGGAGCTGCAAGGCAAAACCTTGGTTCAATTGGTTCCCGTAACCAAGTCAATAAGTTGTGTTCTCCGATATAATAGTTCACTAGAGCAGCCACCGCTGCCACCGACCTGTCTAGCTAGCTGCTACCACCAATCAAACTGAACCTCTTCCCACAAGTCTTAAGGCTCTATCATACAGGTCTTTTAGCTGCCTCACACAGCTTATGATAGCTCAACCGGTCAATAATTCAAAATCCAATTCCAGGATCAGGCTGTTTACAAGCCCAGTGAGGTCTCTCACATCATGTAAAATGTGTCGTGACTGACTGTGGATCAATCTAAATGCACAACCAGCCTCGGGATAAACCTCACTGTCAGGGAATCAATGGGCTGACTTATCACCGCGGCACGTGCTGCCATCTACAGGGCAAAATAAGGGATGGTTATCCTGGAAACTGTTTTTTAAGCAGTGTCTTTTAGTTCAGTTTCATTAAATCCCCATTAGTCACTTGGAGGTCTTTAGGGTCATTTGTTTGTCCAGAATTGCTGATTCTATGCATTTCTTGTAAGTTCTCATGAAAACTGCACAAAAGTGATAAATCATAGTTCCTCAGATGATATTTTGTTGGTAATGCCCCAAAAGATAAAAGTGATGAGTTTTGAAAAATAAGTTTACATTAGAAATATCATTTTTCAACCAACAAGAATGGTTTATCTTGAAAATGGTGGTATATTAGGCAATGGTAACTTCTGGGAAATTACAAAATTAATGCCATGGTATTTTTAAATATGATTCTCTTTATTTTCTGCTGTTATTATTTCTTACTATAGTTAATGATTTGATCATAAAGTGGTGTTTGCATTTTAAAAACTATAAAGCAATTGATCATGCCTTCTTCTTGTTGGAACTTCTCTAACTCCTTTGTTTTGTTCATTTTTATTAGTCTCCATGATTTCCTTGGGTGATTTTGGGGTCATACATATGTAGGGGAAAAAAAGATAAAAACAAACAACCTTTGATGATTTGACTCTAAGTGGAAATTACCTTTCAATAAATTAAATGTGCATTAGCCACGTCTAACACTATTAATAGTGGTATTAGTCAGGGCTGGTTTTGATCAGAGTCTGGTGCATTAAAGTATTTATGACCAGTCACATGATCAGAGAGAATTATATCCATCTTTGTCCAAGGTCTATAACCAACAAATTTCTGCAACTTTTTCCCTAACCTAATAAGGCACTTTGTGTGAATTGTTAAAACCCTCTATAACCCCCCCCCCCCACACACACACACACACACAAACAAGGGCCTACACTAGTCAATTTTATGATTCCCACAAGTAAGTTCTCAAGAAGCACAAATTCCATAGTACTCCAGGCAGGTTAACTTATGCCCCCCCCCTCCCCCCCCCAAAAAAAAAAAAAAAAAAACTCTAACCCTACCACACCTAAAACTACTTCAGTGACTCAACATAACTGTACTAATATTAAATTTCTCTGAATAACCAGCAGATCATTTCTCCGTCTGCGCCCAAACAAAGCGGTGATCAACTCTTTCCGTGACAAACATCCTTCATTGATTAACTGTTGCATGCTTCCTACACATTTCCTAGACAATCGCGGAAATATGGTGATTCATGTTACGTGTCATCTTCCATCTCACAAGTTCAATTAATATATTCTGACCGCTAGACGGATAAAGGGACATATCTCACCATTCATAACTACAGCCATCTCCCGTCATCTGTTCATAAATTTTAATCTTTCTCCAAGTAATTTACTCTTAAAAGTGCATTTGGTGGTTTCAAGAGACTAAATGACAAAATGACAGTGGTCTATGTCTTGGCATATTTGCCGTTATTACTCTGCAGAAATCAATAGATGGTAATACAGAGAAAGATGACTTGAGAACCATCAAGCACTTGCTCTGTTAAAGTGATGCCATTTCACTGATCAATGACAATAATCTTCTCAAAAATCAATATAGGGACCTATTCATACATCATAATGAAATTAGACATTCTCCATTTTGCTGTATATTTTGTTGAAAACCATGACAATAAACACTTAAGTGGCTGAAATGTTTTGTAGTCTTTGACTTTGTCCTGGAAGTCGTACAAGTAAAGGCCTTGTTTTACAAGGCTTCTCAATCTACCAAACATGTTTATTCATTACACTTTTGACCTTCAGAGCCCTTTCCTTCTCTACTTCAAATAAAATGCTTAATGGCAGATTTTATTATACAATTTTCAATTTTATTTGGAAAGCTTAACATTGAAATAAAATTGAAATAAAATTTTCAATTTTATTTCAATGTTAAGCTTTCCAAATTGTAAATCAATAAACTGTTACTAATTAGATCAGGTTGGATCGAGAAAAATAATCAAAGTTGGCCGAAACTTTTAAGTCCAAAACTTTAGCCACTTTGACCCAAGGTAATTAACCAGAAATTTATAAATAAATGAAACAAAGCACCTGAGTTAAAACAAGAGGGTTTTTTTTTTTTTTTTTTTTACCAACAGTCACACTATTTTTGTGAAAGAACTCACATTAATCCTGTGAGGAAACAGAACAAAGTTTTGGCCTAAAATTAAGTCCCAACTTGCAGTCTGAAGCCATTTTAAGAAACTGGCCTCTGAGTTGAAGCCAGATATTTCAAAGTGAAAGACTAGATTAAATCACTAAAGTCCTTTACAATCACCAGCACTCCCTATTCATTTTGCCTTTGTGTTCATCTCTTTCTGGTAAGCACCAACAGATGAGCTGTTCCAACTGATATCCCACAATCATTGCTATCCTAATAGACTTCCCCTGGGAGAAGGTAATGAGCTAGCTACACACAATTCCAATATGTCTGGGCTACCTACACACAATATTCCAGTACGTATGCTTCTACTGCAATCTGTTCTACTTGGCAGGATATGACTAAAGCACAGAACCTTACAATCCTGTGGAGTCTGCAATATCAAAGTGTGTGTGTGTGAGAGAGAGAGAGAGAGAGAGAGAGAGAGAGTCCTTTTTTCTGAAAAAAAAATTGACTTTTTACCCTCTTAGTTGTTCTAACTTAATAATGAAGTAAAGCATGGCTGCCTAGGTCAAATTTGGATTCAAAGTGGACCTTTTCTGGCCAAAGGAACATTTCATATAAACCTCCTGATGTTCTCCTGCCTAAAGGCCTGTAAAATGTACACAATCGCTATCAAAATCCTTTCTGGATAGCATGATGGCAGTACATCTCAGAACTGGCACAAAATTTTCCAGCACCAGCAATTCCAATTTGCTTTATCTGTAAAACAACATTAACTCCCAGGCAAGACGGCAGTTAATCAACAGGAAAGCAGAACATAATACAATTATGCAACCCTAATTCCTGTTTCTGATAAAAAATATACCCTTGCTGAGCAAAATTTGAATATGTATTACAAATTAATTAAAAACACTTGATAACGCTATTTTCTCAGTGCGTCCTCTTTTTCTCTTTAGTGCCCAGTCATTCGAAAACTCAGGACATACACTGGTGCCACGGAGAACTTAAATCTCATCTACATCAAGAGCTATGGGATTAACAGACCTTCTAAAGAAGTTGAAACTCCTTAAGTTACTGGAGATAAATAATTATATCATCTCAACCTGAATAGATACGAGATCTAGCTCATGCCTTAAACGATCTTTTAAGAAAGTTAAATAGATACATAATGCGCCTTTCTCTTACAGTTTATCCCACTGCCCAATGCATGTCTTTGCCAGTAAATCCCGGAGACATAATTTCGGCTGGAATATCTTCAGGAAAATCAATATCTCTTACACAAACATCATTAACTTGAAATTCTATCTGAGTTTTACATATATTCA
Source organism: Lingula anatina (assembly GCF_051362555.1). NCBI lineage: Eukaryota > Metazoa > Brachiopoda > Lingulata > Lingulida > Lingulidae > Lingula > Lingula anatina. The sequence continues at coordinate 18,248,137 of NC_141776.1, read as the reverse complement.
CAACAGTTTTCATCTGCACTTGTATGTGGGTTTTTAAAAGGTTGTGCTCTTTTAAAAGGTCACTACAATTGCCAAGCCCACCAGAGAGTTCAAACAGAGAGGAATTTGTAATTCAATTTCAGTCCTGATACACACCTTGAATTAAAAGTCGGTCAAAATTATTCATACTAACTACAAGCATCAAAAATAAAACACAGCAATTCAACCATCTCTGAATTGTACTCAAAGCCAGGAAGAGACGTGTTTGTTTGTTAGTGATTGCATTCAGCAAGAGTCCCCTTGGAGTTTGTGTGCAGTAGCAAGGTGGACATAACTCATAGTGAAGAGTCCCTAAGAGTACATTCAGAACAGCAGACAAACAGATCCACGGATTACATATGGCCGATCCACTTAAATGCTTGTTGTGTAATCCCCATGGGGAATCTATTTGGTGTCTTAGACCCCATTTCCAGAAATTAGATCGATCTACTTTAGATCGACCTAACTCCCTGGGGGTTCACGCTAAATAGCTGTCAGCCGGGCGGACACGAAAGTTAATTACCCCCTTACAGCTTGTAGTAGGCAGGACGGACATTTAAACCGGATTATCTGACAGTAATCTAGTGAGACTCCCCGCGGGGATAGATTGATCTAAAAGTTCTGGGAATACAGCCTAAGAGCCCATTCCCAGAGACTTGGACTGATCCTGTTAGATCAATGAAGGGATGGGAACCCAGTCTAATCGGGAATTAAGCAGCAAGCTTTTTAGTGGGTCGCCATATTTGATTTGCAGATGTGTTAATCCGCTGTTCTGTATGTGCTCTAAGAAACCAGAACAGTGGGCACCTGTCTGATATTATGTCTGGTCTCCAGCCCACAGAGACCTGACCTACAATTTTTGATAACTTACAGCTAAAGATGCCATTTTCCCCAGAAATAATTGCATAATATTGATCAGAATCCTCACAAGATTTGAGATCTCTCCAAAAATCTGGCATATGTGTAACTGACTGTGTGGAACCATAGAACAGACAGTAACAGCTAGAGGACATACCATGTGTTTGCTTCTGTGTGATGCCTGAGCTCAGGCTGAGAGTAATTAAGAATTCAATCAACAGTCATATTATCATTTTATTCACTTTTATTCTGCGACTGTAAGTTACAAGTCAAAGTATAATTTATAAAGTTTCTTTAAAATATCATGACAATGTCTGTCCATATTTCCTCGAGCATGTCTATGCGCATGAGTGTGTGCGTGCATCCATCTGTCTGTTCATCATTAATGCATCGGTTGGTTTTGTCACACAATAAACAATGGGAAGATTTAAAAAAACAAAAATCCATTGCATCTTTTAGTATAACATTCCAATATCTAAAAAAGAAATCCCATTAACTGAATTCCCTTGTGATTTTTTATAACAACTAAAAGGACGTTCCCTAAAATCAATAGTTAATCTTCTATAAGAAACCCAGTAAAAAGCTGCAAAGAATCCCTGTCATAGTCTAGGCATCCAGAAAAACAGACAAACGCACGTAACCATTGTGAACGTGAATAAAGTAGGTTTAAGACTGCTGTCATTAAAAATACATTACAAGTGATTTCCAGGTGTCAAACTAAAGCCTTATCTAACTGAGTGTTATAAATAACCATTCCGCCCTTTTTTTCTTTTCTTCTTCTATTTTTTTTGTTTTGTTGTATTATAATTTCTTAATTGCAAGATAGACAGTCAAACAGCTAGCAATTATGCAAATCACATGAATCATTTTAACTGAGGTCCCAAGCTCAAGACAGCCAGTTTCAATTAAAATCAACAGCTAGTTTTTACTTACTGACACATAGGACATTCTCTGCCATTTATTTACTTTGTTAATTATAAAGTGCATATGACCCAGGTAGAACTTCTGTCCTTACTGTAAAAAGCGAACTTTGGGAGAAATGAGCAAGGTCCTTATTAGTGTAATTTTAAGGTTGGACCTCTCATAACATATAAATAATGAAAAGACTGTCCAGAATGAATTTTGTCCACAGGGACAGATCTAAATAGCATCTGGTTTGACTGACCGTAAGTTTAGATGCTATTTAGATAGATTGAAGAGGAACGACTTTGACTCATAAGAAGTTTCTTTCAATGTAACAGTCTTGAGTGAAAATCAAAGTCATATTCATTACAATCACTGTGTAGATCTTGTTTAAAAGTTTAAAACGCATCCACAAAGATCAACTAAAACTAAGTTTTGGGGGGATTTTGTTTTAGCTTAATTAATAACTTTCAGTGTTTTATATTAAAAAAAAAATTATTTGTCCGCATTCCTCCCCTGAAAGATATTTAGACAAAAGAATAACACCAAAACTACTCTTAAGAGAGAAAAAAAAACATCTGTCAGGAAGCAAATTTCACAGATGAATTAATTCATCAAAAGCCAGCTATTAAGTCAACCTGTCTTGGTGGCAGATTAGGGTTGCAAATCCACCAATTTCGTCCCACACAGTGGAGCATTTCTTGAATGCCGATATTATACCTAGCCTAAACCGTGTTCCCATTCATTCCAAACTGATACTTTACATTCACTGAAGACTAAAGCATCCATTAGAGCTCCCCACAGGGATGTCCCAGGGGAGGGTATCAGACCACAAAGCTGAATTAATCTGACATATTTTTACACATTTGGAAATAAAAATAACATCTACATGCTAAGTAAGTTTTTCTCTGAGCTGCTTTTTGTTACTCTGGATATTCATTTTTGAGGTTGCAGCACTTTGATGAAGGGAAGTGGGGGTGGGGGTGGGGGGAGGGGGGGCTGAGATGAGCAAAAAAAAAAAAAAAAAAAAAAAAAAAAAAAAAAAGGTTCTAGCCTCTTGAGCCATAATCGAGCTTGATGGTAGTTAGTGCATGAATAGCCAGTGGACGTTTTGGTCAGTGTAAAAAGCCACTGTGAACGTTGTAATCAGCTATAGAAAGCTTAAAAACTTTCATGTATATTACAAGTATTTTCCTGTATATTTATTAATTAACGATATATGGATTGGACATCAAGGTTGTAACGGTGTATAGAAGAAGGAATTAACTTTTTTCATTTTAACTCAGTTTTTTCTTTCCTGGCACTGCACTTACTCTGGTACCTTCGGTGCCATTTCATATTCCAAACATTAAAATTTACATAAATAAAATCAAAAAAAAAAAAAAAATATTCCTGTAAACTGCACATCCAAAATTTCAGTTCAGCTGATGTCATATCTCATCAGAAACAATGCCTTGGAGGCAAGCAGCACAGTGTGGGTTGTGACAGCTGGTTAGTGACCAATTGTGCCGTGTTGTCCCTACAGCACAACTAACACATTTGGAATTTTGCTGTGACCATCATTGACTGCTGACCTCTGTCTCAGAACTAACCCTGAACCTACACACTTGCTGTCCATAAATGAGTGAATGTTTTCAGTCATCAAGTTGAATCAAATGTGGGATATTTAAGGGGATTATTAAATACTAAAACCTACCATTTAGTGCATTAACATTGACCCAACTTTGTGATTTCAAGTTGGGGTCATAAAGATCCATCATTGTTCGTTAAGTTCCAGGAATTCTTTCACTTATATATGTACATGTGCTGTTCGTGTAATTACAGACCAGCCAAAAAATTAACCACTAACAACCTTAACAAAACCATAATGACACAGTTTATTCTCATGAAATAAGGTCTATTGTGACCCATAAATAAGCACCCTGAATATCAAAGCACCCTGGATATCAAAGCACCCTGCATATCAAAGCACCCTGGATATTAAAGCCTCATTGAGGATGTTGAAGAAGAGTGTACTGGTATACAGAGAGCAGTAATCTCTGTCAGGTTGTGAAACTCAGGGTAGGAAGACGAGACCCAGATTTGTCTGATCATTGAATAAGCATCAACTACTTCCCCAGGGATATTATCTCAATCCCAGACACACTACAATATTGAATTGTATAGATGAATAGATGTCTGGAATTCTAGGGAAAAAAACATCAATTTGCAACCACAGCTGATGGTGAAACAGGAGTTTGGAATACTGGCAGTAATGAGTCATATTCAGATTGAAATGAAGGGAAAAAAACTTGGGCTCATCTTTTGGCATTTAAAGCTCGATTGCAGCTTCCAGTTTTTATGACAGCCTAATCAAACATTTGTTGTGGTTATATAATTGGTAAATATGCAGGACTAGTCTGGGATTGGCTTCAAACTTCAGATATGACTTTCATATTAGACTGACAAATGAATAAACTGCAGCGTTCAAATATCTTTTTAACCTATTAATCTAAAACAAATCACACTGAATGTAACAGATTTGATCTAGATCTTCTTAATCTGATAAACTGAAACAAATCAAACTTGATCAAACAGATTCTATAAATTTATGATATGGAACCTTCTGATCAACCAGTCACATAGGGATGGTTGACTAAGAGAAAATATCAACCCACAGTGAGCAAGAAATAAAAGAGGCCTCACCTTCAGTCTCTGTTTCTCCTCCTCTGCTGCTCTCTGCAGCTTCTGCTCTATGGTGTTCCAATCCAACTCTGGCAGCGTGCTCTCAATCACGTCAAAGTCGCCCAACTCCTCACTGGCACTGCTCACCATGGCACCTTTGTCCTTAGATGCAGAATGTCCATTCTCCATTAATTTGTGAGATCTCTCATGGGAGGTGTCTGCGCTAACGTTTGATTGTGTTAGGTGAGACGGTTGTGACAGTCCAGAGTGTGCCGAGGTTTCCTGATTGGCAGGACCTTCACCCCAGGCTACTTTTGGCTGAGGGATGACATCTGGCATCATCACAAAGGAAGCGACATCCTGATTGGCTGACATTTTATCTTTAGTGTTCTGATTGGCTGTTTTGTCATTAGCATTGTTCTGATATGATGAGTTGTTGTTAGCTTTGTTCTGATTGGCTATATTTTGTTCTAGTTTATTCAGATTGGTGTTTGCCCCCAGCAACTCAATATCTGGGTCACTAGGAGTGACAGGTGCAGAGGCTACTGAGCTGCCCTCACTCATAGGACTATACTCCCTTTTGTTGACCTCCTTATGAAGGTCAAATGGTAATGCGTCTGAATTGATCTTCTTCAGGGCAGCAAATTCCTGGGCCAAACTGAGATAATTCTCTTTACGCACACGCTTCTCGAACTCTTCCTGCGTTTCCTCGGGACTGCGCTCTGGCTTCTCCTCAAGAGAGCTGCCAGTGCACAAATTCTTTCCGCCCGCAAGCTCTTCCCTTTTCACAATCTTCACCTCATTCTCCACAAAGAGATCACGCACAGGGTCGGCCATTTCTGAGTAGTCTGACACGACAGAGTCACACTCTGATCCACCGACCAACTTACTCACTGCAGAGTTCTTGATTTTGGAAACATGATCACTTGGCCTATGACCTTTCATGTGACCTTGACCTGACATTTGACCTTGACCTAAGATTTGACCTTGATGACCTTCTGGTTCTAGCAGAGAGTCCTCTGTGCTTGATGTGATGGGGTGTTGGTCACCTGCGCTCTCTGTCTCACTGGCTTCATCTGGCTCGGAGGAGGCGGTATCTGCAAGGTGACCCTGGTGATGGTGGCGCCAAGCTCGCTGTATCCTGAATTAAGTGTCAAAATGGAATTAAGATAGAATTTTTTTTTTGGAATACAGAATACTGATGATGAAAAATTTTATCATTTTTAAAAACCTCAACATGTTGAAACATGTTTAGACTCTTTTAAATTAGAAACAATTTAATTTTATCAACACAAGAAACAAATGAAATGTTTTTCACTTTGATGTTATCATATTTATCATCAGCAAGTGCTAAACATAAGTAGAATGTATCTTTTGGGTTTACAACTATTCTCTCTTTTTTTTTCTTTTGCTATCCCAACTAATATATTGAAACAAATATATTTATGAATATAATTTATAGTTTGCCTTGAAAACCAATATTAGAATAAAATAATTCTCAACAGCAGGGTCCTGTCACTTACGTAATTGCACTGGCCTCAAAGTGTCTTGACTTGTTCCTTCTCTTGGTGTTATCATCATCCAGTTCAACCTCTAACTTGTGACTACAATAAAGGAAAAAAAAACATATATATTAAAATATGACACCTATTTTAAACAGAAATAATGAATAATGGTATAGAAATTGAAGAACCACCAAAAATAACAACTTGAAATAGTTTCGTTAAATATCTGAATTCTGTATAATATTCATTAATATTAATCTCAGAGCAAATTACAAATATGTAGGCATTGCTGTGAGAGTTGTTTCTGTGTGCACCCAGGATCCCGTGCGTGCGTGTGTGTGTGTGTGTGTGTGTGTGTGTGTGTGTGCGCGCGCACACGTGCATGTACATATGTGTATGCGTGTATGTGAATTTCTGCACGTTTGTTTGAGGAAGCATTTGTGAGTGGTGTGCGAGCACCTGTGCATGTGTGTATATAAAAGAAACAATGGACACACAGTTGAAATATGTGACAAGGTCATCATCTAAGGACAATATTATAGTCATTTCTTTTTTATCCTCCAACCTAATGTTATTCCATTAGGAAATCCATCAGTTTCCTAATACCCAATATAAATAAATATATTTCCCTGCACAAGGCCACGCAGCAATACATGTGTAATCTCGGCAGTACACAGACATAGCTACAGACATAGATTAAGGATGTGATAATTTCCAAGAAAGCTAAATGGATTTCAGAGAAAAATAATATTTGCCTCTTTCTTTGTGTCCAACCCAGCATAAAAGATAATACCTCAAGACAACCATGATTATCTGGGGACTGTCTGGTATAGATTCCAGCTTTAAAGAAGAACTAAATCTTCATCACATTATTAAGGCAGGAAAGTTGACAAAAAATGAAGCAGCTGTTTTAATACCGTGTTTTTTTCATAGCCGAAGTGAATAATCATGCAGTCAAAGCCTGGAACCAATAAAGCCATAGAAAAACCAGTTAACACCAGTCTTACCAATAGCTATTATAATTATAATAGTATTATAATGTCTGAGTGATAGAAATGTCATCACACCCTATTGGTAATTGTGTGCACTTTAACTCAACACTACACACTGTGTAAATGTCAGACCAAGACTATAGACATGACATTGATTATGCAAGAGTTTAATCCTGGATGTGCAAGATTATATAAACTAAGAGAATATTCACGACAAAGTTGACCTGCGGACTAATTAGTCTGTCTGTGTATTGAATATGGCGTGCACTTGACAATGGATTCCCACCTCTCACTTGTTGAATCTCAGCAAGGGCAGCTGAGGAGTTAAATCTTGGCACGCTTTCATGTCGCTGGCGACATACTTAATCCGCGGACTGGTTAGTCTGCAGATCAACTTGTTCTTGGATATGAGCCTTGGTTAAAAAAAATTTTTTTAAAAATCCAAACGTTTATCATGGGACCCAACACCCAGCCTTGACGAATCTCAGGAACCATCAGAATTGCATCAAAAAACGCAGAAAAGGCTCATGTCTGTGTTCTCAATGCGCCCTAAAACTTAAAAACACAACATACCATAACACAGCATCAAATTGGAATAGAATAGACAAGAATAGAAAACAGTGCCATAGTATAGTATAATATAAAATACAGCACCAGAAAATAGAATAGAACATCAAAGAGGATTATCACTGTACTGTCTGTGGAGTAGACATCTCTTTACAGAAATTCTATTCACATGGCTAAACCCACATTAGTACAGCTTTGGAGTCAAATACTGTATATCATTTGTATTGGAAACATTTCCCACTATATTTCAACAATATTCATCTACTGGTATGTCCCCCTGACGCATACAACTGACATTTGACCTAAGCTTTTAAGCTAAAAATAATTCAAGAGTTATACCAGCAACATATCAATATTTTATCACTTTTTTCTAAAAATGATCCCCAGTCCATATAAAACTTAACGTACAATATTATGGGGATCCCATTAATCTTATCTCTTGAAATTATCTAGTGGGCCCAAATTTTCCCGCTTTGATGTCATGGAAATATAAAGGAATGTGGATCCAATTTTCCAACCTTTGATGGTATATAATATTATAAATGAAATATGAAGTAATAAGTATAAAGTAATAATTCACCTTATTGACAAGATCTAATATTTGTTGGTCTTTACTCCCCTAGCAATGAAGTCATGGTAGTTCTATCATACTGCCACTGTCAGTACAGCATATAATGTACATGAACTGGCTGAACAAGGGTCTTCCCATTCCTCACACTAGGGTAAGCCCAGTGCCCTGTTGGTTTATTAAACCTACTAGTACTTTAGTGTGAGCCAACATCATCTCCTGCACACACACACACACATGCAAACATACACACACACATGCAAATGTACACACACACACACACACACACACACACACACACACACACACACACATAGACACGCAAATATATATACACACACACACATACAGCACCTAAAGAGAGCAACAATAACGTAATGGTTCTATCAAAACTACTATATTCAAAGCCTTATACTCAGCTGAGTCGGCACCAAGCCATGAGATAGTAAGAAAAAAAACCCACATACCTACTAGTACAGACCTTCTTGCACTGAGCAGTTTCACATAAGGTTTCTGTGCACGCCTGTGAGTGCAATCTATGCAATCTACACAGTTACTCTTATATTATTGGAGTGAAAGTCTGTTGTCTACCAAGATCAATACTGAGTCAAGTATTACATCAAGCTCCCAGCTACTTGCTCAATATCACTTAAACTTCACCCACATTGCTGCTATTTGAACAGATATAACTCCCTGATATGGTGGTGGTCGCATTCTGACCAGTTTTAGTTTAAAGCTACGGAGAATTAAAAGCAAACACTCAAAGGACAAGGTCACAAAGCTTCCAAGGACCCATAATCTGGCAGACCTAGCATTTTGCACAAGGATAAAAATAATTGCTGAAATATGCTTCACACATAAAACTTAAGCGGTAGATGAGGGTAATTTCATTCTAATTACTATGGCACATGTAATGGAGATATTGCTTCTCTTGTAAACTCCCACATCCAAAATTTTGCTAATGGAAGGACCATGAGGATTAAAGCATTTTTTTTTTTTTTTTTGGGGGGGGGGGGGGGGGGGGGTTAGGGGGCCCTTTGTGCCCTCCATTGAATCTCCCATTGCTGTAATAAATAAAATACAAAAACGAATATATACAGTGTTACCTGGAAGTTTTCATATTCACATTCTCAAATTTTACCAATTATGCATTAAATCAATGTAAATACATAGTTATACTTTTTGCCACAACATATTCACTTTCAAATCATTTGCATCTTCTTTTTCATGTTTCACTAATGAGTCATAATTGTGAGGCATACGAGAAGTACAATCATTCAATTTTCACTTGAATTAAGTGATTACCTGAATTAAGTCTACAGCACACAGAGAGGAAATAAAACCATGGATCTCAATTTGCCATGTAACGTGATCATTTTTAGTCTGAGAATTCTGCTGCCCTCGCCTTAAATAGATGTCTTTTATGTCATTATACGTGAGCAAGAAGTGCCCTTTACCACATACAACACATGGATTAACTTCAGAAGCCACTTTATTGAGTTCTCCGTAAGCTTTCAGTTGAAATAGAAATGGAAATGGCATGATGTTGATGACAATTACAGCCGTCTGGAAGTGCTGCAGTTTTATGAATTAAATTATAGCATGCTGTCTCTGCTTGTACCTTTTTTTTTTTCCTTTTTCCATTTTCTGTCACAGTATTTCAGTCTTTGCCAAGTTGGCTGTGTGTGTGTGTGTGTGTGTGTGTGTGCGCGCGCGCGTATGTGTGTGTATGTGTGTGTGCGTGCATGTGTATGTGCATGTGTGTGTGTATCAGACATAAAGATACATTCGAATGAAACTTGTATCAATTTTGAGACAATAATCAGTATAAACAATAATTATAAAACTAAACAGTATACCCATGGTGTTCATATATTGTAAATAATGACGCAAACTTTTGTAAGTCAATTCCTCTTGTATTAGAGATGAGCACTAGTAGTGCACAGAATGTTAGAGAGTGCAGGTTTAATTGTAAGATAATGACTCAATAAAATCATACTCCATGAATCAATAATCCCCCTTCCTCTGCTAAGAAAAAGATGCTTATTCAAATATACTAAAAAATTGGTTCTCTTTATGTCACAAGTGCGATGTTGTGAACATCTTTAAACAATAAATCATGAAAATGTAGTATATTAAAAAAAGTAAGATGACTGAAAAATTCAGGTGAATAGTGTATTAACTACATGTATTCAGCACATAATTGTGCAGTTAGGAAGGAGTAAACAACATATGAGTCAGCCTGGAAACTCAGCAGAAATAAATGAGTCAAGACATTCTTTTTAAAATTCATTATGTTATCCTCAATCATGAAAAGAAAAAGACAATTTCTAGCCTATTTTTGAGTTTTTCTTAAATTACATATCTTCAGTTATTAAAAATAAAACTGAGCAGCTTTGGTTCACTGCAGGATACCCCTAGCTGTAGAGAACATATCAATAAAAGAGTAAATACATGAGTCAGTACAGTCTGATAACACTGCGGAGCACTCTGATCAATCGATAGTGAAAATAAAAAGTGTCTGCAGACTCCCCAACACCACACAGCCGTTTAGCTTAAGGCTGTTGTACAATAGCATCACCACACTTAATATACAGGAAGATCTGCTCCCTTCAGCATACATCTGGTTTGTCTGTGATCTAATTATCTTGGTGCTAACAAAATTAGGCACTTTTGAGCCGACATGCAGGAGACAATTCATGTAACTTTTTTTTTTTTTTTTTTTTGGGGGGGGGGGAGGGAGGGGTGCTTAAATGACATCCAAATATTTATGTAAAAATCAGGAAGCAAGCATAAGTTGGCAAGTTTTTTCTTCATATCTCAATTCAAAAGAGGCTATTTTTTTTACTTAAAAATAGTGGGACATAATGATAAATCTAATATTAAGATAAATATAAAAACATTTATATAAAGGTAACTTTCAAATGAAATAACACTCAATATGTCACTTAGTCATATTTGAGAATTTGTAGAATTCTGGCTGGATCTATCTTTCCTCCATTTAGACACTGGGCAAATGGCCAACTGCTAACCATGTATTTTATCACGTATTGACCCGGTGCCTGATAATGTGTAGTCCAATCTCCACACAAACATACCGACAGACTATCAGATGATTGAGAAAAATGTTCACGAATATTGAACAATGTTCACGAATATTGAACAATATGGATATATATCATATATCCAACAGCTAGCTCTGCTAATATTTCAACCATCTTAGACATAGCTACAGATGGAGTAATGGTACTTTCCAGGCTTTCGGAATATTGACTTTTTTCAGATATCAGAGACTACGGCATGACACATATATGATAGAGAAAGGGCTATAGAATATTGAACACATTTTCAGTCATCACAAACCCAATATATTGTGCTAACATTCTGTTCTCTAATACAAGCAGCTAAAATTGCACTGACACAGTAAAATATTTCTGAATATTGAACAGATTTCAGAATTAGCTAACTAAGTCCCAATATTGTTCTACAAATTTACAGAACACAGATAAAAAGATTTCTAAATGTTGAATAGTTACATCATGATTTTAACTACACAACCAATACTGACATTATGTACCAAATAATACATTAATCACTACAAGTACCCACTTGCTACAAATCTACATCTTCTACGAGCAGATCAACCTTGTCCATCTGATTAAAATAATGCACCCAGCGCCATCTTTTGGTCCAACTTTCATGAGACCCCACTTTTTTTCTTATCAAAGCTGATAAGAATTGGTAAAAATGTTCATCATTTCTAAAGAGATGAATATGTTATTTTTAATGTATAACTCACTCCAGTATGACCCTTCATTAAAGGGTCCTTTACATGCCAGACAATTCAATGTTGTCAAAAATACTAAAAGAAAAAATTATTTCACTGCCTTATAGGACCTGTTTTATAATTGTAGTTTGAAGCTTCATTAAGTGTCAAAGTTTGTGGTGTTGTGGGTTTTGTGGGCTTGATTTATTTATTCTATGTGCTTGTCATCACAGTTATCTATAGTTCTACCAATTTTTCTGCAAAACCTCTTCACATAAACATTATTACATGTAGAGTTAGGTAAGAGAAAAAAGAAAATAAGAGGTTTAAATACCATCTCAGAAACCAAGAGCTGAAAATAAAACTTGAACAAATATTTCCAAACCTTGAAAGACTATGTATATACATTGTGTTGGGTGTGACTCACTAAACCAAATGTGTGACTGAGTTAAGATATGATATAAAGTGTGAGAAAGTGTTAGAGGAGTGTGTTAGGTGTGACGAAGTACCAAGACAAAAGACAATTGGAAGTCCCATATTGATGTATAGCCTCATTCAGAACAAAAATGGCTGACCCACTTGAATACTTCCCCACTGGGAATCTATTCAGTGTCTATTAGGGGATTACATGGCAAGCTTTGTAGTGGGTCATCATATTTGACCCTCGGTCTGTTCAGAATGCAGCCTACCATCACTTATACCATGGAAGTTGTCGAGACCTACAGACCCAACACATCGTATGGATCAAATCACAGTCATGTGTGGTATGAGTTTGGAAGATAAACCATGTCTGTATGTTTTGAATTGAGCATCAAATTCTTTGTTCAATAGCTTTCACGACCCAAATATGACAAAATTTAAAAAAAAAAAATAAAAAAAAATTTTCAGATACATAATTTTGGAATCATAAAAACTACATTTCTATATAGCATTTTGGTGCTTTACAGAAGAGAACTATTAGGTAGTCTGCTTTTCAATTCTGTTTCTACCACTCAATAGGAATATATATATATATATATATATATATATATATATATATATATATATATATATATATATATATATATATATAAATAATTTATCACTTAAAAAAATACAATTTTCTTGGTTGAAAAGTTCGAGCCATTACCGTAAACCTACTTACTTCGCAACCAACAACTCCCCTTCTTCTAACTGCTTCTGCATCTTTTCATACCTCAGTGCCTCTTCCTGTAGAGAAGACAAATAACACAGACTGTTATACTCAATGTCAGGAAGAGACGTTAATCTGATTGCATTCAGCAAGAGCTGATTCAGCACTAGATTTAAAAAAAATATCTATTTGTGAACTGTCCCTATGAATGTTCTCTTTATTTTAACCTTTTTCACACCGTGCATTGCACATATCTGTGTCAAAATACTTGGGGAGATGGACTTACACCCCATTTCCATAGATTTTTAGATCGATCTATCCCTGTGGGGAGTCTCACTAGATTTCTGTCAGCTTGGCTGGCTTAAGCGTCTGTCCCGCCTACTAAAAGCTGTAAGGGGGTAATTAACTATGGTGTCCGCTCGGCTGACTGCAATTTAGCCTGAACCCCCAGGGAGTTAGGTCGATCTAAAACTTAATCTTTAGATCGATCTAAATCTCTGGGAAAGCACCCTTAGTGCCCAGTGTGTAATACACTATGTGAAAAGAGTCCAAAGGTATATCATATACACTGTCTCAGTACCTTTTCAAACTGCTGATACAGCAGTTCTGTGTATTTCTTTCTCCCCAGGTGTCCTCTGTAGTGAGACTGAATACACACCGCGGCATGCTCGGCAGCACTTAGATTGTCCACCTGAAATAAAATATGTATACAGTAGCTGTTATATAAATTATGTGTAATGCACAATGTGAAAAGAGCTCATAGGTATATTATACAATCTGGATACACCGTGGCATGCTCAGCTACACCTAAATTGTCCACCTGAAAGTATATCCTCCCCAGGGAGGCGAGATTGTCAACCCAGATCATAATGGCCAGGCGCCAAACTGTTTTATATGTATTTACCCCATATAATTGCACTTATTGTTAAGTCAACTGAACAGATTTGGAATTTAGACTTAAAATAAATATATTATTATTATTATTATCATTAGATAAAATATATCACTGCTACATAAATTAAAAAATAACAGATGATGACTGGAAACTAAACATTTTGTATAAGCAAAGGGTAGAAAATTGGACTTTCATAAATTCTCCTCATACAATTTGTTTTAATTGTCTTTATCAAATTCCACATAAGGGTTGACAATATTGAAAAGAAAACTCAATATTTTAGCCAATCTTCAGCCAAGTAAGAGCATGCGTACGTCTGTCCTCAACACCTACCTGTGGTATGGTAGTCTTAGCAGCCTGTGGATCAAGTGCCTGAAATTATATTGACAGGTTATTTAATATTGCTACTTCACATGTGCATCATTAGATATTACTTGTTAACATGAGTTAAGCTTAGGCTTTAACAGAAGTTATGTCAAAGGTTGAGATGCAATATATAACAAATGAAATAAATATGATCAGAGTGGAAGATGTTGGACTTTGAGGTCACAGTCTAAAAAGGTTGGTTCACGAAACTTTCTCTATTTGTCTCACTCCTATTCCCACTCTTTCCCCATTAATTCTTTTGCTAAAAAAAAAAAAAAAAAAAAAAAAAACTCACTAGCCTCGGCAATCGTTTGCCTGCTAAATATCTGACAATTGTGAAGAACATTACCTCCATGACAGCTCTATTTCTGTCCATCCTGTCCTGTCTCAGTTGGTCAATATTCGGCTGGTCAAGAGAGAGATCTTCCCCCGTGGCCAGTAGACTGTCCATTACAACATTACTGTCCATTATGCTGGGTTGACCATTACCCTAGAAAGGGGATCAAAACATGTTTCCCATTTAACAATCTTGCACTAGTAATAAAAGGATACCATACAGAAGAAAGGAAAATAGATTTTAGAATTTTGTACAAAATACACTTTTAAGATGCAGGTGATAATGGTTGTCAGACTAAGCAAGAGAAACTGTGGAGTCTGACTGTTTTTCATTATAATTATCTCACTGCCTACAATATAGGACACCAGGCAAAAACACATTTAGTTATTTAATTAGTAATAAAATAAAACATGAAAACCAAATACAGGGACAAACTGATCAATGAAACACAAGTAAGAAATTAAAATGGGGGTTTTCTTTAAGATAATTTGCCCAAGTGCAGATAAAACTATGCAGGTGTATGGATGTTCCTCTAAAAACAAAAACAATTGAATTTCTTTGACTTTAATTCTAATAAAGCCCATTCTAAATTCTGAAAATAAACGTATTAGTATGTGCTCGTGAAGTGGTAACTTCTGTTTCCCCGTTTTCTATCGAGTAAGGCGAGTTAACAAAAGTTTTGTATTTACCACTTAACGTGAATCACTCCTACGCACAAAGAGCGTCACGGACACTTATCATAATACCAATACCAGTGAATACACGGGTCGGTAATACAATACCATTTGCTCCCTGCCGCGGCGCTTGCCATTGCCTTTCCTACTTTGGGATCTTTTTATCATCGAGCTGTGACCACCACAAACACGTAGCTTTACCGAATAAAACTATATCTCGAGTAAGATAGTGTGTTCTCTAAGATTCTTGTCATGAGAGTTCTGATATAATACTTGCCTTCATGTAATCATACGCAACTTATTGAAGTATTTTTCCCCCGAACGGCAATTTCTGACGTACTGCAGAGTTTAAATGCAGATGTAATTCCGTAATTTGTCTTTAGTTTCGCCTATATCCTTCAAAAGGTAAAGTTTCTAAATTATATTTTTAATATTCATCAAATAAGTTATAATATTTTCAGTCAATCAAAATTTCATTTTATGTCTGTTTATGCAAACAAAAAAGAATATTGCACTGTAAATATATCCAAAACTAACGCTCGTATTATGGGCTGTTCCATGAACCTCCCCGACGACACAAAGTAGGTCAAGCCGCTGGTGACAGCCGAGCGACACTCTTAACCAGTTGCACAGTTGACAGCGTCCCAGGCAGAATGACACTGTCAAGGTAGAAGACCGGTCACTTGACGGTGGGAAAAGAGCTGATTTCAAGTCCATGTTGTGACGCTTAGTATCGAGGGGAGAGAAGGAACAGCAAAATATCGTATTAGATTCCATTTTAATACGGTGAACTAGTTACATGAGTTGTATACTACCTGGCCTGGCCTGTTGTAAATGTGATTTTCATATTTTGCTGCAAACGTTAGCCGGGCGCATTAAGCACGTAGTTTGCTTAATCACACTGCTATTTTTACACTCATTACAGGCGGTGATTCGCCTTCTATGAATAGCTCGAGGGCTCCAATTAGGTATATTTTGCGAGGAGGCATGTTTTGACAAGTGATAGAACTCTCGCAGGAAGAGCGGCGTTTGGACGTTGAAATGCTATGGACATGATGAAGATGTTATGATGGAGGTTAAATTATAACACAGGATTGTTTTTATATTATAATTACCGTGGAAATGGCGTCTGCGAAAGTAAAGGGCAAGCTTAAAAAGACTGGTTCTATAAAACGGAAAGAACCGCCGCCCTCAGAAGAGGATAGCAAATACAAACTGGCCGAGTTTGAGTTGCTTTCTACACTAGGTGAGCGTCTCTCCCTCTCTCTCGCTCTCTCTCTCTCTCACACACACACACACACACACACACCATAATGGCAACGCACTGCACAGAAATGAATCACAAGTCCTGGAAAAGAATTTCACACAGGTGAAAAGCTTTAAATACCCAGTTATTGCATGTAGCTGGGATTAAGGTGTGCTCTAATAAACAACATTTGACTGTACAGAATCTTAAAGACCTCCTGGGTAATTACCCCCGCCACAATGGATAGGCACAGGTATTCACGAGATGGAGAGAAAGATACATTGCTAAATATAGATGAGCTGTGTTTGGGAAAGATCCTGCTGACATGCTTGGCTTCACTATAATTTATAAAATGTAGTGTACCTTATCTGGTAGTTTGGCTAGCCACAATAAGTGGATGTTATTAATTGAAGTGAAATTTAACTTAAATGGTCACCTTTTTTTACAAGTGAATTATATTTCTTAGAATAATTAGAAAGTACTCAGAATTGTTTTCTTCGTACTGCTACTAGTATTAGCCCCCCCCCCAAAAAAAATTAATTAATTAAACAAAAGCAAACAAAATCTGCATAAATTTACATAATCCCTCATATATGTATCTCAACATACACAGCTTTTCCCCTTTACATTTCACAAAGTAAAATATTTAATGTTGGGAAATGACGCGTTTTCGGGAAATGGTACAAAACAGTGATTCAATGAGACTGATTAGCCTCTAAGAGCAGTGTGCAAATTTATGTTGCAAACAGCCATCATCACCAGAGTAAAAACCAAGGATCTTGGTTTTTGGAAACTTGATCCACATCAGGGGGTATACAGGCAGTGAGGGGTGTCATTACACTATAGTTAGGACATTGCCATGTCACTTAACAATGGGGATCAGTTTGGTGACCTTTATGGGGGCCGGGTTTTATGACCTTTTGTCGACTTGTGACACATGACAGCTGACTGACCACCATGACTGTGACATGTGACTGTGACATGTGATATAGTAAAGAGACCTTGCTAGTATGTAAGGTTCATTACTATTATGCTTTTATGTTATTAGTACTTGTTTTAATGAGTACCTCTGTGACTTCATTTTAAAATGTTTGCTTGTTAATATACAGTACATGTACTGGATACTGGTACATGTACCAGCGCACAGTGTTTATTGTTTACTAGCACAGGCCTGTAGCCAGCAATTTCAATTTTTTTTTTCTGGGAAAGTGGACTTTTCTACCCCTTAGTTGACCCAAGTTGAAAAATGACAATGAAGCTAGATCAAATTTTGAAGAAGCAGGGCAGGCATTTTTTGACTAAAAAGACAGTTATTTTTAACCCTCCACCCCACCCTTGCAGACACTATGCTTAGGACCTGATTTATTTTTTTATTATTTTTTTATCATCTCTTAAATCAAATCAACTCTCTCTCTCTCTCTCTCATGTTGCCACATTCATGTAGCAATATGAATCTATGGTATAACTCTGGATGAGAACCATCTGAGTAGACAGAGAAGTTCACACCTAATAATAACTTTGAACTTAGACCTTTTACAGCTGGATATAGTATACCACACCTCCAGTGATAGAAACTGCTGTATCCTATGAACTAAGACCTTCACGTTAATAAAACCTGCTTTTGTTACTCTTATCTACAATTTTTTCAACTTATTCTTTCACTGTTCTGCTTAAAATTTGACCAAATAATGGCAAAGTTGTGGAAAACATTTTTGTTTGTTTTCTTTCTTGGCCAAAAATGAATTATTATCTGTGAATGACTTACTGTACTGGTGTGATTCGTTCAACCTAAATACAGCACACAGAATATATGGTTTGCACCTGATCTGAGCTATATGGCAAAGATGCACTCATGCAATATCGTTTAATTTAAGGGTCCATTATCAATGTATTTTGTGGACCAGGCTGATTGGGGACTCTGGTTTTTTTTTTTTTTTTTTTTTTTTTTTTTTTTTCAGATTTACAGACTAACACACCTCCTCCTGGTGTTGAGTAGAACATAGAAAACCTGGTGATTATATGAGACTGTTAGCTAAGTCAACAAAATTCATTGTCAACTGTCCCTTAAGGTGTCATACAGTGTTGTAACAGACTAATTTTGTATTTTACACACAAACAGATTAATACATTTAGTAATCCTGCGGTGTCTGTATCATAAACATAGACATGATTATACGTATATGTAGATCTACACCCATATATATTTAACCCTCTAGCATACAACTCCGACAACAACAGGTTTTCCATAAGGGTAGCCCGTCAGTTTCCCTGAGGCCTTTTCATCGTGCCTTTGTGGCTATGTAACAAGGGGCATCTCTTTGTTAAACAATATATTAACAATGGTATACAAAAAGGGATATTGTTATTTGATGAGAGATTGATGTGCCTGCCATGAGCTATCTAATCAGATATGCATCACATTGACCCTTTTTTTTTTTGTTTTTGTAGATGTGCTAACAATCAACTGCCGGGTCAAAATGTTAAGTTGATTATAATGTGATGGGTTTAAGTCATGGTAAAGCTCGGAATTAATGGAAGTCTATGAATTAAGAGTGGCTATCAGAGATGAAGCAGGCTTTGAAGAAAAATATCTCAATATTTATTATGTAGCCAGATATTTATTCAATGTTGTTTTTTATTTGAGGAAGGGGGTGGGGGGCTCGGCAGGCATCAGAAATGAAAGAAAACATCAAAAAATTATTTGATTTTGTGTTAAAATCTCATGCCTCTCAGTAGCAAAGTGATTAGCCGAGGATCTGGTATATATATATTCATATCACTACCTGACAGTACTCAGCCTACACCAGGTTATGGTAATTTACATATAGATATATTTCTGAACACATGCTCCATCACTTGAGCCTGGCTGTGGTATGTTTAGAGTATAATTAACCTGGGGTTAATGGTGATGTTTCAGCTGGTCTGCTGTGTGGGGTGTGTGTACTGAACCAGGCTGTGACCCCGTTATATCTGTTTGGTACATGAAGCTGGTTTTTTAAGACCCCATTTCCATACCTAGATGCATCTACTAGTAGCAGGATCGACCCATCTCCCAGGCTACTGAAGCTGTTAAGGGGTAATTAACTATCTTTCAGCAACTTCAGAAGTGTGCAAGACATTAGAGCTGCTTAATCTGAATATAATTTAGCCAGAATCCCCTCAAAGATAGATCGATCCTGCTAGATTGATCTAGGTATGGGAATGGGGTCTAAGGGACTGTTCACAATGAGTTTAATCAACCTAGCTAATGTGCACTTACTCTATGGGGACTCTTGCTGAATGCAGTCAGAATAACACGTTGCCTTCTGGTGTTGAGTAAAATACAAATATGTTGGTGAGTATACAGGTATACTGGAAACAGAAGGAGGCATGTTAGTCTGTTTATGTGATAGCATTCAGCAAGAATCCCTGTGGAGTAACAGTGCAGTTCTCACTAATTTGAACTTTCCCTTCGTAACACACTTTGTAGACATAAGGGCTAGCTGTGTACAGGAATACCAGAAATGGGCAGTGTATCATGCGATGTCATCTTCTGTTATGTTGATGTATTGTTGGAGTTTATTGAACTGAAGTTCTGGCACTGGTTTCTCTCCTTTATGTCCCGGCTATAACCTTGTGTGGTATTCCATCCTTGCTCAGCTCTCTCTCTCTACCCCTCCCTCTCTCTCTCTCTCTCTCTCTCTCTCCCTCTCTACCCCTCCCCCTCTCTCTCTCTCTCTCTCTCTCTCTCTCTCTCTCAATTTATATAGATCCCAATTTAGATCCAGTGTGAGATACATAGAACTCAGTGATTAAAGACAGACAGAGGAAAACTCACCTGGGCATCTTGATGTGCATTGCTCACTGAGTCACAGTCCAAAAATACACCAGACCAGGTGAATTCTGTTAGTTCAGATTCAGTGGGAGTGAAAGGCAGGGTGCCCTCTTGGTATCCAGGAATACCTACCTCTTGTCAGTTTATATACTTGTATATGGTATATATAGGAGTATATCAGGCTAAATGTGTTGTGCCATATACTCTATCACATTGCAGGCATCCTCACACACAAACATGCAGATTGAAAGTTCAACAGAAATATAACATAACCCAATAGTTATATGGTTGTAAATGGTTGTATAAGGTTGGTTTCACAAAGCCACATGTGTCTATCTTAAAATGATGTACTGTGTCATTTGCATATATTTTAAATGAAGATTTTAGTAAATAGAAAATTATCTTAGGGATAAAAAATTACTGCATCTTTGTAACTTGACTTGTTGCTGTTGCTGTCTGTTTTATTTGGATATTCAGCAACAAGTGCTCTGCACATGTAGGTTTTTATGTTAGTGATGCTGATTTATTGATACAAGGATTAGGATATATAAAGTATATCTGACCAGTAAGATAATTATGCAAGTGCATGCATGTACAGACGTGTGGTGAGAAATCTTCTATGGATTCAGGAAATAAAATGATTTCATAGGAATGCAGCAAACAAGGAATATGACAGCAACAAAATCATGATTATTATGAAAGAAAGGCAGCATCGTTTTGTAATGATTGACCCATTTGGTAAAACTTATTTTCTTAACATTTGCAAATGTCCATTTTTCTCACATATGAAATTTAATGTAGGCATATAAAAAACACCATTCCCCAAAACAGTCTTTAAAATTTTGCATTTCTTTCTTGAAGCACCTGGTTGTGCGTAGAACTGTTTTCAGTTGTTTTCATCTAACAACTTTTGTTTACGTGAGCACGTTCCTGAAACATGCGAGAACATGCGATAAACACGACACTGACTCATGACAAAATGTTTCTTTTTATCCAACAGTGGTGGTCCTTGAGCTCTGGTGCAGTGAACTGATTCTATTCACAAATCTTTAAAAACCATTCTTTTTCATCACCCATATTGTTCCCCTGAAAGAACTCCACTTTCTAAAACCCAGCTGGGCTTACCATTCATACCATTATTGACACGCTTCAAAATAAATTTTTGTTTGGTGGTGAAAAGAGGTTTATAATAACACCATGTTTAGAGTTACCTGACGTGCTATTCAGTGAGTGTAATACAATTCACTATGAAATCTGGCCCAGTAACATTACAGTATATTGCACAACATGCTCATTCCTAATACAGTATTATCAGCTCTGTCAAACGCACAAGTCAACCCCTATGGCAAGTAATAGATGATGCCCCTTTCTCCATCCTTTGTGCATGCATTACTTATCAACTATGGCTGACTACATGTACTTAGTGCCGCTGGCTATTTTGTACAGGTCTTGTTGCGCTAATGAACACCTGGGTGTCTTCGTTTGTAAGAGTTCATTTTTCTAAGATTCCCTATGAGCAGAACAAATGTGAAATCTACGGTAATGACTTGATCTTTTTCAATGGGAAAAATTGTGAATTTTTGAGATACTGTATTTTTTTTTTCAGTTCATAAAGCCTTGAAATAAGAACATTCCAACTGAGTGGTAGTATCAAAACTAACAAGCAAGTGACCTTAAAGTTCTATTCTATACAGAAGAAACACCACAAATGCTACACAGAAATGTATAAATATTGCCTCTGAAAAATTGGTACATTTTCCCCACTGAAAAAATTGAGTTTTTCCGGTATGTTTAGTACTATATGTCTGCTGTATGTATTTATGTGTATATCTATTTATTTATATATGCAAACTCAGCCTATGCCTAGCTTAAATAAAAAAGGTTCTTTATCATCCCTAAGATGGCAGTCACAACCAGTTAGTTGACCCACTTCAAAGCTTGCCACATAATCCCCTAACAGACTCTGAATAGATTCCTTGAAGGGATTTCGCGGCTTGCTGTCAGCCGAGCTTTCAATATTTGATCCACTGACTAGTTAGACCATGGAACAACTGGTTGTGAATGCTGTCTGAATTCTTCTGTGTGTTAATGGCTGTGGTGCCCACGGCTCTCAGGGTTTCCTGTGTGCACTTTGCCTGTCAGCAACTTTGGTATATCAGGAGAAAAACAAAACATAGAATATGTGGCGAAAGATTACCAAGCCTATGGTTGGACATTAGGATGTGTGGTCTTTTTTTTACCATAGGCCTGTTCTAGAAAACAGAATGTACATGTTGCTAAGCACTTTATCATAATTAAAGCTGATGTTTCATAAGTTTAGTCTTACTATTTGAATATATCTTGCTAAAAAATGAAATACTAGTACTTGTCATGTCTCATTAGGCTCCCCTGTGTTTTTATAACACTGAGCTGCAGACTTGATGGAATGAAGGAGTTAGGGACCGTTCATATGAAAAATCTATTTTCTATTCGCGGTACTAGTATCTTGTGATCACAGTCTGTGCCCTGAATACCCCGCGGCGTAATTACTGGCAGCGCGACCCAGTTACTTCCAAAGCTGTAATTAATTCTCGGCTGCGCTCGGAGTTATCACAAGATACCGCGAATAGAAAATATTTAGAAAAAAGATTTTTCCTATGAACGGTCCCTTATTTTGTTGTATGTGAGCAAAAGCACGATCCAGAATTGGTGTTTTAAAGTTGTTTATATAATGGTGTTTTTGTTAATGTTGCAGCCCCAAATGTAATCTTGACAAGTTGCCATTTTCCCTGTTTTAATTACTAGACTGTTTGGATTTTTTAAAGGGGTGGGAAATATTGACACAAAATACCTCATTAGAACTGATCTTGAACTCTTTTTGGTATTTTGATATTAATTTATTTTGATTTTTATGGATATTTAAATCATAATGTTTTCGGTTTTTATATAAGATTTTTCATATTATTATAATATATTTAATTAATATAATGTGAGCTAAACTCGTTTACACTGTCCTGTCCTATAAAAGACATTGAGCGTTGATAGTCATCTTCCCTTTTTTCCAAGTCTGAACAGAATTCACATCTCAGGCTTATCTCTATTTTTGACAACTACAGTTTCATTGTTATGATCATTGCATGTTTAGGGTCTGTATAATAGAGTTAATCAGTGAATCTCAGTAATTGCTTTATTTCCGCACAAAAATATCACCCCTTCAGATCTTCACATCTTAGCTGAGAGTTTGTAAACATTTAACGTTTATTGTGTAGACATACTTTTACAAAAGCCAGACACACCGTTTCACCTTTGTACTTGAAAGAGAATATTGTATTGATGATTCTGTTTACTCAGTGCTTGGGTATTGATTTTTCTCACTTTAGATATTGATCAGTTACATTAGTTCTACAATGAACACATTAATCATATTCACATAATAGTTGCCTTATGTAATCTTATTTAGTATTTGCCTCGCATGGGCTATTTTAGTTCAATGGTATTCAGCAGGGAGAGAGCTGGTGGTGGTTTTTACGGGGCAGCAGAAGGGGGTGGGGGGCCTTCCTTTTTTTCAGGTCCATTAACAGGGGCAGGTTCGAGGTGGGGGGGGGGTAAATGGACAACCCTTTTACTAGTAATTGAGCAAGGTCTGCTCTAAACTGTTTGACCTAGGTTTTATTAGCACACTTATTTTGCAATAAAATGATCCACTTAAAAAAGGCAGAAATTAAGAAAGAAACTGCTGGCTGTAGGTCTAATATACATGAAAATACATACTAGTAAAATAATGCTGTTATGCACATTGTAGATGGCTACTAATGATGTGTTCATGTTGTGATAACTACACCTATATATACACAATATACAAGGAGTATTTCTTAATCTTTTAAAAATCTTTTCTCCTTTTCTCCTTTTTAGTATTATAATAATGATAAAGTGCATGTACCTATTTACCTGTTCAAATATATTATGACTCTGCGCAGTGGCGGTACCACATAGCCAATGAGGTTTATCCAAGGCCTGGTTATTGCTAGATGAAATTATACTGACAAACGGAAAACCTTGCATAGGTGTTTTAAGATACATTAACATATTACTGGTACTAGTAATGCCTTTGTTAATCACAGCATTGCATATGGCTGTATGCATGGCACAGCAGTACATGCAATTAACATGACAAACACACACACACACACACACACACACACACACACACACACACACGCGCGGCACATTTTTTAAAAAGAACTGATAGGCCCCATTCAGAATAGGGGACTAACTAACCCGAGGGTCAAATATGGCGACACACTACAAAGCTTGTTGTCTAATCCGCTAATAGACACTGAATAGATATCCGATGGGGAAGTATTCAAGTGGGTCGGCCATATTTGATTCTCGGACTAGTTAGTCCCCTATTCTGAATGGGGCCATATACTGGTAAATGCAATACATGTCTTTTATCCACATAATTATTCAGTATAACATTATTTCAGACATCTCCCCATGTGGTGATACCACCTGCACAATGTTTTTGAATGCCCCAAGTCTATAATAACAACAGTGGATGAAAACATGTTTTAGCAGTGATGGAATTCATCTCATCTTCTATATATGTAACTTCAGTATACCATGGAAGGGACAAGTCTCTGATTAGTACTTTAGTATGAGAAATTGACATAATGCTACAAGCTAACTGTGTTGACAAATTATTTGCTATTTTATGACTTTGGTGATTGTTAGAGTAGACTTGTCCTCAGGGATGTGCATGGCCATTTGTTGATGAATTTTGTCAGGTTTTGACTGTTGTTGCAGTCTGTCATTTTATATATTTATAGGATGGGGTCCTGGGGGGAAGGGGAGGTGAGCTGCTCTGGAGAATGATGAGAAGTACAGGGATGTGCAGTGGGTACCCATCCACACCATCTATTATTATTCTTTTAGTAATTTATTAAGTACTATTATTATTATTATTATTATTATTATTATTGTTATATTTCAGGCACTGGAACATTTGGTCGTGTGGTGTTAACAAGACACAAAGAAACCAAGGAGTATTTTGCTCTGAAGATCATGACAATATCAGAGGTCATCCGACTGAAACAAGTGGAACATGTCAGGAACGAGAAAGCCATCCTTAAGACTATCAATCATCCGTTCATCGTCAACATGTAAGTACTTGGTATGTTGTGTTAAAGTGAGAGAAGAAAGAAGTGTGCAGATGGATGGAGATTATCCGAGATCATAGCCTAAAACACGGTTGTGAATACTGGATAGTATATTGTCGTATAAGACTAGAAAACACAAGGGAATCAGTGTGAGATGGGTTAACCTTTAAGCAACAAGAGTGAAACTGTATGCGTCTTAGAAAGCAATACAAAAGTAACATGCCAAACATGATGAATACGTACTAGTCCTGTTGTGCAAAAGAATTCAGTTATCTTTAACAACCAGAAAATTATTCCTGGATGAATTTTGTCTGCTTTTAACTGGTGTCTCAGTCCCTCATTTTTTCTGAGCCTACTAACTTTCAAATCTTGCAAAATATCACCTGATTTTGTATAAGTTACAAGACTTTGGGTTGTCTTGGATGGTTCTCATTGTGTTAGTTGTGCCTAGACTTCTGATGCAATTGAAGACTTCCTTGATGAAGGCTGCCATCTTATACAACTAAAACAAGGAAATTGGCACAAAAAAGCACCAAAACTAGTTATCCTATCCCAGTTGATCTAAAGAAGACCCCATCCCCAAAGACACCATCTGTTTGTGTAAATTGACCCAACTCTGCGGGGACTCCAGCTGAGTGCAGTCAGCCGTACCGAATCACGTGCCTTCTCTTGTTTCCAATGTACCTGTGGGATCACAAGGTTTTTTGTATTCTAAGTAATGCCAAGAGAAGGCATCTTAAACTGATTGCCTTTTTTTTTGCCCATAAAATCATGTAGATTATACTTCAAAATTGACAAAGTGCCTCAACTTTTCAAAATTTTCTAATAGCCTGTCAGTATACAGTAACTCATGAACAACTGTTTTCTAGTTTGCCAATTTTTCTATTGATGTTTTGGGCATTTTCACTCACTGGTGAGATAACTGTGTCATCATTTGCTTTAAACCTGTGCAATTTTATTTATTACATATAATTTAATTTATGTATTAATTTATTTTATAATTTAGTTATTCATGGATTGATTAATAAATCAATGAATCTTTTAATTAATTAATTTGTTTATTTATTAATTTATTATTATTATTATATTTGTAGGTTGTGGGCACACCATGATGAAACCTTCCTGTATATGCTCCTGGAATATGTTCCCGGTGGAGAACTGTTTTCATATCTAAGAAACGCTGGACGTTTTAATACTGCCACAGGCAACTTTTATGCAGCAGAAATCATTAGTGCGCTGGATTATTTGCACGGATCAGGGATAGTTTACAGAGACTTAAAGCCAGAGAACTTGTTGTTGGACAGAGAGGGGCATCTGAAGATTACGGATTTTGGATTTGCCAAGAAGCTATCAGACAGGTAAAATGCCATGATGATGGGTCATGAACACTTGGTATAGTGATTGGTATAGAAATCACTTATTACCAACTTTTTGTCACTACAATATTTTGATAACCAGGAAATCAACTGCTGAAAACATTTTATATGACTTGAACCCTGTTAAATATTTAGAATTTTTCAGATTATCATGATAGTACCTACGGAACATACGATGGAAGCATACACTTTTTCTGTTAGAATGTATGATTACCATATGTGAAATTACTGCTAATTTTGAACAGAAACATAAACACCCTCCCCTCCTCCCCCATCCTATTATTTATTATAGAAAATTCAAGAGCTAAATGACCATCATTCTCTAAATCCTAAAATACAATATACTGATTAGCTTCAAGATAACTTTAACTTTAATATGCTTGTTATTGAGTGCCAGTATTGATATTTTATTTCAGAACATGGACGCTGTGCGGCACACCAGAATATTTAGCACCAGAGATCATTCAAAGTAAAGGACACAATAAGGCTGTTGACTGGTGGGCCCTGGGTATTCTAATATATGAGATGTTGGTAGGGTAAGTGATAATATGGATAATAAAGCTGTAGACATGTTATTCAAATGTATGATTGTGTATATGGTGAAGTAAGTGATCAAATAAAATATACATGACAAATTGATGTCAGCTTGTGAGTTTAGTGAAAAAATGTGCAGTTTAGTTGTACACTCTTGGGATTGCCATGTTACTTAATTATACATTTATCAGAATGTAGCAGCAAAATTCTCGACATGATAGAATCTTATATCAGAAACTTCATTTTATGTGAAAAAAGTAGCTGAATCAGATGTTGCAGAGTGCATCAAATAAACCATTATTTTTTTATAATTATAGAATTGGTAAACATGAAATTATTCTTTAAAATTTGTTCTCTGCAGCTATCCTCCTTTCTTTGATGACGTCCCATTCCAAATCTATGAGAAGATCCTGGCAGGGAAGATAGACTGGCCGAAACATCTAGACCTCATTGCCAAGTAAGTCCTGCAGCTGTGTTTACACTGGGACGAACCTGGTCCATGCACCATTGGTTCGCACCATTCAGTCAGGAGAGTTTTTTTTTTTAAATTAGGGAATAACAAGACATTAGATTCAAATCCTGATGCTGGCCCTCAGAACTCTGGACTATTAACTGTTTGGTCCTTTTCATATTTTTAAATCCAGGTTCAAGTCTGTGTAAATGATCTGTGTACGTAGCAATATGCTGTGCTGTAATTTGATTTGGTATTGGTCGTGTGGTGGTCTACTTCAATATAAGATAAATCCTAAATAATCCACTGTGGCAATTGTGCGTGTCAGCCTGGAACCACATTGGCTATCTAGTTTTGCTAATAAAAAAGGCACAATTTTTCATTCAATTGGATAATTTCTGATTTAGTCTAAAAGTTAACGCCAATTTTTGGGTTTAAATTCTTTAAGAAAAACTTGCATTTGGCCTGAAAGCTGCAGCAAGTTTATCAAGTTATTTATAAGTATTTTTGTTTTCTTATTTCAGAGACCTGATAAAAAAGCTGCTAGTTGCAGATAGAACTAGAAGACTGGGCAATATGAAGGTAGAGTATTACCTCGTTATAAATCCGTGTTCTCTCATTGAAAACTGTAACAGGACATATTGCACATTTTGTCAAGCATACTGGTCTGCATGTGGCCATGTTTCCCTCCCATCTATTCAATATTTAAAATGTAAAATAGGTCATTTAGTATGGACAAATCTGTATGTGTGATATATATATATATATATATATATATATATATATATATATATATATATATATATATATATATATATATAATTCAATAAATCATGGAATTGTGAATATCTATAATAGTTTTTAACGTACAGGCTGCTTTCATGAAAAATGTGATGTTTTTTGTCATACCCTGAAAATACTTTTGCAGGTTTTATTATGTTTATAATGATAAAACCTGTGGTCCTGTTTCAGAATGGTGCTGAAGATGTGAAGAATCACAAGTGGTTCAAATCACTGAACTGGGAAGAAGTGGCTCTGAGAAAACTCAAGGTAGGTTGAGAATACTTTCTGTTGTCACATCTAACGCAATGTTTTGTGTTCTATAAATGGTTGGGATCTCACCTAACACAATTGCTCATTTGCTGTACAGTAGTGGTGAAGGTTTTATATAGCAGAGTGGGACATGCTTTATTTCGTGATATTTTAGTTACAGACTTGAACTTTGGCCTTTTTTGAGAATGTTTTTTATGTGGAAAGGGAAATTGAGGAAGTTGAGGAATTTCATTTAAATCAGATTCTGGGAGAAAAATGGGATAACTACACATTCAGCTAGTCCTTTTATAGCGAAGCATTCTCTGTTTTTTCCCCTGAAGTTGAGAGTAAATCACTCAGTACATCTTCAGTTTTGGGGTTTTACATAAAATCTTAGAAATGTACCATAAAAAAAGTGATAATCTTATATAAGTAAACCCAGCATATGAAACCATCCAGTGTGTGTGTGTTTGTGTGTGTGTGTACAGTAAAGAGTAAAAGTGATCATTAATTCTCTTATTATTCAGAGCATTGATAATATAGTTAAAATATGTGTGGCTACTCCTTTTTTATGTTGTTTAAAAATGAAAAGTTAAATGTGAACATGGCAAACAATACAGTGAATTTAACATATGTTCTCCCTGACCCCCCCCCCCCCCCCTCTCTCTCTCTCCTGCCCCTAATAGCCTGGAGAACTGGGAATTTCAGTGCTCCCTTAACACCTCAAAGAGAACTATTGTTCAGACAACATTTTTTTCTTGGTCTGCTGTTGTCAGCAATTTAGGCAGTCTGCCTCAAAGCCAGGGATTTTATCCCCAGAAGTGAATTCACCTTAGTATGAAAAAGTGGCGAAGGAATATTCAGAATTTCCTTGATTAAAAAATCTGTCAAAAGGCAGAATATTCCCTAGTGGCATCAAGGTGGCTTGAAAACTCTTGAAACCCTAAACCAATAGTATGCAGATATTTATAGAGATGCACATCTTCACATGTAAAAAGATACACTATGTTTTGACTTCAAAGGTTCTGATTTGATCTGAGCCCATTACTCCTGGCACACTTAGATTTATGATATAATATGTACCTGTCTGTTACTTTGCCTCCTCACACTGAAGAGTATCTGTTTCCTACCTTCTAAAAATGGAGAACTCTAATGTTTCTTTGCCAGGTTATTGATCTGAGTTCATTAATAATAGGGTTAGGCACAAATAGATATATAATATACTATGTACCTGGTCAACATGGGTGTTGGGAACATGGGGTTATATATCACTGCCTGGCTCAAAAGTATTCACAAGTAACAGTTTTCATTTTTATCTGAGGTTTTGATTTTCACCTTCTTTTCTTGTCTTTTATTATTATTTTTTTATTTATTTTTTTTTTATTTTGCTATGTTATAGTACACTTATTTTAATGCTGTGTGACAATATTTGAGATATTTCATTGTGTCAGGTGTGACAGTGGTTAAGTTGTTTCATTGTGTCAGATGTGACAGTGGTTAAATTTCATTGTGTCAGGTGTGACAGTGGGTAAATTGTGTCATTGTGTTAGGTGTGACATTGGTTGAACTGTGTCATTGTGAAAAAGTTAGCAGTGCCAGTGTGTGGGATGTGATAGTAAGTAGTGTCATTCATTGTGTCATTTATTGTACCGACATGTTACATTTATGAAGATACCTACCACATTTGGAATTTCATAAGATATATTTTATTTTAGTAAGGTCAGCTATTATGACGATGAGAAGAGGGGTCTATTTACTTTGTATGAATGCTTTAACCTGGAAGTTTTTTTTGAAAATTCATTTCTATTTAAATATCATTTTCATTACATGTGCACCTTCTATATATATCAACCTTGCTCTCATTGTATGCACTTTCACTGACGATTGATTTCATTCACGGAAATGAATTTTAAAAGTTTGTGGAGTCTGCACAAAAAACGTTGTGGATGTATATCATTGTTGAGACTGTCCCCTGTCTTTTTGATGTAGATAGAGATTCCAGGAATTTCCTGTAGTAGGCTTTGGCAGACAACGAAATATTTGATGTAAACAATTTCATTGTAGCTGTTGATTGAAGAAAAAATTACTTTATTCTTTGATCAACCTCATCTTTTCTAATCCTTTAAGGATTATCTCATCAGTAACTTAAATGAAATATTCTAAAAAACGGGTGTCATCTTACACATTTTGAGTATGGTTCCACAAACTCAGTGAATGTCCTCTAATTTCTGTCCTATGAATATATCCTTTACATTTATAACATTGCTTTAGTTGAGAGAAATGCATTAGCTTTGACATTGCCATTGAACTGCTTTCTAAATGTCGTATTTATTGATAATTTGAAGCACCCCCTCACACCCCTGCCCCCACCCCCCACCTACTCCATCCACACACACACAGAGTAAAGTGTAACTATTCCATATGATTTCCTGACTCCTTATTGGTATTTGTATGAAATACATCAACTGCCCAATCTTTTTGCCAACATGTCTTCTGGTTTGGGAAAACATACCCATAAGTGATGTCATAGACCATTTGCAAGTGACATCACTTCCCTGCCGTTATGGGCAATAGATGGCAGCAGGTGTTAAAGATCTCTGTACAGATTTAAAGAAACATGATGTGGAGATTTTTGTTTATAAATTATAGTAAATGTAAATTGACCAAAGATACATTAAAAAAAAAGACCATTAGTATAAATTTACATGGGAATATGTGTTTTCTGAAGCACAAGTTTGTTTCCAAAGCCAGACATAAGAAACCAGACTTTTTCTTGGAGGATCTCTGTTTTGGCACCACTGCTAATCTGCTATTTTCTACACAGGATAGTGTCGTCAGTGCAAATGGTCTGTAATCTACCCCTTATGTACTGACCTTATTTGTGACTTCTGCTACAATGTTTATTTTCAGCCCTCTATTGTGCCTCAAATAGGAGACCCTGGCGACAGGGAGTGCTTTGCTGATTTTGGCGAGGACCCGTTCTGGGAGTCTGCCAAGCCTGTCAACGCAGATGAATATTTGAAATTCAAAGGCTTTTGATATCGCATACTTATTGTCTGTTACCTTGCCTCCTCACACTGAAGAGTTTCTGTTTCCTACCTTCTAAAAATGGAGAACTCTAATGCCTCTATGCCAGTTTCTGACTGCACAAGCACTGTTCCTCTTCTAAAGAAACTATTTCCAGTTGTAGCATCTATCATGCCTACTCTTTTGCCTTTCACTTACTACTATTATAACTGAATGGCCTGGCACCAATGGGACACTTGCATAAAATAGTGTTTTTAGTTTTTATGACTCTTTCATTATTGAAAAATGTCATGCCAGTTGTAAGACAATCATTGAGATAAAAACCAACTGACAGTAGCAGCAAATTAAGATTAATGATCGGCTATGTGAAATCTGGGGATGAAAACTCACAAATGCTTTATACTGCAGATACTGGAGATAAGCACCTTCTTGTGTATCCTAAGTGGATTGCCTTATAGTACATGAAACTATATATAGTAGCAAACTCAGTATTGATATTATCCTGATATTTATACATGTAAAATCACAGTACCGTCAAGCATACTAGTGTTTGTGTTTCATTTGGAATGGCATGTATTTTCTAACATAATCATATATCAAATGTTGGTGTGTATAGACCATTTGGAATTGCTACTACATTAAGGATTGTTCAAGACATGTTGCCTTTAACCAAAGATGGTCTTTTGTTGCATAAGTAAAAGTACAGTCAAAACAAGTGCCATATTTAGTTAGGTCTCTTATGGGCGATGATATATCTACAATACTACAGTTGCTGCAGTCTACAAACCTCACATGTTTTGAATGCATTTTGCATAATTATGCAGTATTAGCTTAAAACTATTTACTGATTTGTAACTTCTGAATAGTAATTCAGTGATGTTATAACCAAAAGTTCAATTTACAAATTGAGTTCAGCTAAACTGTTGCATGTATTTCTATGTCAGATTATAATTAGTTGTGCAATAAAGGAAGAAAGGAGAAGGAGAGATAAGTTAGAACATGAGATCTGTTTTATGGATTGTATCAGTTATGTTTTTAGTTGAAGATGTGCTACATACAATCTGTTTACGATACAGATATCATTGATATTGCATAATGGGAAGATTGAATGCTCATTAATAAAAAAAATAGTAAGCAAGACATTTATTTAATCATATCCTGATTTGTAAAAAAAAGTGAACTTTCTGCAGTTTTCATAGGCAGAAGTCAATTAAAGTGACATACAGAAATGGATCACAAAACTATGAAACTTTTGTCTTTAGACAAAAAAAGATATCACTTTGTTTGCTAACACTGGAGTCAAAATCATGCCTGAAGAGAAGGCGAAGAATGACGTTTTTAGGAACTACCACACATAAATAAAGTCAAACTCATTGCTAATAAAAGTTGAAAAGAAATCAAGCAGATTAATTTCTACAGCTCCATAATTCCACCAGGGTACCTCAATTCTGCTCCAAATTTATCTGAGCAGATCAAAGTTGACCTTTAAGGCGGACGAGAAGATGTTTAGACAGGATGTGTCAGAGCGGCAGGTTTCACTGTCAAGATTGTTCAAATGTTTACCTGGAGGTTCTTCTCAGCATTTTAACACCTTTGTTCACCCTGGAGTGGTCCTGGTCTTCATTTCTATGGAACAATTTAAAACTCATCAGTTTTTGTACTCTTTTAATTGAATTTATTTATTTATTTATTGCAATACTTTCAGAAATAAGAGCAACACTCTTTGAAGAAAACCTTATCACAGACTTTATATTATACCAGTTTGGATAGATTTTGCTCTGGTGGCAATGGTTTACCTAAAAAATCATGATCA
This sequence comes from Lingula anatina, assembly GCF_051362555.1. Taxonomy (NCBI): domain Eukaryota; kingdom Metazoa; phylum Brachiopoda; class Lingulata; order Lingulida; family Lingulidae; genus Lingula; species Lingula anatina. Next base: position 18,214,461 of record NC_141776.1, on the reverse strand, counting down.
TAGTATTTCATCATCACACTCAGATTAAATCTAAATGTTGCAGATTTTTTGGCTTTTTAACAAAGTTATGGCCATTTTAGAATATTTTACGTTATAACCAAATACTTCAAAATTGTCCAATATATTCTGGATAGAAAACACACTCTGAAATCAAAGAAAAAGATATCTATCCCAATGGTGGGATGTTAAGATTTGAATCACCATGCAGCTCAAACTGTGAAATTCCATCAGAAGGCAAGGTGTCCTTTACCAGTCCATTTCTGTTTCCGTTGCTGGCCCATCTCAGTAAATTATTGTTATTTTACCAGCCAGATATCCTGGGCACCTGATCACATTCCAGGAAACATTTTGGGAATTGTACCAGAATGAGCAAAGGTCTTGTCTAGTTTCTACAGTTCCCTGTTCAATGTTAAGTAACCTGTGCCTCTGACACTTACTGTGGATAGAGTTTAAAGACTTTGAAAATATTGCTTTATCATTACCTGCAGTTTGAAGCAAATTTTGCAAATGAGTTGGAACCAATATGGAAAAGAAACAAAAATAACTGCAGGAAAGCAGGTGTAACAGTTTTTTGTTTTAATTTTTCCTGGTGGGTCTCCCAAAGCTAAAATTTTCAGATTAGAAAAATATTTTTCGATTGGCACTTACAAATATGAAAGTAAAATACCAGTAAAGGTACAGTTAAAAAGGGTTTTATTGCATGCAAATTACAGTAGTCAGGGCAACATTACATAATTTTTTTCATTGAGGCCTCCAATGGTAAAATCTGTGTAGGTACCCATCCTTGGAATGGGTTCCAAAAGGGTGAAAGTCAAATGAGTTTCAGAAATACGACAAAATTCAAAGAGGGTCCCAATGGTAAAACACAATGTCAGTCCTCTAAGGCAGTATCTTAAGAGATGTTGAATTACGTATTCATGTGATAAACCACAATTACTCGATCTTTTCAAAAGGGAGGAAATTATGAATTTGACAAAAAATTTTAAAAATTAGAACGTTCCTATGGAGTGGTAGCAACAAAATACGAAAGCAGAGTATTCTATAGTTCCATCCTATGGACTAAAAAGCACCACAAGCTCCGTGCAGAAATATAATTTTGTGATTATAAAATTACATGTCTAAAAGTTTGATAATTTTTGTCCATTGGAAAGATTGGGTATGTAATTACCATGTTGCAGATTTCGATCTACAAACTTTATATAAAGAGGATTCCTAGGCTCACCTGTTTATGGCCTCAAGGATCTGGTACATGTACTGTTATATAGTTACATGTACTTTTATATGGGGACTAGCAGTATACATCACAATTACTTTACTCCCAGGGTACCCCACTGTGTGGCAGCCACTATAAGGTGATCTTTACACTGTGAATGGAGATACAGAGTATCATATAGGTGTACAGTATTTATTGATGGTATTCGGTAATAAACCAACAGGTGCTTATCCTCACTATCTGTAGTATAAAGCAATGGGGGGTTGTTTTGTAACCCTATCTGTATTATGTTGAATGTACATTGGAGATTTTGATTGAAGTTTCGATTTCAGAAAATGATAAGCTGTTAAGAAGAACAAATCCCTCTTGGTTCGACTTGTGGAGCATTTTCACGCTTAAAATATTTGTTGGGATAATATAAAGATTGGCAGGTATGAAGACATTCTCTACTCATAGACCCCCCCCTGGAACAGCCAGGCCCTAGACACCCCAACCCAAACAATTTCATTTAGCCAATTCCTATCCTCTCTAACTTCCCTTTAGACCAAGCACATAAGCATGAGGGGTTTGAGTGATTCTCTACAACTTCCTATTTGGCTGGTTAAAAAAAGTCCACTTTTCTGGAAAAAGCCCCCTACCCCACAAACCTGTAGACAAGCATGGCCACCAAAATGTACATATCTGCAGGCTAGTTTTTATGTGTTATACATATAATGGAATGTTGGTGTGTAGATATTATGGTGATTTATTGCCCTTGAGATACTGGTCTATGGCATCCTGGACATGCTGGTGACTGGGGTTTATATGGCAGTTAAGACCAGTGAAGGATATTTAGTGGATGTTTGTATGTAGGTGTTTTCAACAAGTGCCTGCTTTATAAACAAACCAGATGTGTTGGCAGTAAGGGGGGGGGGGGGCGCTCAAAAGAACCACTGTTAAAGATATACATGTAAGAAAAAGATTCACTTGAAATCAATTTTGATTCAATACAATACAAACACGATGTTTTACAAAAAAATAATGCCACTTCTTCAGAAAGCACCCTCCCTTTGATATTGCTGTCAACTGGCCAGTAAAGAAACCAGTCAAAATGCAAGGCTTTACGGTGTGGCTTTAAACGTAACATCTAAAACATGGCATTGCAGAATGTATGGGTCTGTAGAATGTTTTGGAAATTCACTTTCAACAAGTACACTTCTGTTTGTAAAACATTGGTTCTGCATCCCTCACACAAGCATTGAGAGTGTACTAGTGTATCATAGATATGTACAGGTGAGGGGGAATTCACTTTTGACCCACACCCTCTCCCTAGTTCTAGCTTTAGTATAGTGACGTTATTTTTTTCTAGCAGGATGGCAGCTCCACTACCGCCTGCATTGGAAATGCTTTCGGCACATACACAGACACACAAGATAATTTGTGTACTGAAACATTGAAGTTATCCCGGACAGGGGTGTGTCTGTGTGCACTCGCGCATGCGTGTGTGTGTGTGTGTATGCTTGCATGTGCTATGAAAAGTCTGACTAGCTTTTTTGAAATTATAGTTCAAATTATTATTTTATCACTGGTATGATTTTGTTAACATTTATGCTACCAATTCGATAGATATATTGAAAATTACCACTAACATTTGAAGAACCTAATTTCATACTGGAGGCAGCCATAACTTCAACAGGAACAACAATGCATTATGGGAGATATGCTAATTGTGTTAGCTATATGCAACCACTGGAAAATGTGTACAGTACTTTGGTGGTCTGCATGGACCTAAACTAACCCATGAGTAGTTCTGTCTGAACACACCAAATAGTACCAAGATTTGAGATGTCTAAAAGGTAGTTATATCTCTCTCTGTCTGAACACACCAAATAGAACCAAGATTTGAGATGTCTGAAAGGTAGTTATATCTCTCTCTGTCTGAACACACCAAATAGTACCAAGATTTGAGATGTCTGAAAGGTAGTTATATCTCTCTCTGTCTGAACACACCAAATAGAACCAAGATTTGAGATGTCTGAAAGGTAGTTATATCTCTCTCTGTCTGAACACACCAAATAGTACCAAGATTTGAGATGTCTGAAAGGTAGTTATATCTCTCTCTGTCTGAACACACCAAATAGAACCAAGATTTGAGATGTCTGAAAGGTAGTTATATCTCTCTCTGTCTGAACACACCAAATAGTACCAAGATTTGAGATGTCTGAAAGGTAGTTATATCTCTCTCTGTCTGAACACACCAAATAGTACCAAGATTTGAGATGTCTGAAAGGTAGTTATATCTCTCTCTGTCTGAACACACCAAATAGTACCAAGATTTGAGATGTCTGAAAGGTAGTTATATCTCTCTCCGTAAAGCCTACTAGAGGATGACCCCATTGAGGATATTGCCGGATGACCTCACTGGGATCCTGACAGTTGAAAAATTCAAGACGAATTGATGTCATGACAACTGATGAAAATTCAAGAAAACTTCCTAATCATTTGAATATACCTTTAGTTACTACATGTATAAGGTGGAACATTCATTTTGATAATTGCCTATTTATGAGGAGGCTTTCTTGCCAGGGCATTTTTGCTGGCAGGTAAATGCTATTTGATTGTTGGCTCAAGTCTGTTTTGGCTGGTTTCTCTACAGTGTGGGTGTTTGGGAAGATTAATGTTTTCTGGTACCAGGTAAAAACAGCATGACCTGACTAGGGAGCAGCTGAAGGCATACATCAACCAGGTTATTTTATTCTGAAAGCACTGTTAATTGTTTTTATGTTCATGTTACATGTTTCCAGGTTTTCATTGCCCCCCCCCCCCTCCTTTCTCAGCTATGGTCTTGGAAGACAGAAAGAGCATTGCAAGTGAAGCTGTGGCCTTTAGTGGTTCCTATTTGAAAATGTTGCAGTTGTAGCTTAGGTGCTCAGTTCAGCATAATTCTACAGCTATTTTCTAATAGCTGTACAAGTTCCAAACTTGGCAAATTAAAATTACCCTATGTACATTTTTAGACCTCATTCTTCTTCCTCTTCTTCACACAACATAACACACTTGAAAGGTTAATGTGTTTTTACATGCTCAACCTGTGAAAAAATGTAAGTTTTGAACAGGAAAGTTATTTTCATCATCTGAACGATGTGGCATGCATTTGGAATAAAGACACATGCTCTCCACAAGGAAAATGAAAGGGGGGGGGGGGGGCGGGATATACTAGCCATCAAAAAACAATTTGTATCATCCCATCAGTGATAAAACTTTTCACGATGGAAATGTTTGTCAGCCTTTGAAAGTGTGACTAGGTGAGCAAATTGTGTTTGGTGAGATTGTGCTGGATGTGACTGTGTTAGGTGAGATTGTGCTGGATGTGACTGTGTTAGGTGAGATTGTGCTGGATGTGACGGTGTTAGGTGAGATTGTGCTGGATGTGACTGTGTTAGGTGAGATTGTGAAGTGGTGGAGCAAGGCAGACAGCCAGTTGCTCTCTCCATTGTTATAGCAACACTGCAATTCTTGGCACTGATTTCAGAAACCCTTATTCAGAATGAACTACATGAATTTTTTTTTTATTATTATTATTATTTTTTTTTACAGCCACCTATTGTTCCGAAGCTGGCTCACAGTGGCGACACAACCAATTTTGATGACTACCCAGACGATGACTGGAAGAAGGCAAAGCCAGTAACTGCCGAAGAACTGGAAGCTTTTGTGGAATTTTAACATGGAGCCAAACTTAGGAGTTTTAATATTGGGTTTTTATTTTTTAAAGAAATTAAACAATGAAATTTGGAGTTTTATTGAAGATCATTTTTTTTTAATATTTGAAGTTGAGATTTTGGGTAATGAGAGTTAAAGTTGAGGGTTTGGGACCATTTTGAAGTTTTACAAGGAGTGATTTATTGAGATTCAAACCATTACCAGATTTATAATTTTAACATGTCTGTCCTTGTAATCTTGATATGGGCTATTCCTTGACTTTACCATTCATGAGATTTCAGGAAGTTAAAGGTAAAACCTTTTTTGTGTGGAAAGTTTACTAAAATCTGAAATGATGTATTGATATTTTTGAAACTTTATGATATATTGGAACCATTCAGGGAAATTAATACCAAGATGATGAATGAATTTGAAGAGAAGGAACTCAAACTGTGCACTGAGGTACCATGCAGTAATGTAACTTGCCTCATGCAAAAGATATGATATTATTTCTGACTTGAGACTTGTGAAAACCTTGGCCAACAGGGAATGTTTGGTGATCAGAAGTATATTCTGTAGAAAATGTTATCAATATTGCTATAGAATATATTAGCAATAGATTGGTGAAGTGTACTTCTTCAAAGTCTGTAAAGATTCCATGACAACATATCCAGGAAATATAGAAGAGGATGCAGTCAGTTGACAACTGCAGCGCCATCTTCAGTGTAAATGGACTGGAAAGTGCCATATTATAAAGTTTACTGGTTGATATATCCTCACTGTGAATGTTATATTAATTCGAGGCACTAAAAGATAAAAGCAGGTTGGGATGTACTATACATGTTATTAGAAAGTGTAATCTGAAAAAATATTTCTTGATATTATAATAGCTTACCACCAGGGCCATAGACTGCCAGGGGTGGGGCTGTGTTGCCCCCGTAACCACCCCTCCCCCCAATCTTCAACTTTTTTCAGAAACGTAGAACACTGCGTCATTGGGACTGCATTTAACAAAGGATGTCTACATTGCCCATTCTTCATTGTGATTTAGTGCATTTACAGACCCAGTAATGTAATCAGTTCAATACAGAAAAAGCAAGTGGCCCAATTGGATATTTTTAATTCTTGCAATCATAGCCATGACATATTCAGACTGAAGGCAATGATGTTTTACAGGAGGGTTGAGGTGTTATTTAGATTGATATAAAAAACATAGTATGGTTTTTAAGTACTGTATATTAGTGACTTTGTGGTTGGTACAAGTTCTGTTTTACTTCGATGTTTTATATATAATTTTATAAGGAAACTGGAGGTCACAGACTGTATATCTTATAGATGTTTTATCCGTTGTTATTTTGAGCACGTGAATGACGTTTTGTTATTAAGAGCACTTAAGTATACATGTATGTATGTATATATATATATCATTTTGTAGGTTAAGTATCATGATATCTGGTATTATGATTGTTATGATACCGCAGAAAATTTAAGAACGATGCTGGGTGTATGGATGCGTCTGAAATCAATGGCAAGTTTTATTCTTGGTTTTCCTCAGGTTTCTCTTGGACCCCTAGTGACATCTGTTGTGAAAATATATACACTGAATATCTGAATATTGTTTATTGTATATTTATAAGATTTTCTGTTAAGTTCTTTTTAAATTTGTTTAAGTTGTGATGGAGATGTGTATAGATGTAGATATGATGTGAAATATGTAATTTATGCTTCAGAATTTATAAAACCAACTGCCATATCTATGATGTGATAGAGACAGTGCCACAATACATTTTAAGTGCCTTAGAGACAATATGTTATTGCACTGACCTTGTCTCCCACAAACGAGCTCACAAAACTAAACAAAAGACAAACCAATGCGTATCACTATAGATTTAAGGTCAGCACTTTGAAGCTTCCTCAAGTGCATTGAAGGTCACTGGATTGTGTTTTAACTTGAAAATGATGACCTTTCTAAAAGGTCTTTCTGAAGGTCACATAATAATGTAGATAATATGATCTTATTGACCTTAGTTAAGGAAACTTCGTATTTTTACCTTCCAGACCAGTTGGGTATATGTGTCAATGGTATTAATTACGGTGGTCACTTTTAAAGGTTGCATAATCTTGATCATGATGGTCAATAAAAAACATGAACAAGTTAAAAGATTTCTCATGCAGGGTGGAGTATGGGACATTTTCAACAGCTCCAAAATTAAAATATTTTCGATATTACACAAATGAGATTATGTCACTTTTGATACAAGTTAACGTACCGGTATGTGTCTAGTATAACAGTGCCTAGATTCTACAACAGGGTCTACAAGTAAGTACAGTGTAGGGTTACCGACAGTCCAGTGTATGTCTTGTGTTAAAGATATATGCATTGTAGAAGTCAAATGTACATCGAATTAGCTGTGAATAACATGTTGAGATATGTATATTATTTATTTATTTCATTTTCACCATGACATCGACACCTATATTTAATTTGCTTTTTCACCGTTGACTGACCCTTAACGTTATGATACTGTATTAGTAATTCATTAAAGAGTATATGGTGTTCCGTTGTTTAAAAAACGGGTCTCGAATGAATATTGCGTCACTGGAAATCGAGAACACGTTAACCAAGACGTCCATGTTTTATCCAGCGCACACTCAGAGCAATGTGCTGAGTTACTGGATTGTTAAAGATCCCGAGCCACTGGCAGTCCAGTTCTAATTAATGTCTCACTGTCAGGTAGTGTCTTAAGGCAACCATTTTAAACCTAACGATCCGGTAGTTCCGCCTGTAGCTTGCAATGTGCGCGAGCCAATGTCCAGTTTTAATTATACGCACTTGATGAGAACAAATTCTGTGCAACAATGAAGCTATAAGAAAATAAAATTTTATCTGAAACAGTGCCTGTTGTTGTTGTCTTTAATTTGTTGAAAAAAAAGACAATTATACAATTGTCATATCACATTTTAAGGTGCACCCATAAATAAATAATAAATGGCATGTCAAAGAAACTTTGGATAAGCTTTCCTGAAATGTAAGATGACAATGTTCTCTAGGAATGATCGAACCCACCGGCTCCATCTTGAATCTATTTAATATCGTTAGCTTTTACTCCAGCGCTATGGGCTCAATTCTTCAAATCCGTAATTTTCTAACAAAAAGTGAAAATGCAATGCAAAGAAAACATGTACCTATCGCCCTCATCTGCGGGATATATGAAAAAAGTATATTTATTATAGGTTTTTGGCCAAAATGCTGCATTTGGCTCATTTAAAAAAGAGTCACGGGGATTCATCCATCCATTGCCGGGTCACGTACTGATATACTGCCGACAGTAATTTGTCGGATGGTAATGCCAGCTGGAGTGAAACCAGGACTGGTTTAAGTTTGCCTGGACAGGCAAGAATGTAGTCCTGTTTAAAACCCCCGGGAGCATTACGGCTGTGCTGTTGTGTTAGCTGAGATGGTCGCATTCAGTAGGTCTGTGTTAGCAGCTACTGCGGTGCCTCCCGTGTACAGAAGACCTGAAGAGGAAAGATATTCATCGACGATTTTATCATATCTCTGTGTGTGTGTGTGTGTGTGTGTGTGTGTGTGTGTGTGTGTGTACTGCACGTAGGCGGAGAGAAATCTGTAACAGTTCTCCTATTTCATGTATTGATCAAAACATATGTTTGATTAATATTACAAGGGTATGTACATGTATGACTATACCGCTTCGTTCTTGTTCATTCCCTGTAAGCATACACGCTACTCACATGCTCGCGCGCACACACACACATACACTCACACAAACACACCATACCTGCCATGCTAGCCGTCATCATACAGGCTATATTGCCATACACCATGGCTCGCACGGCCACGTCCACAATGTTCTCTTTCTTCCTCGGCTCAATGGTGATGAGAGAGCTCATATAGATGCCTATGGACGGAATGCTACCAAAGCCAGCCAGCGCGTACGTGCATACCACGCGAGTGCGCTCCTGAGTTGATAGAAAAACTTGCTTAAATTGGGAAATATATATTAATTATGTATTCAGCCATTGTTAACTACAATTAAATCCTTTAATTGTTTTGGATATATCTTTTAACAATAAGACGCACTGGATGAATTTTGCTCACACAAGTATTTGTAAGGAATGATGTCTTCTTTTTGATATATATTTTCCCAGACGAAAAAAATATTGTTATGTGAAACTACGTGTTTATCAACATCGAAAGTTGTTTCCAGCTAACGTACAGTAAAATGATGAAGCGGGATGGCCAGTGTCTTAATGTTGTTATACTTACTGTTATCAGACCATTATCTATATAAGGCTTTAACTGACTAAATGCAAGGAATTCCGAGAAGAAAATTTTGACGCCAAGAAGCTTTCCAACGATGAGTGCGTCTTGCCAGTCAGCACCTATCACCACAGCTAGCGGCGAAAATAGGTATGAGCAAATTAACTGGAAAAGTATAAAGACATTTGTATCACATCTTTATTTAATCATTAATATCTTTTA